>NC_134370.1:26640530-26943560 GCF_035582795.1 Mycteria americana
GGTTGGAAAGCGGTTAGTCTCCAGAACAGAGCAGAATTTGACCAAGAAATTCAAATATAGTTTCAGTTGTGTTGATACATGCATAGAAACAGTGCAGCAGATAACTTTTAGTTAATCTTCTGGTGCTAAATTCTAACTAATGAATACTTACTCCTTTAAAGTCAGTGATGTGAGTTGGATGAGATGATGACATTTTTCATGATTTCTCCTTTTCTAACTAGCTAGACTCTTGCAAGCTAATTTAAAGGGTGTGAATGTTTTTTGTTTGATGTGTATTTTGGATGTCCAAAAATGTAACATTTTGTGGTCCTTTATTCTACCTCCCTGCCCCATTTTTTCCTTTCCATAATATTTCATTTGAAAAGTCATCAGTGGGAATGATTCCCAGCCAGGAGGGGTGTGGCAAACAGTTTTCGCAGACAGTATTCAGTCCCATAATATTGATTGTGATATACTGTATGGCTAGGTATATTGCAGTTGATCCTCCCTACTATAAGATGAACACATTAAGGTTTCTGGTAAAGATGAGCGGGCTCTGTCTGTATCTGATGTTGTATAAACAGAAGGAGAACATAATGTGGCAACTCATTTATCAGGTCTTGTAATTCACCTCAGAGATAACGCAGTGGTTTTTGATGCTGTGTCTTTACTTGCTATTGGAAATTTGTAGAGAATTATAATTCTGAGCAAATGGAGTGTCTGGGAAACTATATTTGGAAATTTAAATTTTGAAATGAAATACCGTGGTGAATTCCATATATTTACTTATAATACAAATATAAAGATAAAGATATATTTAAGCAGAAGAGGTAAAAATAAAAGCATGCTATCCTAACAAAACAATCCACTGCAAAGGTGACTGCTTCCTTAGTTGTTTTCACTTCTTCATAAAATGTCTGTCTTGGACAAGAAGGCTTAACTTTATAGCCCTTTCTAGCTCTCATAAATTGAAAATAGTGTTGCATTATTATTATTATTCATCTCTGCTATGTAAAGAAATACTAAAACCTAAGAAGCAAAGGATTTTCCATAAGACAAAAAGCAACCTGACATTGCTTGGTGTTCTTTAGCTACTGACAGGTTACTACCTTGACAAAGAATTGTATTAATAAATGTCTTCAACTAGGAAACTTGATCTGAGACAGCACACTGAAAGGACCTGTAGAAAGGGGGTATATGAGCCAGGATTATCATCCAGAATTCAGAAAAGGAAAGAAAGGCCTAAAATGACCTGACATACCTCTCAAAGAGAAGCTGTATCACTCGAGGGCTGATGCTCCAGCCGCCGTGCCACACACTCTTCTGTGCTCCACCTGCCTGGGATACAGACAGGGCTTTTCACAGAAGCAGTCAGAGCATGACAAATGCTCGTTAGGTTTAGGTAGCTAATGGGTCTGATGCCTCATGGACTATTTCTATTCTTGTGTTTCAACTAAGTCGTTCTGCATTCAGATGAACATCTGTGTAGACTGCTGTCATTCAGGATTTTAAAGGACACTACTTTTTTTTGACGGTTTGTTTCGGTAGCAGTGGAGCACAGGTTTTTTGGGACTTATTTTCAGCAGCCTAAGGCTAGGAAGCTCAATTTTTCAACAAGATTGTTTACTGGAAAGAAAAGGCTACATGATCTTGGTGACAACTTGAAGACCGTTGTCTCAATAACTAGTGATAGGACTCTGTTACAGACAGGGCAATGCTAGCAAGAAGCAGCTCTTTATTTTTAACTGCGATGCTGTGATAGCAAGCTTGTAAAACCAGGATGGTACTAGAGAAGAATAAAATGTATTAAAAGAATAATAAAGTCCAATCTTGTGTGCTACACTCTCTCTCATGTTAGAAACTGTTTTTGAGAGTGCAAGAAATGTGATCTGTGATTTACACTAAATGACTTTTAATGAGTTCTAGTCCTACTTTTTCTATTGAGACATATAACTTAATCTCTCTGAGCCTTGGTTTACTCTTTTAAGCGAAGTTAAAAGCTTCATATGGGAGACCTGAAATGGACATTTGTTTAGTAACCATGTATGAAATACCTGAGAGGTGGTTCTGGGAAATGATAGGTCATTTGATTGCTGTTGCTGGAGCTGTAAAGCAAACAATAGTTTCAGGTGTTGTGAAAAGTTAAAAGGTATTTAGAGATTTCTATTATCTAATTCAGGTTCATCAAAAATATTGACTAAAAATGCATGTTAACATCACATTTTATTAGTTTTTACCTAAATAAAATCCTAGCATCCAATAAAAATTTGGACATTTGGGTGTCTATTTTATTATTCAGTGTTTATTCCTAATCGATCTTGGCTGATTAGAAGCATAGCATCCTTAGCCAAAGAAGACAGTCCTCTATAAAAATGCTTTTTATAATAGTGGAGTCAAGAGTTAATGCTATCATTTTATCTATTTCAGAGCACTGATTACTTCAGCAGCTTGGGGAGAGATTTGCCTGACCCAGGACTTCCTTGGCTTTCAATGTTTCTTTGCTTAAGAAAAATGTTGATTCAGTGATTGTAGTCTTGTATATGCTTTCTGGGAAGCTACAGCCAAGAAGATTAGTAGTACTGGCCTTCATATAGGAAGAATAAGATGTCATAATTATTGATATTTCTTTTTGGTTACATGGATCTTTCTAATTCTTGTGCTGTTGTTGCCTTTCTCAGCTCCTTTCTTCTTCTCATTCTGTCTTGAAGTCACTTTAGTCTGATGACCATACTGCCTGCCATTACTTCAACACTTTTTAAAAATTTATTTATTTATTTCTCTCTTCTGAAACGTTGCTTATGGTGCCACCCGAGACTGTCTTTAATCTTTCATGACCAGTGGCCATCCGGCTTCAGAGATGAGCAAAACAGTGATGTCAAATCAGTAACAGCACTGTGTTAGCCCAGTTATTTGTTTTAAAAAAACTCCAACACCTGAATTCCTTATCAGAGAGAAAAATAAATGGTATATATCATCCATGTATAGTAACGAGAAGAGGTTTCTAAAATTCTGTTGGAATTGCTAAAGTGTTGCGTGCATCATGTGGAGCACAAGTGGTTTTAAAAAATGTCACTGTACAACCCATGGTAAACCTCATCTCCTTTCACCATAGTATTGCTGTCGCTTTAGTCTGGCCTAAAGGATTTCATTTCATCGTTTACCTTTAGCAGTAGGTTACTGCTGCTTGTGCTGTAGTACCACTGTTTGTGCATACTACTGTAGCATTACAAAGACTCATGAATTTGTCCACCACATCAATATCATCATATCTACTAAGGATGTGTAACTTCAAGCTCTACAGTAGCATTAACAACACTACAGGAAATGAAAGGTCATATCAAACTGAGTATAGCCAGCAGCATAATAGGGGTTGGCAAAATAGAATAATTACCTGAAATCTGATTTTGACACTATTTCAAAATTGATGAAGAGATCTTTAAACCTGAGATCCTGAAATTAACCCTGAGACTTTTAAAACAAAATTATACCCTCTCCCACACACCCAAAAACCCTCTGATGTAAGATTCTTTCCTTTAGATTTCTTTCTGAAATCATAATATAAATTCAGGCCAATTTTCAAATTTTTGTTAAAAAGCAGGAAGGCTAAATGGTTACGCAAATACCTCAGAAAAATGACGTCTTGATTGCAGCAGCTGGAGGTTAAAGACAAACACAGTCTTGGAGAAAAGTAGGATTTACAGTGCTACTGTTTCAGATACACAGGCATATTACTGACTTACAAACATTAGTGTGTGGGTTCAATGACACATTTTATGGAATTTTCTTATTCAAATATCAGGTTAAAAAAAAAACCAACAAACATGCCTGCCTAGTTTGTGTAAATAAGGAAGTGGTTCGTTTGTTTTTTTTCATAGTAATGTGAGCTTAAATTAGTGCATATAAATAAAATTAAGCTTTTGGATATCATAGCAATATAGCTGGAATTATGAAATTCAGAGTTAAAAATAGTGGTATCACAGTAATTAATTTTGTGTTTAACATTTCTTGTTATAATCATCTTTGCCTTTTATCCTTAGCTGAAATTTCTGAAGTGCCTTATTGTCACAGAAAACTAAAATCCCCTTGACTTCCAATAAGACTTAAGATGTACAGTGCATTGGAAAATGGGACCAAAGAAAAAATGCCTTGAGAGTTTTAAACATTTTTTTCCTCATGCCCTCCTGGGGATTGGATGAGGTTTGATTTAATTTGTGCATATATAATCACTGATATTTTAGGATACATAAATAGAAGAGTAAAACAGGCTTACTGGAGATGATTACTGGTCTTGTGTCATTGACCTTCAGTATAACATTGGAGCTGCTTTATTTTTAACCCTGAAAATAAGCTTGCCGAGATCAGGAATTCTACACTGCAGCTGCTTTTTTCTTTTCTCCTAGGTAAGCAAGCAGCTGCAGAATTGAAATGTTGCAAAGAAATTTACTTGTGCAAGTATTTTAGGAGATACTGACATTCTGACCAGCCACTGAGGCTCAGATAGACAAGCTCTTCTTATGCTGTCGAATACCAGAAGATTACCTGGCTGCTGACGATCATTTTAGGTTATGGCAGGAGGAGATTAGCTCAAATTTATAACAGCTCACATTTTCCATTTTTTCTTGGTTTTCAGAGTGGCATGGAAATTATATTTGTGAATCCCTGGGGACTCTCACATCGGTGTCAGTTTTCAGATTTTGCCAGATACATCTAAATGTGGACATAAAATGTAATGGAAAGAAATTGAAAAAAAAATCTGTTTCTTGATTCTTTATTACTCAAGAGTTAAGAAAGCAATTCCTCAGGCTATTACACAAATCTTAAACTGGGAATAAATGTTAAGATGAAATCAGATTGCTTAAGATTCTTTTGCCTGTGCATCTCTAAAAAATTCATATCAGAAATATAGGAGGCACATGTGCTTTGACCATTTTTTGGAAAGGTTCTACCCCAATAAGAATTTGGATAAAATGTTTATTTTAAGACCAATTTTATAACAAAAGCTATGTGTATTATATGCATATGGTGCCAAAGAATCTTTCATCACCACATGAATCATTACACATTCAGCAACTCTTTATCCACCTCAGTATTAACAGCTGGTGAGCAAAATATACAGAAATAATAGAAAAATTAGAAATTAGAAAATAGTCATTTTAAATTGGCAGTGTACAGGAATATGCTGAATTAAGCAAATAAGTTACATAAAGTTATTTCTGTGCTACATTATATATTAAAATGGAGCTGGTTACCCTCCTTGGAAAGTACTGTGTAAGCGGTACATAATATCAGTACATAATACAAAACACTTCAGGTACTTTCTCTAGCATTCTCATGGTATGTCTCCATGGATGCTAATATTGTAAAGAACCTAGATAATGCTGCTGCCTATGACTTGAAGTTACAAAAAGCATTTCAAATATTCAAAGTGAAGATTGACTCAAACTTCATTTTTCCAATATTTGGAATCACTCAAAATGGAGAACTGGGTTTTTCCAAATATTCCTAGTCTTTATGTTGAGTTGCATATGATCATGCCCACTCCTGAACTTTGGAAAGTTTATCTTCAGATACTGACGTCATGGCTTCGATTCTTTCTTAGAAATTTTAATGTATATCTGAAACTACAAAAGGAGAGAGCTTTTATCATTCTTAAAATTATCATTGGCATTTATATTGAACTCAATTTAAGATACGTTGGAGAAGCCAGAGGGAAGGAAAAGGCTCTTTATAATTTCAGTGGTATTTCATCAGATTCCAGCTGGCCAAAATGCTAGAGAAGTGTCAGGACTTGTCCAGTACATATGGACACTCAGAACAGATAAAGGAAATCTTTTCTATACAGCAATCTCTTAAAAAGCACCAGAAACTTGCTGAAATGGAGACAAAAGGTGCCAGCAAGGTAATTACATTATTATTTATGTGTCTTTTCTGTGTCACTTGACAAAGAGAAATTTCTCATATGCAACTTAAATAGTTCCCAGGAAAATTGTTTTGAGGAATGGCCACATTATACTTTTACAAAGATAAGGCTTCTGGTGTGTAGGTGAAGTCAAGTGGGGAGGATCCTGGGTGACCAATCTAGAGCAGGTTAGAACCTCTCTCCTATCCTTTCTTTTCCTTGCTCTGCCTTTCAGTCAAAACTTCCCTTTATCCCACTTGGAAGAGAAGGATCTTCTTGTGATCAACTTTCTTTCCTCAACCTCCCCAGTATAGTCCTGCAATAATGATCATCATGTCATCCATGTATATGTATGTATCTTTCTGGTTTTTACTTTGGAGTATCTCTTGTAGTGTATTAAGCTGTTTAGAAAGTGATTGATTGTTCGTGGTATGCTGTTACTGGGAAGTCTGGACTAATATTTGACAGCTGTAGCTTGGAAATGTGTCTGAACTTGCTGGTTTGTGTTATAGCTTAAAGGTGATTTATTGCGTTTGATTTTTGAAAGGTGCTACACAAAATGGTTTGCTAAATAATTGCTCATAGCAGGGTAATTAACAGAAGATACTTTTAAGTTCTACTAAATAGTGCTATTGCTATTCCAATTTAAAGATGCTGGCTTTGTTTCTAAACTATGTGTATGCCTTTCAGTGCCTGTTTTAGTAGGAGGTTATGTCAAATATTAAATCTCCATCAGTAGACAGGTGTGCATTATTTACAAGTTTCTAACTGTAAGAAACATAATTGACCAGTTCAATCCTTGCAATATCTTGCAATGTGAAATGTGCCTGTTCTTCTAAAATTTAGATGTTACTTTATATATTAAATAAAAAAATTACAGGTAGAATTATTAACATTATTATTATTACTTAAATTCCATGTTTTACAGTTATGCCACCATGATTAGACTGTTGTGCCAGTATGTGGTCGAATCTGTGAAAACTTGTTTTGGTACTTGCAGAGCACAAAGAGGTGACAGTAACTATAGTTCATATTCCATTGTATGTGGATTTTCAGTTATGAGTAACTAAAATATTTACAAGCCTGGGTGATGTTTTTAGTTACATTTTCTCCAAAGGTGAGCAATTTTTTCAAATAAAAATTTTTAAAAAGGTTCAATGACACGTAAAGGAGATGTAAAGAATTTGAGATATAAAAGGAGATGGAATGCAGGGTGCAGAATGAAAATCCTTTTTCTTAAGGGGAAGATCTTTGGACGTCCCAAAGTTGGTTTGGATTTGATTTACTACACACTGAAAATTATAGTTCAAGTCTCAGATCTTTAAGATCCAGCATGGATTTCAAAAAGCATTTGCATGAAATCTCATGTCATGGAGGACTTAACCTGAGTTTACATGCCTATGCTAGAGATTGCTAGAAATTTGTGCTCAATCATCTACTGTATGTCAGTTTGCACCCCTCTTTGGGTGTGGGATAAGCCAGCTGGCTCTCCAAGGAGAGGAATTCTGATAAGAGGAATTAGCTTGAATTTGAACCTTATCTTGATGGGGGTCAGGATAGAACATGGTTGCCTTAAATCATAGGGAACTGGACACGCAAGCCTGCCCTTGGATTCAACAAAAGGAGTGGATATAGATTAATCTTTAGGACTACTGACGTTTCTAAAAATGAACTTGCAATTAAAACTGTATTCAGGAGAAGACTGGAATAGTAATAACAACAACAACAACAATAATAATAATAATTATTATTATTATTAAATTGAATTTGTGTGAAAACTTCCCTTTGGATTCCCAAACTCAGTAGTCATCTGTGCAAACAGACAGTAACCACTCAATTCTCATGAACGTCAACAAAGGACAGGTTTTGCAGCAGTCAGTTATGGATGTTTCAATTGCATTTTTCAGAATTCTTTTAAGTATGTAATGCTTACAATAAGGATGTTAGCTGCATATGCATACTTAACTACCTGGTAAAAATTATCCAAGAGATATTATAAGTTGAGGCAAGAGGCTTCTTTCTACGAGCCTCGCTCTTTGCCACACAGTAAACATCTATATTCTACCTAATCTAATGTGTTGGGCCAGGCATTCCTTTGACTTTTAGCCAAATATTTCAAAAATGAGGTGTTGCAAAGTGAGCTTTTCTTCTGAACCAGAAGAGCTTTAAAGTCTTGGAGAGTGCAATTTATGTTTTGGTTTTTTTGAAAAGAAACAGAATAAAGAGTTGCCTATCAAAAATATTTTAAAGAAGATGTTAATGTTTCACTTTTTATCTAAAAAAGGCTCTATCATTTAATTGTGCAAGTAGGAAGAGCTATGTTAAAAATAATATTTATTCTTAATTTTCTGCTTTTGCATATACTCAATTATAGTTTTTCAAATGCAACTTTTTCCCTGTGACTTTTCATTGAGACATGAAAGATCTTAGAATGTTCCACAATAGTTAGATTCAACATAAAGTTATTTACTAAAAAACTTGGAAAGCATTGTAAAAAGTAAGGTGAAGTACTTTCACTTAAAATTACACCCATGTCTAAGTCTTCTCAACTTGAAGGGCAGACTTATGTGATCTCCTGTACAGAGATTCTTTTCTGACACATGCTAATAATTTTTATGACTTTTTTTAGAAATTCTAAACAAAACAGACTAGCTTTTTTAGACTGAGTAGTAATGAGATGTTATCGTATCTGTATTTGTTACTTTAAATTAATGAATCTTTGGTTTGTTCTTAAGATCATGATCTACATGGACACTAGTAACAAAACTTAGTAGTAACTCACTTTCTTCTCCACACAGTGTGTAAAGAGATCACTGTTACCTCTCAGTAAGAAAAAAAAATTTAGTAGTAGGAAATGCAAGTAGCAAATATTTACTTAATATATTATTATTGTTAAATATTATTTAAATACTTAATTAAATATTTATTTAAATGCTAATATTAAATACTATTTAAGTTTTTAATAAAATAAGGAAAAAGTTTATGTGAAGTAGCTAGAAAGTAACTTAGTATTCAGATGATGTACAGTATTATCAGAGAAATAGTGTGATGTCATTTGACCAAGATGTATGAAATCAATTGGCTGAGCACACAGATCGGTATTAAAATTTCAGGCAGGGAGCATTAATTTGGATATATACCTTTAATTTGTTCTTTTCCTCTTCTAATATTTTCAGTGTATTCACTATTTATGCGAAGTATCCACACATTGAGTGAAGTGTAGAACTCCGGAAGTCCTCATTTGGAACTGACTTCAGTTTTCTTTGCATTCTAACAGCTTTGTACTTTTTAGCCAGAAACAGAGAAAATGACAGTATCTGCATGTAACTCTCAATTCTATAGAGTTTCCTGATATTTTTAAGACTTCAAGGTGTGCAATTGCTAGTTATAAATCTGCAACTTGGATTAATTCACTATTAATATGAAGATAAGGGACAGAGATCTTGATGGGCTGAGCTAATTTAAGCATCTTAAGGTTTTTATATCTGAAAGTAATTTTAAGTGTCTAAAAGTTCTAACAGTGGTCAAGTTTCTGGTGTATATTGCGTAATTTACTAGTGCCTATACTAAATATATGTACTGCTGTCTCAAGCTTTATGCTTGTTTTCCCATATCAGTAATAGATGGGGCATAAAAGAACTTGGATCAAATTAGCATTTTTGTCTGTTTAAGCAAATTTTTCATATAGCTTCACTATCAGGATTCTGCTTGTTTCATTTCCATAGCAAACTGTCTTTCTCATCACAGCTAGTTTTATTTAGTCTCTTTCAATCAATCCCCCTCCTTATTTTATAAAGGCTTCTTGTTTTGTTTTAAATAATGAGATTTCTTGTCATTATTTATACAACATTGCCATGATTGTGGTGTAACTTTGTATAGTACTCATTATACACAGTTTTGAATACTTGCTTTGATTACTTCCAAAACTGGTGATTTTAATGCTCTATTTTCTAGTATCCACTGGAGATGCTTTCAGCTACGGCTGTTGCCTTCAGGATCTTGCTGTCTCAGCTATTCAGAAAAACTAAGAATACTGAACACCATACATCATCTTTAATATCAATTCTCTGCTCGTCAGTTCATTGTGGAACTGAGTCAAAAGTGTTATTATTTCTGCTTATTCCAGTAAGTCCTTTGCATCTTCTTATTTAGCTGAGTTGGTGGCTCCACCTTCCCTTCCAGCTCTACAGTTTTTGCTCCTTGTTCTCTTCCAAGTATCTGAAACTGGTCAAAGTTTCATAGCACCAAGAAGGTGATTTTTAAAATCTGAGTGAACATTACTATTTTGATATTTTTATGTATATTTTAGCTGTCTCTTTTATACAACGTTGATTTGGTGTTTAAAGAGTGTATGTAGGCTTGGATCTTGAAGAGGAACAGCAGCTTATACAGTTGATTATAATTGTATGAATAATACTGCACAATTCATATACTTCTAGTGAAGCATAGATGCAAGGGCTGATAAGATTAATTTTAATATGCTTACTAATAACTAAAATCTGTCTTCATGCAGCTGAAGGCCGATAGGGACCCTGATAATTAATCTGCTACATATTCTTACTGCAGTGTCCATATCTTATTGATAAAACTACCTTTTATGGTGCTGTAGTTTTTTCATTCTTTCAGTTAGCATGCTTTCTGGCTGACAGAGGTGGTTTTTGTACTGTAGGAAGAAGATCTAACCCATGCATTGTCACCTCAGCATCAGTTACACTATAGTCGTTACTACCCTGAACAACTGCCACAATAGTTTTTGCCGTTGGACTTGGGGGCATGAAAAGAGCAGAGCCAGTTTTGGATGGGGAGGTGTTTTAATATAAAGGTATCGTAGGTAACTTTCTATGACTGTGTTCTGTTTGTACCCATCTGTATTTCGGCTCAAGACTCCTCCTTTCCTGTGAGGACTCTAAACAAACCTGACACTTCAGTATTTACCATTTCTGTCAGTATTGGTAAATACATAAGTCCCCCTGATCTGGAAAGTGCAATATCCCATGTGCTTTATAGCCGTGTTAGAAACAACAGAATAATTAACTTTATATATAATGTGCATGAGGAAAAGAGAATAGTTACCTTAGTTAGATACTAATCTTTCGTGCCTGGTCCTTAAAGCTTACCCACAATGTTACCGCTACAATAGCACTTGCTTTTTATCCCTTTCTTGCCGTTAGAGTTATGGGATGCTGTATCAAGGAAGTGCTTTTTCCCCTTTCTCTGTCAGGTCATCTTCATCTACTGTGGTCATGTTAGAAAGCCTTTGCTGTCTCAGAGGACAATTACTTCTTTTCTCTTTATTTCAAGGCCTTTATCCAGCTCAGACTGGTAAATTAGTACAAAGTGCTTGCTCAGACCAAAACTGGAATGATGTGATTTTATTAAATGGGGTTTGCAAAGGCTACCGTAAAAGTGAGGAATGATTTTCAGTCACTTCTTCTGGACCGTGTTCAAGTTCATGTCCCTGAGAGAGCTTAAAAGAGCTGCAAGCACTAATTGTTTGTTTAATGATTTGGCCACCTTTATAAAAACTGCAAAAGTAAGTTTTTCATTACTGCTTTGGGTCATTGTTCTAAAGCCTCTGCGTTAAACAGTTAATCATAAATCTCAAGTCTTTATTTTTGATGGTACTTTTTGATATTTCCTACTAGTTCCACAGCCATCCACAACTGCCATTAAAACAGTGATTACACTGGTGGAGATGCAAGCCAAGAATAAAACATAACTGATTGGTGATTGCAATGATTAACTTTACAGTCTTGTTTTTGATTAAAAACATAGTGTTTCACATAGTGCTAGTAAATATTCAAACTATTACCTATTGTAAATTGCAATTTTTTTAACCTGTATCCCCAGGATTTCAACAGTGGAACATCTGTTTTATTTTGAGAAAAATATGATAAGCATCTGTTTGCATGGAAGATGTGAGTGAAACCAGACCACATTTGTTTGCAGGGTTATGGATTATCTGGTCTTACACTGTTTATGAGTAAATCATGCAGGATGGATAGCGCTGGTAACCACCACAGTATGTTTTATACTTGGTTTAAAACATAAATTTATGTATTTGTGATTTTTCCTGTAGACACTCAAAAAATTTATGTTTTAAATAAAGAAGAAGCCTGTTGCATTTCTAGGCCAGTATTTGAGCTCATGGATACCAGAAATTCTTTTAAGCCAAGCCATGCCCGGCTGCTGTTAGTATGTACGAGAATATAGGGTGAGACTTCAAAACAAAGCAAAAAAAATTTACCATGATTCAGAAAAAATGCTATAATAAGTTTTATTATTTGAGAAATAGTGTGCTCTCATGTAACTGGATTGTGACATAATGTACATGTGGATAGAGTTACGTTTGCATGTGTAGCCTGGAAGACACATCTTGCAAACTCTCATGCCTAGTTGTGGTACTTAACTGTCGTGAATCCTTTGTATAGATCCCAACATAGTTCATATTCAAGGGAGTGGGTGGATGTACAAACATTTTTGTGTTCAAAACAATGGGGAGATGCTGAGGTTTGACCAGACCAGTAGTCTGTGCGAGTGTTTGTGAGTTGTGTCCCCTTGTCCAACAGTATCTGCACTAACATGTTTAGAGAGTTCAGGCTGCATTTGGTCATAGCTGCCAAACTAACAGGGTCTGTTGGTTCTGCAATATGAAAAGATATGTTCTACAGGACAGTTTATGGGCTGATTTTATACTTAGTAGCCTGCCAATGTCATATGGATGCTTTAGTATTGTTGTTGCTGTATCAGTTCTGACATTCCTTGGAGCCAGCACTGCTGGGCTCAGTGCTTTCAGGATACCTTTACAAAGGCAGTGAAGCCTTAAAATACCTTGTAAGAGTACGTAAACCTTTTGGGGCGTATGTAGGCTGAAGTCCAGCATGCATGAAGGATTCCTGTGGAGAAAGTCAGGACTCTAGACCTAATAGTAACCACTAGCTTTGGGAAACGTGGACATCAAGTTCAATGCTTAACTGCTAGCTTCACCCATCCAGCTACAAGGTGATTTAAGGCACCTGCTGCCTCTCAGCAGTTAGTTACTGTCTCTCCTTTGATGTGTTGCATGTGACTTTGTGTAGATGACGTGGTACATATTAAGTTGTCAAATGTTAGCACCAATTTGGTGTGTTAGCGTGAATGCTGGAATGCGTTTGGGATTGAGTGAAATCTCCTAACCATGTATGCACACCCTCCATCTTAGCTGATTTATCTCTTTAGCTGCTTGGCTAGAACTGGAGATGGAACACATATTTCAATTAGGCAAGTGTGTCTATATTATGTATTAGTTAATTGAATTTCTCTATCCAGCAGGAGTCATTTTTTTCTGGCAAGTTGAATCTTTCATCTTTCCCCTTGTTTTGGGGTACTTTGGGTACTTTTCTTGTTATGGTTCTGGCTTTGGGGCTTTTTTCCCCTCATTTCTCATAGTTTGTCTCCTCAGTCAATTCACTTTCAAAACAGACTGGGCAAAATCTACTGCAATATTCCTCTAATATTTTAAGTTGGATGCAGATTTCTGTATTCTGTCTTCCAGTGACATGAAAATACATTGCTCTTTTGTAGTCTGTTCCAGGTAGGCTAAAGTTAAAAAGGTAAGTGAAATAATGTATATGCACATATAAGAGATGGGAAAAGAGGTTTTTAATGGAAAATTGGTAGGGGGAGATACTGGATAACTTCATATCTTGTTCCCTGTTAGGTTTTTTGATCAGTTAAAACAAAGAGGGCCTTCCTTCCCCAATAACTCCAGCTGTTAAAAGAAGCTGAATCCTTGCTGTAAAGGGCCAGTAGAGAATTCCTTTTATGGGAACACTTGTTGATGTAAAGTGGCTGGGGTCAATGTTCAGGGTAGCAGGATCTTCCCCTCTTCTGCCACGGCTTTCTAATAGCAGGAGGAAGGGGGGGTAAGGTAGAATTTTACTGTGCTCTGTCAGTTCACAATTGATTTAAGGTTCCTAGAGGAACATGTGCTAGAGAAACAACATAGAAAATACTTATGTTCTGACAGCTTCTGCAGGAGCAGAATAAAAGCTCTCTGTGCTGCATCTTTCCTGTGCAGCAGTCCAGCTCAGTTGCTCAGAGGATCGAGCCAGCTATTTTGAGATTCTTTCTTAAAAGCTGCTGTTTAGATATAAACAAGTGCTTAGATTATAGCAGTTTAGATAATACACAATAATTACTATGAAGTGTAAGTCTTTATAAAGGTATCAAGCATCTGCGATTTAAACTATGTTTTTTGAAACGTTCCTACGTATTTGTTATTTGGGAATAGGGGTAGCAGAAAATAAAGTAATCTAAGAAAACATTCCAGACTTTTTTGTTTACTTGTGTGTAACAATTTAGCTGGATATTTAAAAGTTTAGTATGATTTTATTACTGCTCTTTACTTACCATTTTGACAGTACTGTTTCTTTTTAGCTAAGATAACTACAGATTGTAGGAGGGGGTAGGTTATATTGGGGTTGACAAAGCAGTTCACTAACAGTGATCTTCAAAACATTTTAGTCAGACTCTTGAAAATTGTGGCTTTAAATTCCTGAGAGTTAAAACCAGTGCACTTGGAGTTTCTTTTATTTGGTTACTGGGTCTTGAACTTTTGGGTTCACAGTCCTAAAAAGTTTAGTCCTAAAGCATTTCTAGTGAAAGCAAATAATTCCTTCTTACCACATGACTCAAGAGGTTGAGGTTTAATAAGGAACACTAAACTAAACAGGAATTGACAATATCAGAACTGCTTCCTTCCCAAAGGAACTTTGATGGGACGAAGTGCAGAGACTGTTACAGCAGAGAGGAAAGATTATTGCCCATGGTTGAATACTGAATGGGATGGACTAATCATCAGCAAATCCCACTTTGCTAGAGAGGTCACATCTCTTTTCTCTGACATGTTTTTTCATTGGTATTCCAAGTGTTTGGTTTTTTTTCCTAATCCTTAGGAAAAAAAATAGATGTGTGGGGTAATTATATTTCCAGTACTTTAATTTAGGCTAAAAATTAAGTCCTGGAACAGAAAGCTTCCCAACCACATACAACTACTCTTGGAAAAGTTATTTCGTGAAAATCAAAGCTTTCAGTCAGCAGGTCAAGTTTTTGACTCATGATGCTTTGAAGTAGCAGAGGTGATGCCTCAAGCTCTTAAAGTGTAACTGCTAAAGCAATTACAGAGCAGTGTTAACATGATGAGAAAAAAGATCGACTCTCACTCAGGCCAATTTGGATGAATTGATAAGAATAAGGAAAACTACAATAACAGCTTAATAATAAAAATTGTTGTTGAAGTAGTGATCAGTGTTTGTGGTTTAGCCATCCATACTTTTTATATTCTAAATACAAAACATTTATAAAATATATTTTAATATATATTTTTATAATACATAAAAGGAAAATAACACTAATTAAAAAAGGCCTTTTATTAATGGAATGACTTTTCAATGACGTTCATGTTACAGATACAAATGCGTGGTGAGATATGATTTGAGATTGAGTAAAAGAAACACACACACAGTTGCTGTAATAGTCCTTGTCAGTAACGGTGGTTTGTATTTTCAAGAGCTTCTTTTGTTGTTGTGATCGATGACATTTTTCTCTCCTCTTGGATCTGTTGCTGTAGCTGAGATGTTCAGCTGAAGATGTTTGCTTAGTACCCTGTGGGATAGTGGAATTTTGACACTGTAGGAGGTGTATTTTTTAGTCTTTTCAGAGTCTGTCTGTCTTCATTCTTACCATTTCTATGGTAGCTTTGTGATGGGACCAGTTCACTTTTCCCTCTTGTGTAGGCATTAATCTCCTACCTGGTATGCATGTAGAGAGGGAATGGAGTGATGACAAGGAGTTGTGTGTTATTACAGTGCTGCTTGGCCTGATTTCTTGGTCTAATTCTTCCTTCCAGGAGTCTCTGGGAAATGTGCTTGAGTAGAACGGTCCAGGCAGAAAGTCTCCAGACTGAGATTGTGAATGCTTGAAAGTGTTTATTCACATGTTGGACAGAGAGTCTGACAGCTCATGATTATGTCTGTGATGACTTAATTGCAGGTGTAGAAGCCCTTATGCATAAAGTCAGTTAGCACCATATTAGTCATAGACTTGCAAGTGTGGAGGTGCTTAAGTTGACAGAGATGGTTATGGTTGGGTTGGTAATATCACCTGTGGTGGCACTCATCTGCACCATGAGGGAGGCACTGATGAGGGCTTTTACCTCGGAGAGGATACAGAGCCCAGGCATTGCTTCCACCTCTCTAGCCTGTTGGGCTGTGCCCCGGAGCATCTAGAATAGGAGCTCAGAGAGTGCCAGGATCCCTGCTTCCAGCTCAGGGCAGAGCACGGGGGGCAAGGAGGTCCTGAGAGCTACATGCTGTAGGTGGCAGAGGAGATCAGTGTCCCAGTTTGGGGATGTATTCTAGGAAAGGTGTAGGGGCAAGCTAGGTGGAGTTACGTGATACAGTTTTCACAGTGGGGATGTACCTGGAAAGTGAGAAATGCAGGACTGTAGGAGTGGGTATGATTTTGGTGGCAATTAAAGGACTGGAGAGGGGAGAATATTATGTGTTTAGGATGCACCAGCAGAGCACGGGTGGGTTGGGATCCTGTTTCAAGTGGTACACAGTAAGATGCTGGGAAATGAAAGTGGAAGGTTATCACTTCCAGTAAATGCCTGGCCAAGAACCAGAAGCTGTCATTGCTCCAGCTTGTCACCTGTACTGCCAGTGGTGCTAGGATGAGTCTTGTGAGCTGCCTTCACTACAATTTCACTTGCTTTCTAAGGCAGACTTACATATCTTATTCTTAACCCAATGTTCTTGTCTCATTATGGACAGTTACATGTTTCTCAGCCAGGCTTTGGCTGATTTTAGCAAGTAACGTGGGTTCAGCCTTTTCTCCCTTTTCTGCAGGCAAGCTAGCACAATACAGTTGAAACAAGGTGAGTGAGCTTTGTGTAGGCCTTGGCAGTCCCTTGCAAAACAGGGGGAAAATGGGAACTTCCTATAAAAACACGTATCAGAATGGGGGAGAATCTTCCATGATCAACCCTCCTACCCCTTTTTTTTTAGCATATTGTGTAGCTTTCAGAAAGGATTATTGTTCATGTCCAATACCCAGACCATGTTCAGGACATATTTGAAACCTGAATGCCAGGAAAGGGTTATAAGAAGATAATATGGATTTTATTGAGTTCTAGGTTAAGGTTCAGACTGCTAAAATAAATCTTAGGAGTCAAAGCCTTATTATATAATATTCAGTACTGTTTGCATTTCCAGTACTATCAGTCTTGAGACTCCACTGGTTTTTTTACTTACATGTAAACATTTAGATGAACATTAAGGAGCTTATTGATTTTCTCTACACAGAATGATTTACTGATACTTTCCTCAGATTTCATAATATTCATTTGCTAATAGCTCCATTGATTTGTTTTCAGCAAAGAAACCCCCAAACAACAAAAAAACAAACCAAACCATCCAAAACCTGAGGAAACTGAAGATGTTCTTTTTCCATGTAGTATAGCTGTGTGCAGAAACATGTACCTAGAGATAATAGGAGCATAGATAGATGTAAACTGATGTAGTTGGTTCTGAACACGAAACCACAATCTCTGCTAGGTGCATGCCAGCAAAGAGTCACCAGGAGTGTGTGTCACTGTTTGTAACATTACCATAGGCTGCACTGGTGGCTTTGCAATTTAATTGTTCATATTTGAAGGAACATTTAATCTCCTTTGGGACTGAACACTTAAAGAGACTGATCTTAGTTTGGGGGGGTTTTTTTGTGTGTAGGCAGGTTCACCTGCCTGTGCAGAACTCTGTTAATGTCTGGGGGATTTTGGGCAAGTTCTGCCACCTCCTTTTCTGTAACAGCTTGCAGCAACTTGTAGCATGTTTCCCCACTTCAAGGCAGCTGCCTCAACTTCATGAAGTATGTGAAAGTTGCAACTTCCCAACCTTGTTTCATCTTTACTTGAAGACTCCCTTTTAAAACATTTTTATTCTGCATTTAATCTTCAGTATATTGAATAAAGAACACAACTGGCTTGTTGCCTAAATCAGCACAGCAATGGCCCATTGTTCGTTACAGTGTTTTAGGATGATTTATTTAACATATGTTAAATTCAGCATTTCTGAACTTCCCATTTTGTATTTACTTGGCAGAGAAAATAATAAAAAACATTTAAACACACTTTGAATTTCCTTTTGTTGCTATCTCAAAACTTCATGAAGGAGACAGTTAGTGGAGCTGCAAGCTTCAGAATGTTGTGAAAGTTTTTAACCTCAGGTGCATGAGTTAACTCATCTGCACTCACGGAATGCAATGAGTTCAAGGAGATGTAAAATTGAGCACGTACTTCACAGTTTTCAGAATTAAGGCTAAATTGTGTGCTGAAGTAGTGTTTGTCCTTTAAAGGTAACACACAGGAGAAGAGAGGTTCCACTGACTGTTAAGTTCTTGCAAGTCAATATTTTGTTCCTAATATTAAAAAGAGTATATGTGTTTTAATATTGGGACGAAAATAGTAGTAAAAAGCTCATTACTGTCTCTCACAGAATGTACTGACTTCTCTTATATTGCATTGTGTGAGCAGGGGTAGCATGGAACTTAGTAACTTAAGTGGAGCATTTTGCCCTTAGTACTGTATCACTCTGTCCCACAATACAAAACCTAATTAGTGTGTCCAAAGAAGCGTTAAATAGATTTCATGCTGTTTAATAAAGGCATTACGTGTTTTTGTCTATTGCAAAACATTAGAGGGAACGTTCATAGTGCATGTTTCTGCTGCCTCTTTCACAATTAAGGTGAAGTTTTACATTGTATCTGCCTCAGGAAGGCTCAGTATCTTTTTTGCTCATCAAATCTTTCCTCTCATTGATATGCTCTATTTGTTTTGATGTTATTGCATAATGGTATTGAAATAGACTCTTAATGAACATCTTTGCTAGTCGTTTCAAATTGGGGGGACAACTCTTAGCACTAGAATATATCAGGCCGTCGTGACTTGAGGTTCAGTAATTCTTTTTTGGTGCTGATCTTTAACTAGTAACTGAGAAGGAAGAGTTTACTTTGTGACATCTGTAGCCTGAACCTTTTCATTCTTGTGAGTTCTCATTAAAATGTAAGATTTCTTCCCGAGGGTCACCATTACTGTCAGGTTTACACAGCCCTAATGGTGACGTTTTGTTTCTGATTTCATCCCTTAGCTGGCCTTGTCTGGCCTGAAGTGTCTGAAGTGCAGACCTTCTAGGCTATATATGCTGAAGTTCAAAAGGAGAAAAATACCACCTTAGGGAGTGGTAGAAAGGCTTCTTGAAGTCTGCCAAATCTTGCCTTGCTGTACATGAACCTATAAAACTATCTAAGCAACTCATTAAGGAATATCTCATTGCGTCTAGCTAATCTGTTGCCTGCCTGTTGGCAAGGTTTCCATGTGATTTTTTTGGTTTTGTGGGTTTCTCTTTCGTTTTAGCTCAGTTTCTTCAGATGTGTTTAAGTGACCTGTTTGGGGGTTTTTATTAGGAGGTTTATATGAAATGTTATACACGACTCATCTAACATATTTTGCAAAACATTTCTAAGACTTTGCAAATTGTACTGAATTAATCTTTATAACCTGTATTTTATCTAGGTTCGTGGCAGTGTGAATTGATGTAAAGAGTATCTGACAGAGCTGTGAACTGACTCTAGAGCTTTGGTTTCTCCTAGCCCACTGTAGACATTTGATCAGGATTTAGTGATACATGAACATAACTGTCATAGCATAACTTCTGCTTTATTTTGAGAACGATTACTTGCCAGCTCAGTACTTATCTGGAAAGCAGCTAAAGCTGTACCATAGCACTTCAAGATCAAAACGCTGTGGAACTGTTCCATCATTATGCTCTCAGCTGTTGATGTAATATATAAATTCCTTCAGGCGGCATTTTTCTGCATCTTGTTCAACCAATCAGTATAAAATAGGTCTGAATTTTGCAACAGTCTTTGTTCATAGCTAGCACAACTTCCCACCTTGGAGTCACCAGCTCCTTAAATGTACGTTGTTTCAGGAATCCTGAAACAGCTAGCCACTCCCAGAAACACTGAAAACATAATAAAGGGCAACATAAGAAAACACTTAATCAAGTCCAGAGACAACCTGTGTCCTTATGTTGTTACTTTGTGTGAGCCTACAAAACCACACAAGTAGGAGTGTGATCTGAAGGTCACCGAGTACAGTGAATTTTCCAAATGTTATATAATTAAAGAAACACCTGTGCCCCAGCCAAATAACTTCATGCTGATCTGCTGTGAAAATGTTATGCTTAATAACCCTAAAAATGTCTAATTTCTTATGCCTGGTGGAGGTTGCAAACAGAGCAGCAGTATATAAAACATAAGAGACATTAGTTCAAGATGTCTTAAAGGGTCTCTTAAGATTGATTTACTAGTGTCCCAGTGTGTGTTTCTTAGTTTCTGCAATTATGTTTAGCACACTTCAGATGGGACAAAATGGGATTTAAGACTGCCGATGATTTATGAAGACTTAAATTCTACTCCTGAACTCCTGATGTTCTTAAGCCAACAGAGGTTTGAAAGGAGGTCACAGGTGACATATCCTTTCCTAAGGAGAAAGCAAAAAATCCATATTGCTTGTTGTTGGTCATGATATCAGTGTCCTCATTTTGCACTAAAGAGAGTGCTGTTGATAAGACATCTGAGTGTTATAGTTCATATCAGGAGGGAAGAAAATCGGTGCCAAATTTCAGAGTTTCTTGGAGGCATGTAAACTTTTATATACAGAAGGAAGGAAAGAAGAGGAAGGAGGGATGACATTGTTAACATTTTAGGACTACAAAGAATCTGTAGAAGGTTGGAGGGAAATCATGCATTAGAGAAATAAGATTCTAATGGGAATGGAATACATTGAAAAGGCAGGAAAAACAAGATAAATTAAAAGGCAGGACTGATACGCTGGATGGATATTTTTTCAGTCTCTCAATTTTACATACACATTTCTTTGAAACCTTCACCCCTGAGTGCCAAACTACTGACTCCTAGGATGTGCCACCAAGCACATGAGGGCACAGCAGTAAAAGGGGTGGCAACAGTTCTTTATTCATAGTAATTTCATCTCAAGGTGCAGAGACTTATTTTGCTATTACTGACCACATTCCAAATTTTAAAGCAGATTTGTAAGGATAAATTGGCAAAGGATACTTCTGATTTCACAAATGAGGAGTTTTGCTCATGACTGATAACAGCACTAGTTGGAATAGAAATGCAGATCTACCTCTCTCCCTCTCCCAATCTGGAGCATGTCCTTTTTGTTAGTTCAGAAAACAGTTAACTATCTGCATAATTGTAAATGGCTAAATTATATAGACTAGGTAGTTTGTGGGAAGTCACTGAATGACTGATCAGGGCTAATTAACTGTTCTCATTTAGTCTCTGTTTGCTTTTGACAGTAACTGAAAACCACAGTGATTTAATGCTTGCTAACTGGAATTTATTAAATAAGTAAGGGCCATAAGCCAGTGAGTAGTAGTGATATCCAGGTGTTCATATCTCTAAACCTGCACATCACCTGCTAAGAAAAAAAAAAATCATCTTATGTTTGAAGAGTCAGGGGTTGTAATAGCTACAAAGACAGTTTTACAGTCATCACTAGTTCCTAAAATGTATGGTACAGAATAAAAGCCCATTGAAAGATAAATGGTGATGGTGGTATTGAATTGGGCAAGCAGAAACAAACAAAAAGGAAGGTGGGTCCCAGATCCCTAGCAGTGAAGGTGTCTTTAAGATTCACTGGTATTTTGTGTAGTAGTTGTCACCCATCTGTATAGATCAGAAACAGAATGAAGACCTGTGGGATAGTCATCTACCAAAATTGTGTTGAACTGTGAAGGTGAAGGCAGCATCTTTGCTTGCACCAGGAAACATGTGCGTGTACACACTGCACTCTGCAAAGTGCAGATGATTCATTTGTGAAATTATTTATGAATTCAGTAATTACACAGGTAGCCTACTTCCAGATCATCTGAAGTTTCTAGTGGGTCCTCTTGAGTAGCGCTTGAGAGGAGCGTGCTGAGGAATACATTCCTGAAGTTACAAAGGTAGGAATAACAGTGGCAAGGTCTGAGAACGCTGTCTGTTAGCCAAAGATAAAGGCAGAGAAAGCTTTTTGGATAGCTAACAGAAAGCAAAAAAGCTGCAGAAATCCAATGCTGCATATGCCATTAGCCATATTATAACAGACAGCCCTTTAAGCTAGGAAAATTCAGTACGTCCCCTACCCTCTCCAGACAATTTGCTAAATCCTCTGGTGTGCTGCTCTTCCAATGATCTGCTTCTCTGTATGTAAAGAAGACAGAGCATCAGGGTCTGAACAACTGGCCCCTTTTACTAGTTCTAAATTTTTCTCAAAATCTGTATCTTTACTGACCATCGCTACCTGAATACTAACCTTTCCGTTTTTGAGTTATCTCCAATTTAGATATTCTCACCCAAGATTTTTTTACTCTCACTATCATTTTGTTTTTATGCATTACAGAAATTTGATATCAGTGTGAATATTCCTGCTTTAAATTCATAATGGTACAGATTATATTAACAGTTTATCTGTTGATTTACAATTCTTCCTTTTTAATGTTGAAACTCTGGCGTAGCTTGTTTGACTGTATTCCTTATTTGAGTATAGAAATGTATGACCCTTCAACCCTCTACTGCTGTCATCATGTTCTTCCTCTTTTTTTTTTTTTTTTTTTTTTCCTGGCAATGTGCTTCAATATACATACCAAAGGTGTGAAGTCATCAGGGATATCCATAACATGGATGTGTGATATCAGTTTAGTACACACCTCATATGGCTTCCTTCTGTGGCCTCATCCTGAAATGAGGCCTCTTCTAGCCTGCTTTTCCTAATCAAGACATGATATTTTTGTCCAAACCAGAGGATGGTTTAAATCAGCTTGATACTTTCTTTTTATATTCCCTCCTCTGACAGTTGATAGGCAACCCTATCTTGCCCTGCACCTGGGTGATGCCACATCTGCTTCCTTCAATTTTGTTGTAATTTGTACCTACAAAACTGAGGGTCTGGACCATTGTAAAAGATTGCCACTTTTCCAGAGAAGTTGGAACCTAAACTGGTAAGAAGTAGGAAGGATGCAGTAAAGAAAGCGATTATATTGTTGCTCTCTTGATATGGTATAAAAGGGGATATTTTAAAAACCTAAATGGAGTTTGGATATTCAGCCATCATTTTATCTATGCTTGGTCCATCTGAAAACTCTTCTACCAGTGACTTCTAGGTGATAGAGAAAAAATGACTCACTGGGATTCTTTTCTCAATTTTATCTAGAAGTTAGTTATTTTTTCCTCTCTAGGAAGGATTTTTTACTACCTTATCCATCATGCTTATCAGTCTATGTACAGATCAATCAGGGAGAAACCTCTTCCTTCCACACAGGAGTGAATAACACAGCCACACTGATCTGAGCTCTTTTCAGTGCTGCATGGTGAAATTTGACAAATTAATTAAGTTGGATCATATGTGTACAGGCATGATTGTCTTCAAGCTATATAACCGGATCTATATATGCTGTAGGTTGAAACTACGTCATTAAAAACAAGCCCATACTTGGCCTTAGATGCTCACTGAATCAGGCCCTAAAAGGTGAAGCATCAGCATTTATAAATAAAGTAGGTGATTAGAGTTTATGCTCATTTTAAAGGAGTGTTGCATATTAGTTTAAGAAATTTTCATAAGTGATTTTACTCCAGATAATTAAATTATTCCAAAGTTATGGTGCTTCAGAAATTGTTTTACCTAGATTTATTTGCAGAGCAGAATGTTGAAAACTGTTTTGGCATACTTTGAAAGCTAACTTTTTTTTTGTTTTTATGTGAAGCTTTGACTTTGACTAATTTAACTGGATTACAATGCTAATTTAAGAAAGATGAAGTTTAGAGAAGACAATCTAGTTGAATGCAAATGGATTTATTTTGGAATTTTCTCTCATGGAAGGTATCACTATTATAGATTATGTTCTCAGGTGGACTGAGCACAGATCTTAGGATATTTAAATCCTTTCTAAAATAGAGGTTTTGTCCTATACAGCCATAGTAAGTTGTTAATAGAAAAAGTGCCAATAAATGGTGTTCAGGAACAAGGAATATATTTTTGGGTTTTGTAGGGTGAGATTTCTGTACTCCAAATGCCTTCCTCCAGCAACAAGTTACATCAGTTGTTAACAGCTCCTAAATTCCCTCCCCCCCTTTTTTTTTCCTTTTAGACACCTAAACAAGCAGGCTGATTTTCAAATATGAGATACTCAGCAGCTCCTAGTCAGTTTAGCTAAGTCATTGAAAGTTGCTGGACACCAAAACAAGGATTTAATAGCTTAGTTTTAAGCACTCAGTTTTGCAATGTTGCCTAACAGAGAATAAATAAAATATTTGTAAATGAATAGTTGTTCAAAAACCAAACAGATTTTGAGTACCTCAGGAATAATAGAAAGATGAACACTTCAGCAAAATTAATATGGTGACTAGTTTTAGTGTTTGAGAGCACTTAGGTCAAAGCAGTATCGGCAAAAACATAGTTTCTGCTGCAGGAATAGAAAGTGATTTTGTGATGTGTTATACACCTTTATGTGATAACTCTGTGTGAATGCTGGCTTTTTAATGGAGACCACTGTAACCTACTCCACCAGCCCTATTTAATAAAAACCAGTATAACCCCAGTACTGGTTCCTTTATACCCATTAAAGGAGCAGTTCTGGGTTTTGCACACTTGAATTCATGCATTTGACTTGTGGTCTGCGATGTTCTGAAATGGACCTTGGATCCTGAGGTCTTTAAAGTTTTATTCAGAGTGTATTTCTTAGATGATGTACTTGCTGCTTGGAGGACAGATATGATTTATGGCACCCAGAGATTTTGGTCTATTGTAACATTCATGTAGGAAATAAAGGCCACTGGTAATAGTAACAGAAGGAAAAAAAGTACTAGGGAGGGAAATATCAGAAAAAGAGAAATTTTCAAGTTCTGAGGATGAGGTTTATTATTTCAGTATCAGATATTAGCAAGTATGTTTTCAAAATGATGCTGAAGTGTCTATTTAAGAAAGTGGTTATTAAAGAATGATGGATAATCAAACTTTGGTGTGGCTTCACGCTTTTGGCTCAGATACTGTGTGCTGATGCACGAAAGCAAATCTGAGATGCTACCATGTTTTTGAACCAAGCACCGAAAATGTTCTTTGTCCTGCAAAAAAACTTGATTTTTCCAATGTACAGAGTTATAGGCAGGACTGGTATATGCACATACATGTCACTGTTATAGAAACCAGAATGTTGAAGCCATAAGGAAAATCATTTTTAATGCCCTCTAAATTTGTAAAGATTGCTGTGTTTTCAATTCTATTATTAGTTTCTAATAATAGAAATTATCTATCCTAAGGATAGATAGATAATTAAAAATCCATATAATAAAATAATACACCATACTCTTCTCATTTTTCTCGAGGCATACAATGTATTTTTGACACAGATTCAGTAATTTCTGGTTTAAGAATAGCGTGTTTATAAAAATTTGCTCTTCACCTACTGTAATTGAGGTTAGTAGTTAAAAATTTTGATAGATGCTAATGTGGTCTACATTTCCTCTAAGGGAGAGTTTCTTACTCTTTCTTTGCTTTTATTTATTAATTTGAAAAAGAATACTGCAGTAATCTTGCACGTTTTGTATTCTGTTTCAGACAATAGTGATAAGCTAGGTTTTTTTATCCAACCAAATAAATTGATAAATACAGCTGATTCAGAGCGTTTACATAATCTTTCCAATGTCAACAGTCGTTTAAATTATCCTAACTTTATACTGAATCTCCAAAATCCAATTACCAGCTAATAATAATTGTCAGTTTTACTCTAAACCTTTAATGATAGGTCACAAGGGATGTTGTACCAGAAGGATTAAATCGTTGTAGACTGTAGCTATGCCCAGCCTTAAATTACTAACCTCTTATCTCATGGTAACAGAGCTACTATATGTTTTGTCGCCATTTTTGCTAAATAGAATAAATGTCACCAAAATTAATTTCATCTTTCTTAAATTAGCTTCTTAGTGTGATTTCTCACTTCAGTCAAAATTTATTTCTTGAAGAATTTAATTTCCTTCTTAATCTATTTTATTTGAGAAAGAGGAGGAAGAACATTCAGGAACAAATGCATTTTAAATCATTCTGTGGCTAATTTTGAAATTTACCCTTCATTAATAATTGCTGACCCCTGCAAGACTGAGTTTTTTAAGCCACTGTATACTTAAAATCAGACTGGCTCTGCCTAGTTCATCCTGGCTATATTCAAGGCACTAAAAGATAAAAGGGGGTAAATCCTGCTTGTAAGGAAAGGTAGTGCTTAGTCATGTGAATAGAAGATTTCCCATGTGATGAATGATCCAAGGGAATGTTGTAATTAGATGGTTTAGTTTAGTTGCATTTATTAGTTTTCAATCATATTAAGGACACATACAAGTGAAGGGAAAATATACTTAATGTAAAGAATAGTATAGCTGGAAGAAATGCTGCCTTGAAAAGAAGGCATTGAAAGTTGGCATTGTCGTATGATATCGTGACAGCAATTTCTAACTGAATTGCTGGCATCCTTAAAAATATTTCCAATGGAATGTGTATTTTAAAATAATGTAAAAAAATGAAGCTATTGGCTTTCTATTACATTTCCTGTTCTTTTGGTTTTGATGAGCTCAGTCAAAAACTTTATAGAAAGATACAATGTAAAGTTCTTTTAAAGAAAAGAAATTGAAAGGATAGAGCAATTGAAAAAGGGAGGATTCAAAAGATAAGCTTTAAGTGACAGGCTCTGTCTGAAATTATCGCTCAGCTGGTGTTAAGTAAAGAACACAGTATAAGGCAAAATGGGTGTGGGGGGATTTTTAATGCTCATAGCTAAATAAATAAATCATAAATAAATTCTATTTGAAAATATTGAAATCTAGAGGGAGTATATTGGCTGGAATAGTAAAATCTATTAAATGCGTATGATTTCCTTTTGGAAACATGTTCCTGTTTAAGAATCTATAGCACAAAGAACAGGGATGACTAGAAAAAAAAGAAGTAATTTCTTCTGTCAGCTGCACATGATTATCAAGTTTTGTAAACTCAATTAGTAGAGGAGAATATATCCAAAATCTGATTAAATATTAGTGCCAGCAGGGGAGAAAATTAAACAGAGCATAAGCATTAATAATCTATTAAATGTTCTATCAACTTTGAACAGCTGTAGCAGTTGTAATCAGACATTTCTTTGTGGCATCCTACAGATTTGTATAAGGCTAGGAAGTCACTACTAGATTATTGCAGTGGGTAGAAAGCCAGAAATGCCACTCTTCTGGCTGTGGAGGGTATCTGTGCATAGGAAAATCGGGCTTTTGTGTTTAGCAGAGCTATCTCCACTTTTATTTGAGGTGTTGATATTTATCTGTATCATGGCACTGTATCTGCACATGATATTTGTCTGTAAGATGGCTGAAATACAACCTCAGAGAAGAGCATTGGAAAGTCATTAGAACCTAAGCAGAAATATGGCTACTGTTACTACCTTGCCATTTCCAAAAAAGAAAGCATACAAGTCAGGTTGGTAAAATGGTAGGTTGCTTTGCAAACAGAATGATATTCTGAGGAACTGAGCTTTTAATTCCTTCATAGAAGATGGATGATACCCACTAGCTAAAATAAGTGAAAACAGAAATATGGATAGTCTCCAAAAGAATAGAATTAATTGTAACTTCTTGAGTTAAAATAGGAAACCAAATATGATTGATAATTTCAATGCTTTTGAGAAAGTGTTATAGGGACTATAAGTAGTGTGTTCATATTGGTAACCAGTCCTGTGCCTCACGGAGAACTGCACCAAGACAAAAGAAATAAGCTGGCGAAGAGTAAAGGACCCCGATGATCACGTGCTTCCCAAAACATAAC
Source organism: Mycteria americana (assembly GCF_035582795.1). NCBI lineage: Eukaryota > Metazoa > Chordata > Aves > Ciconiiformes > Ciconiidae > Mycteria > Mycteria americana. The sequence goes on from NC_134370.1 coordinate 26,668,370, forward strand.
GTATGAACATGCAGAATGCTCTCCCTGGTTCAGACCAGCAGCCCAACTGGCCCAATATTCTCTCTTTAAGTGTGGCCAGAAGCAGATGTCTGGAGAGGAACTGAGCAAGTGTATATGATACTTCCTCTTAGTACTCTTCCAGCATTTGACTTTTTTCAGCTAAGTTTGTTTACTAACCTGCAATGGATCTCCAGTCTCCCTTGGAGTTCATATAAGGTTCTATGCCCAGCAGCCTCTGGCAAGGAGTTTCACAAGTCTACTACTTGTTGTGTAAAGAGCCATATCTTTCTGTTTGTTTTGAACCTGCTTCCCACTGCTGTCTCTTGATAAGCCCCAGCTCTTGAACTGGAAAAGACAGCCGAAACTTAATCTCTCCTAACCTTTCTTAAATCACCTGCAATTCTGGAGGTCTTCAGTAACTTTAAGCCTAAACCTAGTATGGCAAGATTTCTGCATGTTAATCATTAAGCAAAACTGAACGTGTATATGCCTAGGTTTCTCACAAACTTAATATATGTCCTTGAACAATTTTTATATTACATAACCCTATATGTACAATTCAGAATTTCTTTCATCTTCTATTTGTTTGTTGCTTGTTCTATTCCAGACTGTATTTACGTAAAGAGGGTTGTGGTCCTAGAGTACTGTCTCCAGAATAAGTAATTGATCTGAATCAATCTCTACAATCGCTGGTACTGCATATGGTAGAAAGGAGGGCTCTTCTGTTAGTCAGTCACTACTTGCTCTCAAGTCCTTCTTCCCCTGCCTTTATATAAAAACAAAAATGCAACAACTACCACTAATAGATTCTGAAAATGGAAAGAGGTTTCTCCCTCTGTAAATGACCTTTCTTTGTTTTTTTTTTTTCTCTTGGAGGTATTGCTCTAGTGTTCCCTTGGAGTTTGTTTGTTTGATTTTTGTTAGTGTTTTTTTTTAATTTAAGATTTGTTTTCTTTGTTTCCACTTAATAGAAATGGAAGGAGACAGTATAACTTTGGAAAAACTGAAGTCTTTACCACTTATGAAACCACAGAAGTCTGTGTTGGAGTGAGAACCTAGAAAGGCTACAAAAATGGGCTGAGGCCAATTGCATGAGGTTCAACAGGCTAAGTGCCGGGTCCTGCCACAACAACCCCATGCAACGCTACAGGCTTGGGGAAGAGTGGCTGGAAAGCTGCCTGGCAGAAAAGGACTTGGGGGTATTGGTCGACAGCCAGCAGTGTGCTGAATATGAGCCAGCAGTGTGCTCAGGTGGCCAAGAAGGCCAATAGCATCCTGGCTTGTATCAGAAATAGTGTGGCCAGCAGGACTAGGGAAGTGATTGTCCCCCTGTACTCGGCACTGGTGAGGCCTCACCTCGAATACTGTGTTCAGTTTTGGGCCCCTCACTACAAGAGAGACATTGAGGGGCTAGAGTGTGTCCAAAGAAGGGCAACGAAGCTGGTGAAGGGCCTAGAGCACAAGTCTGATGAGGAGCAGCTGAGGAAGAAAAGGAGGCTGAGGGGAGACCTTATCACTCTCTACAGCTACCTGAAAGGAGGTTGTAGCAAGGTGGGTGTCGATCTCTTCTCCCAAGTAACAAGCCATAGGACAAGAGGAAATGGATGGTCTCAAGTTGTGTCAGGGGAAGTGTAGACTGGATATTAGGAAATTTTTCTTCACTGAAAGGGTTGTGAAGCATTGGAAGAGGCTGCCCAGGGAAGTGGTTGAGTCACCATCCCTGGAGGTATTTAAAAGACGTTTGGATGTAGTGCTTGGGGACATGGTGTAGTGGTGGACTTGGCAGTGTTAGGTTAACGGTTGGACTCGATGATCTTAAAGGTCTTTTCCAACCTAAATGATTCTATGATTCTATGAAATAAAGTTTGGGAATGGAAGAGCAGGTTGAATTTCTGACTTTAATTTACACCTGAGAGCCAAGGTATAGCAAAGTTTTGCAAACAGTTCATGATAACTAATAATATGTTTCTTACGTGTTCAAAAACATACTCAAAAGAGCAATTTTCCAAAATATATTTCTGGTCTAGCTTGGTGATACATTTTGATTTGTTAGAAAGTGTTTACTGTGCTCTCATGGTTGTAAATAATCATACTAATTTAGGCAATGCTAAATGTTTTCTTCCAAATTCTAATGTAACGGGGTTTCGTTATAGTCACATCCAGTTAAAAATAATTTTTGTAAGATTTAAGTGCATATTTCTAACCTAGGAAATGTTCTGGAGTGAGTTCCGTGGCATCATTTCTAAGAATAGCTTTTACAGTGACCGTAAGTAATCCTTATTGCATTAGTCATCTGTCCTTTGTTCCTTTTTAGTCTTTCCTTTGAGCTGTTTTTCTGTTCATCCTTATACAGGCTGGATTATAAAGGAAAAAGATTGTTCTGTTTTGGCCTTAAAAATCCAAATGTAACTATTTCTTTCTCTCACCTTTTCTCTTAGCAGGAGTACAATTTACTGCACAATGGCACAATCCCAAATGTCTGCGCTGTGCAATGAACTCAAATTAGGATTAAAGATTGTCAATTTTATTCTGAAAAGCAATGCTAGGATAATATTGGCCATCTACCAGAGCTGTACAGGCTTGAAAAGTTTTGCTGAATGTGCACAGAACTCCATTCAAGCATGGGCAGTTCACACTGGCAAAGGTCAGCTCTCTTTCTCATTCTGTAAGGCCTCTAATTTTTCATCATTAGCGTCTTTAAAGATTGCTATGGGGGTTTCGCAGGAGATAAGGGGTGAACACTGGTGTGTAGTATGAAGGCACAAGGGCTGTTAAATATTTAGAGCTAGGTGTCAGAGAATATCTGGAGATTGAGGAGGGTATGGTGAATGCTGAAAAATTTGAACGTTACTTTCTTGCCTATAGAAAACTGGGCTTTTCGCAGAATAACGTATGTAAAGTCCCTGCTGGTATGATCATATAAGTACATTTCTCTTTGGTTTGCTATATGAATATATGCAACAAACATGAGAGTTACTCAGTTTGGGGGTGGGAAAGAAGGGAAATTAATTGTGCGGTAATAAGGAAATAAAATATGTGGTGGAACTAAGCAAACGGGACCAAAACCAAGTACTCAAGAGTGAATGTTACATTGCATAATGTTATGTAATACACGTGTTGTAGCAAATAGCAATAACTGACTCCTTACTGCAAGTTTGTGATTTTTCCTCCCTGCCACAGCTATAGTGTTAACACTGTGTTGAGATTCCTTCTTACTTTTGGGTGGGAGTTATTTCATATCACACTGAGTTATATTCTATTCGAGTTCTTGACCTTTTCATGGCAAGGCTGTAACGGAAACCTTTCCTGCATTATCTTTTATAGTGGTATGGCTATGCAAACATGGATATAACTCTCTAGTGAAGAGACAGCCTATGACAACAGATGGGATTTTTCTAAATCTAGGCACAGCATCTTCTTGAACAATGTAAGCTAAATCTGTGGTGTGATGGTCACCACAGAAACATCTGCACTGGTTTGCAATGTTACAAATTATGGGCAAAGTCAGAAGGTTAAACTGGCTCACAGCTAAGCTGGAAAAGGTTAGCTTAGCTCACCGTTGAAGATTTTGCAAATTCGGTCAGCTGACTTTGTAGTGGAGCAGATGATGGGTCTTGCACAGGCTATTCCACTAGCTCAGATGTAATGGTAGTGACCCTCAGCAAAGGATGTCAAAAGCAGTTAGAAACTGAAATGGGGATTAGCATCCTAAATAGGCACAGGCTTTTTTCTAGTGGTCATTTGTCATGACTTGCAGGATTGATAGATTCAGCAACAACACTGCATCGTAAAATTCAATATTGTTCTGAACGTGGATCATCAAATGGTCTGCTTCTGTGTGTTGATTCTTATCCGTGCCACATGTGCAGGGATAGCTATGAGCATTTGTTTTTGACAATAGGCAAAATCTGAAATATTGGAGGAAAGGGCTTGTAGGGGAAATCTCAGTTGAGCCACTCACCAAAGTTCACTAACAACAGCTAGCTCAAACCTTGATATTCCAAGCCCATTGCCTTTATACATGGTTCTGTTTTAAGTATGTCGAAATCTGCTCAACTTCTGAAAGCAGTTTAGCTACATTCAAATGGAACAGCACCAAAGCTAAAAGCTTTTCTTCACTGACAGGCTGACTAGTTTAGGTGCATGTCAAAACTGCTGCTCTTTCTGTAATAGCATAGTGACCTGGATCTCCCTTATACTCTGTTGCAAGATGTAGTTATGCTTTCCCTTCACTTATTCCATTGGGTATCATGTCTATTGTTGTTTCCTTTTATATGGTGCTTATGGCTTCTCCAGGAAAAGGAAATGTGAAAAGAGATACAGTCACATTTTTTGAGTCTGTATTTGTGCCATTAATCAGAATGTATTTCCTTCTGACCCTGAGAACATTCAGTTATCCTGGGGCTTGGCGATTGCAGGTGATTCCTCACTCTCTCAAACTGCCTCCACATATCTCATTTCCAGACATAATGAAGGAAACATGATATTCATGGTACATTCCCTTTCTTCCTTTGAATGCAGGTGAGTAGGCTATGGACAAATCTTTGTTTCCTTCTCTGCTTGCTATTTCCAGCAGCGAAGTAATCTGCTAACCTGAAAGGCAGAAGGACATGATGCGTCCCCACCCTAGCAAGCAATAAAGTGAAAGCTTCTCTGTGCACCAGCCATTCCCTGCATGTGCTAATAAAATAGTCTCTACTGCTGTTAAATCATCCCAAGAGGAATCAGAGGAGTAGAATTGTGTGTTACTCTTTGTAAGGCCCCATACCTCATGTAAATGGTTCCCCAGCCTTTAGCCACTTCCAGTGTGGTTTCAGTCCACCAGTAGTTCTGTCCAGAGCCAGATCAATTATGCTTAGTGAAGATGTGGATGTCTGTTGTGTGAAAAATGAGAAACCATGTGACAATAGACATCTCTTTCTTGCAGTGCTGAAAGTTTTTATTTGGCTTACAGAATTTTGAATAGAAGTTTAACAGGCTTGGGTTGGGTAGGGTGTGTGTATAGCTTTGCTGGGTACAGTAATTAAACACAATACTGGCTGGCTGCTGAATTTGAAGAGGCTTAGATAATATGACAATGTCTTTTCAGTTCTTCCATAGCAGAGATTTACTATGCATGTATTATAAACCCATGATTTATAAACCTCATTGACTTCATTAGTCCCTAGGAGCTTCATTCTTGTTAGCCTGGAAATGCCCGTTAAATTTTAATTTTATTTTTTTTTTTTTTAATTATGACCTCATTAGAGTGAAAACATGGCTCCAGATCCTTGCCTTGTGTATATCAGCCAAGTCTTGTGTCTAACCCCAGCTGAAGATCCAGGCTGTAAATTGAACGCGTATCCTTTCCAGTTGCCTCTTCCAATCCCAAAGGCTAGCCCTAGTGTTAGAAGCATCCTCATACTAACATAAACGGGCATTTCAGTAACCTGTTTTGTGTGGCTTCTCCCAGTTAATGCAGTAGTCTCTCAATGTGCCTAAGACTTAGGCAGACACAAGTGTGAGACGTAATGCAGTAAATTTCTTCAAAGGAGGAATTAGAGGTAGGATGTTTAATAATACGCAGAAGTGCTGAAGGCTGGGATTGCAAAAACTGTGAATGCCAAGTGAGATTAGGTTTCAGTCTGTCCCATTTTTTGAGTGGTAAGAGGAGCTTCATTTTCATAGTTTTCTAAAGTACTGCAGTTAATCTGAAGAGCATCTCATAAAAGTTGCTCAAGGTAAAACAGAAAAATGGCTTCGCTAAAATTGTCAAATTCAACTTAATAAGTGTCTTTTCTTTTAATGCTCCATTATTCAAATTCAAAACCATCTTGAGATTATTGTTGGATTGTGGCAGTTGCACAAGTTGGTGGGGGTTTGCTCTTCGTAACAGGTCTCTTTTCCTTTCTCTATTTTAAGATATTGAAAAACCCTTCTACCTAATCTTTTGCACTAAATCCCGAACAGTTTTATTTATAGTTGCCAGAAGTAAGTTCCTAATGTCATCTTAATTAGAAACATGTGGTGAATAAAGAGGCAACTTTTAAGCTGACACTATTTTTGAGTTAAAATCTGGCATCCCCTTTCTACTGACAAGCCTGACAACTGCAGCAGCAATCACCTCATCAAATCTCTCCGTTGTGTCTCTCCCGGTTTTTGGCATCCTTCCTGTCTAAATTTTTATCAGATGAGTGCTTTTTTCTTGGCAAGTATTTTAAATACCTTCTTGTTGCTTTATCTCTGCACCGTCACCCTTTGCCCTTAATGTCATTTCTCACATGTAAGACTGTGGCAGAATTCGAAACAAATTAGGAACGTAGATTCAAAGACCAGTTTTTCCTCTTGGCTCACCAGTCTCTTCTCCCCCCACTTTTTAAACACCAGCATGTCACAGATACCGCAGGAACACTCAGTTTTTAAGATGCATTTTTGATGCTCTAAATCCTCAATGCTGCATCTATTTACTTTCTGCTATGGCGTGTCCTGTGTTGCTTTTCTTTACCTTGCTTCTTCACACCATTGAAAGGTTTTCAGCTGGTGATATCTGGATCTTTAATCCTCAGTTTTGGAATACTCAGTAGGGTATGTCAGAATAAGAACCTTTAGGTATAGATGCTTTAGACCACAGCCAAACTAGATATCCTTTCTGCAGCTTTTCTCAAAGCTGGGCTGGAATAGACTTTCTTGCAAGAATTCTGGTATTTCCTCTTCTAGTTGCTGTTGATTGCAAAGTTGATTCTGAACCTTGAAATTCAGATGAAACCAAGAAAAATGTTTTTTGGGAAAGTTATCCAAATAATTTGTTTCTTCAAATAAATACATAAATATTGGATGACATTTGCAAGCTGAATTCATATGAATAAGGATCATTTTAGCATGTGTCCAAAGAAAATTCTTGTTTATCCTACAAGACTTCAGTTATATGTCTTTGCTAAAGATTAGAAAAGTGCTGAATCTCAGCTGACATTTATAAGTCAGTAAAGGAATAGAAAAGTAGAATTCTGTATTGCCCTTTAAATATTGTTTAAAAATGAAAAATAAGTTTCATGGAAGCAGAATCCTATTGGCCTTTTATCTCTCAGTTGAGGAGTATGGTTTATCAGACTCTTAGAATTTATGGTTTAAAACTCAGCCTAAGCTGAGACTGCTTTTTGTAGCTTAGATGGAAAAGAGAAAAGAATGGGAGAAAAAAGGCAAGAAAAAAAATTAACACAGTTTTTGAGCCTTAAACAAATCCGTGGTTCCTAAAGTCGTGTTACAGAGGCAGCCTTATTTTGTAATAACCTGATTTAAGAATTTTTAGCATTAACCTATCAGCAAAATAGACTTTGACTACAAGGAAATTGACAAGTAATGTGGGCTTTTGTGGTCTGAGCCTTAGATTCAAATGTGCGGTCTGCAATGTAGATAAAACGTCCTGTGTGAAAAATGTAACACAGGGACACAACTAGCAATCATTGCCCACATATACTATGGACAGGATTCTAGACAAAAAAGCATTGTCACTAGGACTTTATTCTATATAGTACTAGACAGATGTTAAAAACCTTTTTGATACCTTTTTATCATTTAACTTTTGTGACTAAAGGACTATTAACTGCTTGTTAAACAATCTGACTGTGCAAGTCTTCGTTAAGTTCCAGTTGCTGCCCCACCAGTTTTTTTGTGAGACTGTTGTATTAGTATAAAAAGCAAGATACAACTGCCTTGAAATGAGTTTTAACCCTGAATAGGTACAACAAAATTAGTGACAGTATAGACGGCTCTAATTGCTGATGTGAAGGATAGCCTCTGTGGGTCCATGTCCAGTAATTTCTGCCCAATAATGAGAGTTGGTACCAATGGTGGTTGTTGTGTCTGCAAAACTGAATCCATTTTTCATAGAAACCATATCAACATTGCAAAATCCTATTTAGAAGCTGCTGGATTGCCATTAGGTTTTAATGTAGTTATTTTTACATTACTGAACAGGCTGTATATAAGCAGTTGAATTCAGTGATGAAAGGTGCTGGCTCCGATTCCCAACTATTTCTGTATTGTTAAATTGGTCCGTCCTTATTGTCTAGGAAAAAATATTTCTCCTGTTTCAAAGGCTGCATTGAAATTAAAATTTTGATTTAAAAGAGGAAATTTATTTACCAAATTCCATTTTGTTTGATACTGGCATCTTCATTCTGTAGGAATACAGGAAATAATAATTGTTGTCTGGGGTGGGGTTTGTTTTGGGTTGTGCTCTGTTTTGAAATTAAATTTTTAAAGATGCTGTGTTACAATAGAGGTAGGCCTCTTTGCTTGCAAAAAGTAAAAAGAGCTGTTGAAGTTGGAAAAAACAATATTCAAATTATTCAGCCACTTTTCAAAAGGACTTCTAAAGCAAAAATCTGTAAAATATAAGTTGTGCTATTCTAAATCTACTTTCAGAGGGCACAGTATGTCATAACATCTCTTGGTAATTTGTGAATCTGTACTGCAGTGCTGTCATTTTATGGATGTTCTTGAAGTGTGCAAAATGCTGTCTAAGAATGTGTCTTTTGTGAACCCCAGGCTGTCAGTTTGTCCCCTCCACTGCATGGGAAAGGAGTGGAGGAGAGGCCAACTGTGCTTTAAGACGTAATCCATTCTATTGAAGTAAAGTATTCCCTCGGTGTATTACGTTTGTGACCTGTGTCATACTTGAATGTTAAGTTTTTCGAAATGTGAACCTAAAATGAATTTTGCACAATCGTATTTTCAAAAAAAAATTAATATAGTAACTTTCACTGAGAACACTGTAAGCTGCTGAATGCTCAACAAATGAAACCCCTCTTCAGGGTGCCATGAACAGGCAATAAACTTCAAATGGTTTTGAATTTGAGTAATGGAGCATTAAGGAAACATACTAATTAAGGTAAATTCGGCAATTTTATTGGAGCCAGTTTTCTGATTTCTTTAGTCAATGAAGAGCAGTGTAAGCTGCTGGACACAGAGCATTTTGAGATGCTGGCTGCTTCTTTTCATTGCCTAATGGGAGTTAAGCTCTTCTGAATATCCAGCCACAGTTGTAGTGCTAAGTTCTTTTGAAAACTCCAGCTGTAAATCCCAACTTAGGCAACTAATGAAGTGGGGTCATTTTCCAATGCTAGCACCAACCCCCTGTGAAGGCAGTAGAAGCAGCTAAATATGCAGGGTTCATTTCTATAGATACACATCTAAACTCTAGGGGCAGGTGTTTTGGAAGTGGCTAAGCGCTAGGCTCTAAGGGCAAGATCAATGTGGTTCAAGCTTTTAAGAGCAAGAGAATAATGCATAAAATGCTGATCAGGTGCATAAGTGACTGAAAGTCTCTAGCTGTCTATGTTTTCATTAGTGAAGTTGCCTAAGCATTTAATGCTCTGCTGCTGCACAGGTCAGCAGAGGCTGCCATTTTGGCTGTGCTAAGGCTTTGATGGCTGAGTCCTTCCCTGGCCCCTTGTGATTTACAAATTCTAAGTCCCTTGAGAGTGCATGTCTGAGTGGGCAGCATGCAATTCAGTGCAGATCATGGCAGTCACAGATACATTTACTCCAAAACACCAGGCAGAAGGATAACAGCATGCTAGTCACGGGGTTGGAGTGTATTCTGAACTTCCAGGAGAGAGACGGGATTTTCCTACATCTCTCCGGTGCTATCTGACAATTTATTTCCATCTTCCTCTCTCGCACTATCACCTCTGTTGCGAATCTTCTCTGTTAGTTCTCCCTTATGCTGCGGGTCACAGTGCTCAGTGATGTGCCCAGTTGTCCTGATTTCAGCAAGTGCACCCAGGCCACACCCCAGCTGGGGGAACACGTACCCCGTGGAGCACCGTGGGGCTCCAGCTTGTCCCACCAAAGGCTGTGCAGCAGCTTCTTGCCCAGATGGTCAGGGAAATGGTGCAGAGACTTGTTTCTTCCCAGTATAGAGATGTGCGTGGGGACCAGCACTGCAGTATATTGCAGAACACAGGTTTAGCCTCTGGATATTTATTTTTCTTTACAATTGCGTTATAGGGATCTTAGGTGCTAGCTGTTAACTCAAAAAAGCGTAATGGTTCTCTTTGTTGCCAGTTTAATATCTTTGTGGGTTTAGGCCTGTATGTGATTTTTTTACTCAAGCACCTAAATTGGTTAAAAATAGGATTTAGGGGCGCTTGTAGATTTAATCATAAAATATTTTAAATTAATTTGAAAATATCATCATATGAACATTCATAAGATTTTCTTTGACACTCATGGTATAATATGCTGTTGTTTTAGTAAACCATGTTGCAGAAGAGTAATCAACCATTAAAATGCATACAATCCTGCTTCATAGTGTAGAGCCTTCCTATGACTGCACCCCCAAAGGGTGATTCAGTCACCACTTTGCATCACAGTGCCATGTTGTTAGTTAACAAGCAAAAGTATTTTTGGATGCTTTGTATACAACAGCCAAGGCTTTAACTGACCTGTCCCATGGAAATGAAGATGAATGGTAACTCTCCAGTCTGCTACCAAATGTTATTCGTAGTTATTTTCCAGTCTTACGTAGAACATGTGCTGCAAGGCAGAGGCCATGGCACAAATGGACAATCAGCCTTCTTTTGAATTTCTAACTCTGTCATTTTGAGGCTCAATTTTGACATTGCTTAAAATAGCACGTAACTATGTGGAGAAGAGAAAATTACAATCTTATGTGTTAATAGAAGAAAGTATTAGGAATTGAGATGCTGATTTATTAAAACATCTTGTGGAATAGCAAAGCAAAGCTCTTAAAGCCTTTGTTCAAAGGGAATGCTTAATATAAGGATTTAAGACCAAATACACTTCTTTTTCAGTATAATGTAATGCTGATTTGTAGAATCAGTGCACAGAAAAAATATTATAACAATAATGTTGTTGGAAGAAGGTTAAGCACATCTTTATGAAAAACTAACATTGCACGAGCAGTCTTATTGTCGGTATTGTTCTCTTATTGCATTGTAGCATGTGCAACATCCAGGTCACTTCCAGTGCAAACCAGACAAGCTTAAGCTGCGATGAGTGATACTGAAGGGGGGGCAGGGTAAGGGGGGCTGTGTGTGTGGATCTGGATTGTCTCAAACTCAGACCCCAAGCAGAGATCCAGTGCTGGCAAATACAGCGAGAGTCTGTGGGGAAACTCTGCAACTGAAGTCTGCAGGGAATGGGAAAGAGTAGTTCCAGATAGGCCACCTTGACAAAGGTATTAGGTGTAGCAGGACATGCTGGTGTTCTGAACACATTGACAGTTATGAGCTTTTTAAGCAAATGTTTCTCATTTCTTTTTTCTCTTTGTTAGTTAAGTTGGATTGGGTGGCTGGTGCTGAAACAATTTAATCCTTGTCTACAAAGCAATTTATTGCAAGTTATTTCATCCTATTGCAATTGATTGCTTTATTGTTGTTGGCGTGTTCTGTGCTTTTTCTCTTAGAAATTTCATTTTGCAAATGTAGTAATAATATTTTACATGTGTAGAGTGCCTTTCATCACAAAATACTTCACAAACTAGATAGAGTTTTTGCAGTCACTTGTTTGAAAGGGACTTATGCTGGTATCAGGACAAATAGCCATCTTTGCCCATGTAGTCCGGCCAGGCTGAAGCTTTATCATGCTATCTACTTTCTTGTAACCTATATTGTCATCTGAGTAATAAATAGCCAACTTCCATTCCCGGCTCACATGCATTTACTGCTGTGACTCAAAAACTGAAGTACTCGCTGGGTAGGAAAACAGTTTCAGTTATACTGGCTGCCACCCCATTTGCCTGATTGGCCACAAAACAAAGAAAAAGCGTAAGAAAGGAACTTGAGACCTAAACAAATGTATTTTTAAGCTTTGTTATTTTCTTTTTGTGCATTGTTTTAGGCGGGTATGATTTTAAAAGGTGTTACTGATCCAGATCCTGTGTTTATTTAACCAACTTCTGTTGGTTTTAAAATTTGCATTTGTCTTATATTTATTTTATTGTGTGCTATGGCCTAAAGCTAAGACACTGTATTAATAAAGTTGACCAGCTAGAGGTAAGGGTACAAGATTCTGTGCTCTGTGGTAAGCTGGCCTTAAATTTGAGCAAATCCTTGGAAATGCTGTGGCATTCAGTGGAAGAACTGAATTAATTTAAACTGAACTGCACACAACCTTTTAAAAATTAAATCTGCTACATATATGGATAATACTACTCTTAAATATTCAGCCTCTGTTACTTACTTTAATTCAGTGGATTTTTCACTGTCTCTACATAACTTCCGCGTAAAAGGAAAGGCTAATCTACTGCTTCAGACAAAAGGCTTACGCTCAGCTGATCTGTGTTCTGTTTCCTTTTTATCATGTTCTTGCATTTTTTTCTCCATCTGTAAAAAGGAGATGACAGCACTTCACTGCCTCATGATTGTGTAAGGATAAATACATTGATTGTGAGATGTTCAAAATGATTGAGCCAAGTATGTAAGTAGGCCAATTTATATAGAGAGATGCTTTCAAATTAGAAGTTGGGATATTTCGTCTTGGAGAAGTGTGGAGGAACAGATTAGCTATCTTGCTCAAAGTATTTAGTAGTGAAATGGTTAATAAAATATATATACAGGCAATGTTTAGGTTTCAGAGTTAACACCCTATTGAGATGATTGAAAATAGTTCACATCTTGCTGAACTGTCATTTTAAGCTGTCTGCCAATTTAAGAACATATTGCTGCCTCAGTTAACATATGGTTCGAGTTGATACAGTTTTCTGTGCAACCATGAGAGCTAGACACATCATTATATGAAAATGAAAACAAATGGCTGAGTCCCGAGCTCGCTGCTTTAGGCCCCCCGGTGCAAGCATGAGTTCAAAGCCACCTAGTCTTCCCATTTGGAGATTCCTGCAGCACAAGAGAGTCTGGGTGCAATGGTGAGCCGCAATAGCTGGCCCCTGAGCCACAGAGCCATGGCACATAACCTGTAAGGGACGTTCCCAGGAAAGAAGTTTTACAGCCTGGGCACAATGGCAAATGATTCCCTGGGTTGCTGTACCTAATTTGTCAAGATTTAATTAGATCCTGGGACTGGTGAGCCTCCCTTTGGGATTTCTACTCCTTTACTCTGTCACTGCTGTTGCAGATGTGTTGTACTGGGCACATTAAAGAACTGAACCCTGAGCTCTTGCTGCATCTTAACCGTGTTGTACTATAAGTTAATGCTAGCAAATAGAAAAATAAAGGTGAAAGTTTCTAAGGAAACACTGTCTTTAGTGAGCATCATGAGGTACCTTTTGATATCTGCAGAAATAAGATTGAAAAATTTTCCACTGAATTTATAATGGCTCCATTCTAGGACACCTGCAATTGTTTTGCATACTATCTCAGATTTTTTTTCTGATGTGACAGAAACTCCATGGTTGTGCTACAATTTGCTTTGCTTTTCTTAATTGAAGTTACAGTTTTAGCACTGCATCTTTTTTCTACTTAGGCTAGGTAAATTTGGCAATATTTCCAACTCACTTGTAATCTGGGTGTTTTCATTGCTGAAGTTCCTGGTATGTCTCCTGTCATAGTAGAAAATTAATTCACTACAAACAAATTTCATTTAAATTATTTTGAAGATTAACCAAAGCTGACAAAACCAAAACAAAATGAAAAAATCGAAGCTGAGATTTCATCTTTTCCTTGTGCAGAGGGGCAAGATGCAGACCAGAGTGACTCAGGTTAAGTGTACAGCATAAAACTATCCAGATTTGGATAAATGGACTTTTTTCATTGTACATATGGCTTTGTAACTGGCTCATTTCCCAACATTCTTTTTGACTCGACTTTCAGATTCAAAGGAATCCAAATATCTGACCAAAACTCATTTAATTTTGTCCAGCCTATTAGAAGTAAGTATTTGTGCAAAATGAAACCACAAATCAGCTCGGGTTTGCTCGTGAGATTGATGAACCATAATGAATCTTTCGATGAACTCAGTCTAAATTTCAAGCATGTAATAAAACACAAAAGCATATCCAAAAGTCGCTTTGAGTATATCCCTGCGTATCTGGTAATTTATTTTTAGGTCACTTATTTTGGGGCATTTACAAGCCAGTCAACTGACAGAGAAATGCCGCTTAGCAATGCCACCTGCAGATTGCCTATATACGTACTGGTATACAAACTGCAGAGGCATGCCCCAAATGGCAGATTTTTGGCTGATAAGGTAATGGCAGGGCAGCATTTATTTCTTTGGAGCTACGCTGCTGGAGGATATAGGCCAAAATCTCTGGCTGCTCCGCAGGTCAGGCTGTTCAGATACACCGTCGCCTCCTGTGCGTTCCTTGGACTTGATTAGAGCCTGCTGCTCCCCACTGTGCCTTAGCAGAGAACGTCCTGCAGTGGGGTCACAGCTCGCTGGGGGTGTAAGGAGGCCAGGCTGGACTGCGCAGGCAGGTTGAGCATGGCATCAGCCTTACATTATGAGGATTACCATAAGCAGGACAACACATTCACAACGCACGTTTTGTCATTCACACATATAACGTTTGCCTTTTCTAAATCTTTGTAGAAAATCTTTATTTGGCTGAGTTGGCAAATCATCTCCCAGAGTTCCAGGGCCGTGTTTTTTGATTGTCCTCTTCAGTCCCACAAACTTTCTGAAGTGACGTTCTTGTCTAGTTTACTGTATTGGTTCTTTTGCACCCATGGTATGGCTGGGATTATGCTGGATTCAGGTGCTCTCTCCAGGGTTCTCTTCACCCACGTTGATATTTAACAGGAAGCTGATCACTGATATTAGAAGCAATTTGTCTCATTCTTCCTTGTTTTCAAGTGTATGCATAAATCCACATTTTAAAATGGCAGCACAGCGACTGTTGCTGTTAGGTAGAGATCTTTACATCCTAAATGATGTATTAGGCCTATGTGGAGATTTCTCTGTTTGTTACAGGGTGCTGTTATGCTTATGTTCCTGTCTGCAACAGGGAACCTGTCGGATTTGTCTTATACGAGGTCTTCATTTTTGGAATCTAGATTACTGCCATGAGGCTCAATGAGTCTAATGCCCTACCACTACGTGTTTACCTAGCACAGTGACACTACTTTATTTATAGGTAGCAAAGAGGAAAGAAACCAGGATGCATTTCATTGATCTTTCCATGTTGTAAATGTAAAATTCATGTGCATTTTTGTTTCCTTTATAGCTGTTCTCTTTCCTTTTCCTTATTTAATATGCACTTCATACTGTGCCAAGGGGTCAGTAGGGCAAATCAAGGAGCCAGATGGCTTACCTCTACCCTAAGGAAACATACCAATATTTAGCTGGGCATTTTACCAAATAAAGGCAGGACTGGAATCCACAATAAATGTGAGAGTTGGTTAAAACTGCATCCTTTTCTTAGATTCACAGCTACATCCTCCTTGAGGCATGAGCTTTTTATACTTCACTGCCGCTTTCTAGCTTTCTCCGAGTAACTGCATCTTAGAAGATATTAGAGGGGGGGTGCAACTCATTTTATTTATGGCCTTTGCACAGAAACAAGTTTCAGTTATTTTAATCTGACTGAAATAAGAAACCATAATCCATGGATGAAAAGACAGTGGACAAACTCAGTTAAATCCCTAGTACCCTGAGGACGTATATTTTGTCCATTTCTGGTTTTTTATGTTCCCTTTTTTCTGCTGTTATTCCCAACTTTAACTTTTGAAAAGCCAAGCAGTTTAAGTGGCCGGGCCTGGGGAGCTTATTTGTATGCAGCACAAATTTCAGGATCTGTTCCCAAGCCTGTGCAGAGTGAAAAATGGCCTGCATTTTCTTGATAGCCCATGTGGTTGTAAAGAATAAATGGCTAATGAATTACAGATGAACATTGACGCAAATTAATCTTCCTGATGTCCCTGGGTTATATGGCAGCCATTTAAAAGTTTAATCAATACACTAAAGTTGAAAACATGCAGGCACTGCAGTTGTTTGGATGTAATAAACATCAGAGGGAAACGGGAGGCTTGTACCCAGTCCATGTATCATAATGACAGGTATTTATGTTTAATGGACTAAATATTTTTTATTGGAAGAGAGCAAATGTCAGCTTAACTTTGTAAGCCCCGCATTCAACTTTCCTTTGAGGTTGGTGAGAGACGGCTGACGTGTCATTGAAAATGAAATGTAAAAAAACCAATTGAGACAAAGCGAGGATAAGGAGCTGTTTTGCCGACGAGATGTTGCTTTAATGCTCTGCAACTATTCATTAAATAAAATGTAAACTCTACCATTTCAAACGTTGCAGTAAAATGGTTTACTGGGGCAGACTTTTAATAGTTATTAGGGAAAACAAGAGCCAACTGCTGCCAAATATTCTTTTCTGGGAAACATTTTATTTGAAAAGTCTTTTCCTGAGTTACAATTTCAGAAGATTTATAATTATGGAGCAGTCGTGTCCCCCTCCCCCTTTCCTTTTTGAGACAAAGAAAAACAGAAAAATAACTTTCAGAATAACCATTTGATGGTCCTTTTTTCCCCCCTTTGAACAGAGTAATAGCTTTATATAAGCTTCCCAGAGGCTTGGATATTAATTGCACTTGAAGTCAATAAATTTTCGAGCCATGTGTGTCCAGGGCTTACCCATCATTGCTATAAATGGGGAAGGAGGCTATACAAGACTGCCAGATTCACCAGGCCTGCACAGTTGCTTGGCTATGTGAAAGACCACATGAATTTATTTTCTTTAGATAAAGAAAAATATTGTTGTCATATCATTTGGTCTTATAAGAAGACAAACTTCTTCTGTGTTAAACAAAAAACTCTAATAAATGGAAGAAAAAGGGAAGATCATGCTTTACTATCTTTCTGTAATCTGTTTTAGTACCCCATTTGTTGGCTGATCTTACCTGAATGGACCCTTGATGGTCTAGAGTGGTCTCAGGAAGCTTCTGGTAATATATACTGCGGAACCACTTTAGAAAGGGAGGATGGTCTCAAGCCTATGGGTCACTGTTTGCTTCTTTGGTGATTGGTTGAACTGGTTCTCTCTTGACTTCTTAATCTCTCGAAAATATTCCATTCAGTTAAATAATTGCTATTAATAACAGTGCAGGGAGTCATCTGGTAGAGGTTTGATGCCTGACCTCCTACTTCATGATCTCCAAGCGTATTGTGTTGGCTTTACCAAAAACTGTTTAAGGCAGACAAGTGCATTGGGGGAGTGGCAGAAATCTCATATTACTACAGAGGCACCCGACATATCTAACTTCTGTTTGGCAGGCAGGCAATTTTATTTTAACAGCATTATCTGTCTCAACATCTCCTTGTTAAATGGCATCAGGTTCTACTTCAGATAAGGTGGTTAATAATATTGTGAATAAAGCCAGATTTGGCCAAATAATCTTGTAGATCTATAGTGTCATGTTTATAAGAGATCAAACACTGCTTCCTGATAATAAAATAATTGTTGAAGAAGCATCTGAAAATGTTACTCCTGTCTACTCCCTGGATGATGAACTATTTGCATTTTTGAGCAAGCCCATAAATGAATATATGTTTAGACCATGAAAAGTAAAAGAATGAAATGAGTACATTGGCCGGACAGTCTGTGAAGGCTGAAGAACTCATAGTGCAGCACAAGATTGAAATCACGCAAAAATGGCCTTTTTTCCCCCCTCTTCTGCTCACCCTGTGTCACTTGTCCCAAACACAGTAAGATTCCTAGTCTCAAAGACCCAGTATGGCCTAATCTGATGATGCTTCCAGACATGCTACTTTCTCCTGATCTTACATCCTGCAGTAGGGAGTGGGTTGCTCCTTCCATTGTATGGCCACACTGCACTATGGCTAGGGTTTACTGGAATGCAGTGCAAGGCAACTGAGCCATGACATGCTGTTTTATGGCCATTAGAAATGGCCTATTGAGTAGTTCTGAGCTGACTTCGATGTGACTGGTGAAGGGGAAGGTTGGAGCCTTATTATTGTCATAATGAAGCATCGAAGACTTAGAAGCAGGGTTCCAGTGTCCTGCTGAATTAAGTTATGGTTTGGTTCAGTTTCAAAAATTGTCTCCTGTTTCATAAAGCTCAAAAGCAGTTTTCCAAAACTGCTCAAAAGCAGTAAGCTTTAGTGGCATGTGAAGTAAAACAGCAGGTATCTACAGCAAAACATTAACAAGATTGCACCAGACAGAGGTGGTGCTAGGAGAAAATTGGAGGTAAAGAGTGGGTGACATTAGATTGATTCTCTCTGTCAGATGGAAAACTCTCTTTTCAGTAACTATTCACAACAAAATATGAAGTCCTCCGTAAAATGGTACGTTGGGGAGTGCAAGCTGCCACTATCCAGCACGCTACTCCCACAGCAGAAGACATAATATGTTATTTTCTTGGTCAACCCATTATACCATTTGACTAAATTACTCCAAGTTAGATTTTTACAACAAGATGCTTGAATTTCAGACAAAGAAATCCCTTTTACGGTGGTTTCTGAATATTTAAATTCTGTAGAGAGGCTGCTGCTATGTATTATAGGCTTAATGGATAAAATAGAGAAATTAAAAAAAATCTGCTGTAAAAGATTTCTTTTAAAGCAAAAAGCAGAAAATGTGAGAACTCTAAGACTACACATTTGAAGTGAGGTTCAACTTCATTGAGAGAAAGTATCTAAGGATGTATGAAAAAATATTGTCAAATGACAGAATTATTAGTGATTAAACATGGCTTTTTGAGAGCATTTTTCTTTCAGTTCAAAGTTACGTGGGTGTATATATGTACTTAAGTACAGCAGCCTCACACAACTGTCTTGAAGATTTACCAGCCCAGACGCACAAATCTACCTGCTCACCCTTTGCCTTAATAAGTGATGATGAAAAAATTTAATGGTGTTTTATCTGTCCATCAAAAAAATTGCCTCTGACTACTGGCTGGATAATGTTTTGCCAGGCTGATATGTACTGTGCATTTAAGTACATATTTGTCTTTCAGTTTTTTCCTACATAGTACCAGTGCAACAAAGATACATGGTATGTCTGTCATATAGTCAAAATCTTTAAATAGTGATACAAAACTATTAATCTAAAATAATTTTAGTGTAAGTGAAAAAGAAGATAGGGAGCCATGATTTGGCAAAGTACCTTTTTCTTTACCATGTTCATTTTGAATTCCTCAGGAATACAAATGTGATGTTAAAGGGTGAAAGCAGTTTGAGAATTGTGCCAGTCGCAGCCTTCTTTGAACTGGGACCCACAGCCCTGACAGCTATTAAAAAATGAAGTAACTTTTGGTTCTGATTTTGTATAATGAGCGTACGACAAAAAAGGGGTTTACTTCTACATTATCCTGCAGGTGTAAGTCTGCTGTCTGTCAGTTTATCCTGTATTTTATTTTGATGAAGAGAGAACATTAGGGAGAAAAAAAAAATCTCTTCATCAAAAAGCTTAACAGGAAAGAAAAAAGTCTCAAGACAATGTCATGTATTGCTGGTTATTTGTGATGGTTAAAAGAATTATCTGAAAACAAAGAAGTCTTTCACAATGAATCTAAAACACAAAAGCTTTAATAACATTTACATCTGTGTATCATCCATGTCTCCAAATGCAAGTCATGAATAACACATAAACTAGCGTATATAGGGAACAGAAGTGCTAGCACATCATTTAAAATCCAACACACCCCATCGTCAGTGGAATCAAATACACAGCAGGAATGGTTCCAGTTGATAGACACACAATGAAGTCATTGAAAATGAAAACATATTAATTATGTTCCTAAAGGTTAAGATAGTAATGGCTGAATTCTCTAATCCTGGAATAATATTAATGCCCCAAATCCATGCAAGAAAAGTGTGTAACGTTTCAAAAATTGTGGAAAATGTAGTTTTGAATTCACTTGTTTGTGTCTCACCCATGACTGACTCCGCAGCATGGGGGGTAGCAGGGAGAAGAGCAGGAAGTGCAAGACAAAGACAAAACCAAGGAGAATTATCAACAAAAAAAAGTTGTTCTTGGTCCAAACAAGCCACTTGCACTACATGAGCTAATTGTAAGAATAGACCATTTCTAAACTGCAGCTGTTATGTGCTTAAGCAAACCCTGCTGGGAGAACTGCTTTGTAGAACACCTCTGCTAACACAGACACACACAGAGCCCTTTAATAGAGGAATTAAAAGTGCAGTGTTTAAGGGAAACCTTTTCCGCTTCCAAATTTTCCTGAGCTTATTACAGGATGTGATCCTAGCTTGTCACTCTGACATAGGTTTCCCTTAAATGTTTTCTATTTTCATTATCTTTTAGCCTATGTTAAATCAAAACAACGGAGGCTGAAGGCTGTGTGTGCGTGTTGGGAAATGAGTAAGGGGGGCTGAGGGGGAATGCTCAGGTTGTGTGATAGAAAATGATAGGTGTCAAAAAAACCCCACAAAACACCCAGCGTGGTCGTGGTCATTTTCTTTGTATGACAACATTTTTTTTTGTTTGTCCCTGGGGACCAGTAAGATACTCATATGGTAGTTAATTTTAGATGTATTCTTTCTCTACTCTTCTCTTGTCTTCTCCCTCCCCCAAATCCTCATCCATGCATCTCTGACGCAAGACTATCGCACCTGGGTTCCTAACTATATTAACTCCATTGTGTTGGTGTGCCGAGTGCCCTTGATCCTTAACGTCTTAACCCAAATCCTCCCAACAGCAAGGGGTTAATTGTCTGCTTTCAATGCACTTTAAAACTCTCAGCTCTTAGGAATGATGTTTCCATGAGGGCTGAATGTAATTACAAAATAATATAGGCACTCTGTCTTATTTTCAGTGAGTGATACTTAAGTCCTTGCTGTTGTTGCTGCATGTGTTTATATTGGGGCTCTTCCTTCAGTGTACTTGATGCAAGGTATTTGCAAATTTGAGCCTTTGGGCTTTAAATGTTGTGCTGCTTCTTCTGTTCCTTATTCACTACAGATTATGTATAATTGATGACCTGCATTTACAGACATGGGTGGTATACAGATGTAAATGTTATTATAGCTTTTATATTTTATGTTCTCTCTGAAAGATCATTTTGTCTTTGAATAATACTCCTGTTCAGATTTTGGGGGGTTTATCTCTAAAAGAGAATATGAAATGGATATTGCACATCGTATATTTCTTAAAAGTAATTTGGAATTTTAGGGTATGGGATTGGTGGTGACTGATACACTGCCTGGATGAGATATATCCCTTTGAAAATAACAGCGCCAGTACATGCCTGCATCTGTCTAACCTCATAATTCACTTTCACATTGGGTTATGGATGTCTGCATTCAGTGAGTCTATCTTCCCTTTAGGTATTATTTCAGCCCTTTGAGATAATAAGGAAAGTTTAATTGCGTTGTTAATTGATTTTTTGCACAACATTATTACCTTGATTGATTGCAGAGTTGATGAAAATGTTAGACACAGGCAGCGTAAAGTATCAGCCCAGTAAGGAGTGGGAGCCTTGTGGAGAATAGATAACCTTGATGTTAAGAGCTATATCCTTCAGATATGTCTTCCCTTGACATATTGATGGCCCTTGAAAAGGGAAAAGCTGATTGTATGCAGAATGTAATCATTAAACCCACTTCAGCTGGCTGTTGATTAATTTGTTTTTTCCTGAAGGATCTAGTTAAAGAGAAGGCCTCACTAGTATCAACAGCAGCCATTTTCCAAGCTTCAGATTATTCTTAACCCTCTCCTAGAAGAAAGAAAAATGATACTGTCTTGGTTTAGACAGGCAAATTGTCTGAAAACATTCAGCCGAACTGCAATTTGGGGATTATAACACTCACTTTACCCCGTTAACTACTGCTTCCTCTATGACCTCTCCTACCCCTGCCTTCAGTATTCAGCCTCTCCACAGCCACAGCTAGCAGAAAGTCATGTTTGATGTTTTCTGAGTAAGGCCGGTGTCTGTTCTCAGCAGAGATGCCAACAGGGATGTCAAGCTTGTTTTGCCCAAAGACTGAAATACTTCAGTAGCATATAGCTGCTTCCCAGGAGCCTCTCTGAAAGGACCAGAGGGTTCACTGCACACACGTAAGTGGTTAAGCTTTCCTTATCCCTGAAAAGATCTTTCTTGTATAATTTTTTGTTATTGCTTTTGAGATCTTTGAGGTCTTCAGTAGGGCAGTTGTGCTGTGCATTGCTTCTGTCAGAGAGCACAAAGGATGCTGTGGAAGGTAATGTGCCCAGCACTTACTCCTTCAGGACAGAGATTGTTCAGTGCTGCCCCAGGCTTAACCGCAGCCGCCATGTACCCTGCTGTTGGATACATTTAACCAAACAGTGACTGCGTGTGACTAGCTTTCCCACTGTGAATTCATGTGATGGTCTAATCCTGGACTACCTGCTACCTTCAGAGCACTTTCTGTTTTAATGGCACTCACTCTGAGAGCGAAGGTGAAGAGTACTACCTGTAAGAGCCATTGCCTAAATGGCCTTCCTGTGGCAGATGGGGCTTCCTTGGCCAAAAAAACATTCTCTGGATTGAGGGACAGCTTCTGTTTTAAGCATTTCTTCCATTTGTGTCGGCAAATGACCCAAGACATCTAAAATATTTATGCAGCTTTAACCAAGCAATTGAATGTCTCGGAAACAGAATGTGGTGGAGGTTTTGTCCTTCAGTTAACCATTTAAAGGATATTTGGTAAAGTAGTAGGTAACAGGTTATTGCTTCCTGTTTAGCTTGGTAGTCTCAAAGACAGTCGCTGTTAATTTGTGCTTGTGAGTGATACAGTGATCAGTGTTGCTTGATTGTTTGGCCAGATGTGTTTTATTAGGTCCAACATGCACATTTGCCAGTTGGCTCCTTTTTAATATGGGGACATGTTAACTTACGACATAGTCAAGTCTGACAAATTTGAACCAGCCAAATAAGTGAGTAATATTTCAAGCTGTCAAAGCGGGTGAATACTGATTAACTGACACACTCCAAAAGCTCTCACCGATATCCGTGCTCCAGTGGAAAACGTTTACTAAGCATAATACTTGTTAGAAAGTCTTTGGTGCTTTGACTAAACTTTAATGACTCTGACCCTAATGGAGGGGTTTTAATGTGCCTCTCTCGAGCTATTTCTTAGCCCCCTATCTTTTATCTTTAGCAAAAGCTTCCATAGGGGCTAAAAGTGCACTTGTAAACTATGTTCTGCTGTCCACTGTGATTTAACCTTCAGCCTCCCTGTCATTAGCATGTTTCTAAAAGGAGGCTGAGGAAGGGGGAAAAGAGTTGAGGATAGGAAACAATGACAATGTTTTGGCATGCAGTACTGGAGGCAGTCAGCGTTTGGGAGCTAGGCTATGGCCAGTAAGTATTTAGCAATAGTAGATGGTGTTATATGCGATATAGCATAGAACAAAATTCTGTTAAGTGGCAAGCCCAGACTTAGTCCAGAGAGCTAGATATTTGCTGAACGCTTTGGAAGTTTGGATCCAGATGCATTTCTGATTTCATTTGATGCTATATAGCAACAGCTATAGAAGAGAGAAAGGAGCTCACCAGTTGTGTGGGGTCCAGATGTGTCTTACAAAGTGCCAAATGCCTTCAGCTTCCACTGGAAATCAAGAGAATCCAGGGCCTTGTAGTATCAGCTTCTTTAAAAAAACCTTGTTTTTGTATTAGGAAGAATCATCGCGATCCTATCATTAGCAATTAGTTAAATGTTTCCTTTGTTTCTGATGAAGGGCTTATGGAAAAGAGCAAGTAATGGCATGCAAAGAAGGTTCCCTTAACTGTATCATAATGTGACAGCAGCACTATTTCATTATGCTCTTTAATTTTATTTGAGAGACTTTCTTTCCCAGCTTTAAAAATAAAAAGCAACTTGTCTTTATTTCAGATGACTCTCTTGAGAAATTTCAAACCAATTGAGCCAGGCTGAATTTTGTATGGGTTTTTTTTTTTTTTTTCCTAATGTGAACTCCTCCAGCAGGAACACATTTGAGATCCAAAAGCAAGTTTTACTCATGAGATGAGCCAAATTTATGTCTAAACTCTCCAGAAGGGCCCTGCTGCTTAAATTTTTTTCACATAAGAATTTGTAATTTTATTGGAATGCTTGCAGACTTTCCGAACAATTATTCCAAAAGTTTGCTTTCTGCCCCATAAATCATGGTACATTTGTTTAATTCTATCACAGTTACTAAAAGAGCTTACTTCCCTCTTTTTTTCCCCTTGCATTTTACTGCTAATGCAATCTGTGCATGTTTAAAGTTTGTGAAGTACAATATAATTATACTCACTTTCTGTTTTCTTAATGACCCTGTCATTCTTTATGGTTTAACTCCATTGCTGATTAATGTAAGTATTATTAGTAGAATGTAGCCCAAAGTATAGAGCAGCCTACAGAAATGCCATTTTTGCATATGTTAGCCAAATTAACTGAAAATCTTCTAAGTTAATACGGTGAGTGTACACTGAACAGCTGAACTTTTAATATATAGTAGGGATGGGGTTTTACAACCTCCTTTTCCTCCACCATTCTGAACATATTAGAAGTGTCTCTTGCGTCACTTCAGTGAGCCTACTGTTGCATTATCAGAATAGAAAGATCGTTCAAAACAGCGCTAGAAAATATTGTGAATGTGAGAGAATAACAAGTGCCTCCAGCTGCAGTGGAAGCCGGTGGTGTAGACGGATGCTCCCCCCCCCCCAACATTTTGAGCCTTTTGTTCAGACCACTACCCAGTGACATCCTTTTGTAGCCATCTGTATACACAAACCGATGCTCTCTGAGAGCAGTCCACCAGAAGTCAGGCTCCTGGGCGAAAGGCTGAAAGCAGAGGTTGTATAAATACAGGCTTTGATCATGACAGAACAAGAAATTGGCTGCAAAACTAACAACCAGTATTGCTTTAATTGTCGTGTCGGAATGCCGAGCGTGCTGGCGCGGCCCGGATTTTAGACAAATGCATGCTGCCCTCTAGCGCCCGTGCTGCCGGCGCGGCGCTGCCTGACGGGCGCGGAGCCGGCAGCCGGCTCTGGTTCGGCGGGGAGTGGCTTTTTGCCTGGTCACTGGCACTGCTAGTCCGGGTTGGGGTGTTTGGTCGTTAATCGCAGGCAATTAAGCTCTCTCGTGACATGGCTTCAGAGAGGAAGGGTGTTTGACACGTGTAACCTGACTTGCGTTGCGTTGGATAGTCACAGTAATTCGCTCTGCTTTGACTCTACTAATTTTATTTAGACCGTATATGAGAGAATGAGATATATGAAGAAGTGTTTAAAAGGCTAAAAGAACTGTGAACCCGTACTTCCTTTCCTCCACTTCCTTCAAGGATATTCAATACATCCAAATTTAAGCATCAGTTCACCTGTAATATCTGGCAGGCTGATGCTTTCTGTGCACTTGGGTTTCTTTGACTGCAGTACCTAGCTGACTATACAATTTATGTTTCTGAGTATTTAAAAAAAAATGCTTTAAAATTTCAACATATTCAACAAGAAATTGCAAAGTCAGCATTAATTCCATCCATGACATTACCTGAGAGTGCAAAAATGGTAAAGATGCACTGAAAAGACAAAAGCATTTGGGTTTTTTTGTGTGGTGCTTTTTGCTTTATTTTCGCTAGAGAGAGATATATCTCCCACCGCCCACCCCCCACCCCCCTTGTATTTCTCTGATGATGGTTACAATAAGCATGGAAGGATTCCAAAGAAATCCCAAGTGTGGGACCTTAAATTGTAACAATGATACCCAGAGGAGTACGGAACTGGTTAATGATTTAAAGTATTATGCCCTAAATGCTCCTATTTTAGCCAACAGTAGAGAATCTGTAGACAGCACATGCCCAGATCAAAGCTGATCATGTCAATGTCATTCAAGGAGGGAGAGATACCCTCCTTTCCCCCTTCTCTCCCCCCTACCCTTTTTTTAAACAAAGTATGACATCTGAGGAACAGTGTGTTGATTGTTCCACTGCCAGGATACGCATAATGGAAACATTAGCTCCAAGATAACTTTTAATCTGTCAGCCTAATGGCTCCTTAATGTGTAGAGGGCTTTAAATGTATGTCAGCCAGGGCTGTATAAAGTAATATAGTTTGTGGCCTGAATGGATCTAGATGACTCTGCACCATGACACAATATGGTTTATTATTAAGTATCAGCTCATCAGCTTATTCCCACAGACTTGGACAAGCTTCTCAATTTTCCAGTAACAGATTATGTGAGAAAAAGCTTGCAGTACATTTTTTTCTTTCCTCTTTTTTCTTTTACTTTTTCTTTTTTCTCCCCCCGCCCCCCCGCTCCAAATTACAAGTTTCATCTCCAGCTGCATTTGGAGCCCTGAAGTGTATTTACAGCAGGCTGCACTTTATCACACATCAGCTTGACTGCTAGTTTACACTGAACATTTATGCAGCTCCCTTGGCCCGGGATGCAAACTTCACATCTTTGTATTCCTATCACCTTCACTGCAAATTTTTCCAACATCCTCTCCCTGTTGACTGCTTTCCTTCCCCTCCCCTACTCTCACTTCCCCACATACTCCCCCTTTTTCCCCCCTTTCCTGCAAACAGGCCAGTGAGACTTGACATGTCACAGTACTTGTCTGTGCAGGATACTTGCAATAATTCAGTGTCTTAGTTTGCTTGCTCTGATTCCTCTCAGCTCTAGCTTACGTGTATAATTCCAAGACCATTGCTGTAGACTGGATACAGATCTGATTTTGTGCCTTTTGGTGATTTCTTTCAGTCTGAAAGACCACCTTGTGCCCCACGCTGTAGGGTGTCCAGAGGAAAATATTATTGCTTTTTGGCATCCCTGTGCAGGGAACAGAGCAAAGAGGTAATTCATCTCCCCTGAATGTGAAGGTTACCTTCCTTTAGTGTTGCTACCCCCAGAGGGAGGGGAGAATCAGGATCAGCAGTTTGCTACCGAAGGAATGTCCTCCTCCTCCAGGAAACCTGCAATGACTACATTCCCTAATCCATGGGGACCTCTCTGGGAGTATGTGGAGACCACTCTGTGAGAATTGTGGCCATGGTGTGGGAATTCTGCTTTAGTCACAGTGAGCTCTGTCCTCAGCCTTCTCAGGCACAACTTCATCCCTTTATGCACAGGTAGTTTTGGAGGAATTATGCATTATTTTTGCTTACATTTAGTGTTTCTATCCTCTTAAAAATAATTAGTTTGTAACATAAGGGAAGTTAATATTTGTGCATTTGTTATTTGAGCACTTGTGAAGTATTTTATGATACTATTTTAGGGAATTTTTGTTTGCTTTTGGTTTATTGCTATGATATTTCAGGTCTTTATAAGATAACACTTCTACAGCATTCAGCTGTAGCACAACCAAAGGCATTCACATCCTTATCTTTTGTATGCTCCTCTTTCTGTTGTTCCCTCTGCTCCGATTTAAGGGGTCTATGTCCTCTGTCTTGACTCCAACCTGTAGTCTGGCATTCTGGAAACTGCAGTTGCAACAAACAGATTTAATTGTAGTAGTCAGATATCCTGTCACATTAGCAAGGACAGCTGCAACTCTTCAGTTCTTTTCCTGTGTCACATTGCAGTTTTTGAGCTCGAGCTTCTCCATACTGACAGTGGTTCGTTTGCTGGGGCAGGGGGAAAGTCTGAGTGGAGCTCTCTGAGTTACATACTTGGCTGCTTGTGGGAGGACGTAGCGATGCAGGTGATCCTTTACACCTTTTCTTATCTTCCACGTGATCTTCTCAGATTCCTGTGTCAGAAGATTCATAGGCTGGATCATATTCAATAGAACCAATTGTTCTGTTCCACCAAAAGTCAACATGAAGTACAAAAAGTCTGTCTATAATTCCCTCCCTTCTTGTCCTATAAGTTTATAGTTAGAAATTTTTGATTAAATTTGGTCTATTTTAAGAACATGGACCAACAACATAATTCAACAAGCGTTCTTTTCTGCTTTTGGCTCTAACAGATCTCCAAAAGTAAAAGATTTCTTGTTTCTAATTGCTCAAACTATTGTTCTTGTTTATAAAAATGTATTTCTACATAAACAACTATGAAGGCCCAACTATAAATAAATAAATGTCTGCAAGTTAAAGCAGATGAATGAACCTTAGAAGACTGACTTGGACAAACACTCAACATCTTTGGAAGAAAAAAAAAAATCCTTTTTTTTTTTTTTTTTTTTTAATTTGTAAAGTATCTCCCTGATGTTACAGTCACAAGATTCAGTAGAACTAAAAGTGTACTACTCAGGCCCAAGTCAACTTTCTGTTTATTCTTTTTTTCCTAAGACTGTTAGATATTTAGCATCTCTCCTCTCCTCCCCTCCCACCCCCTCCCAGGCCCAGGCCCCCACCCTTGTGTGCTGTGAAGTTTTGCGTGGATCTGTGGTCCCCAAATTTCAAGCTGATTTGACTGAATGTCAGGCTAATGTTTTTGTTGGTTTGGGTTTGGCTTTTTTTTGGTGTTTTTTTTGTTGTTGTTGGGGGGGGGGAGTGTTTAATGATTCATTGAGGATTACAAAGCAAATTTGAAGGAGAACGTTTGGAAATATTTTGATACTTTTTACAGCATTCAGTTGTTTTAATGTTCTTAATGATGAATATAAAATAGATAGCTCAGGTACAATTAGATGGAGTGATTTTTTTTTTTAACTAAATGACTGTGACAGTATATATAATTTAATTCTTCTGATTTAGCAGAAAAAAATAACCTACGTGCTACTGAAGGTGAGAGGATTATGCTCCTAATTTCTTGAAAATCTCTAGTACTTCATTTCTTGTAGAAAGTCAAAGTGGAATTGAAAATAAGAAGTTGTCAACTAGACAGCTAGATAAAGTTGTTAGAATTTCCATGAAGATAAATATAAAATGAAAAATTACTAAACTCCTGTACAAAAGGATTTTTTGTTTCAAGCCAGCTTTACTTATCCATTAGAAGAAAAGGTTTTTAAGAGCTTTAAATTAATTCAACTGATGGATGTGTTTTGCCTAAATCAGTAGCATTGTAGACTTGAAACTGTTTGTAGATATGTATTTATTCTCCTCTAAATGTTGTAGAGAGGGAATTATTTTCCTTTAAAGGAAGTTTATATTAATATTTAAGGGAATTTTGCAACTTCTGTTCATTAATTGTATAAAATGCCCAAGTGCCTATGAAAAAAAAATGATAATGGTATTGATATTTCATCCTGAAGGGTCTCAAAACAATTTACAGATTGGTAGTATAACTGCACAGAAATGCACCCAGCTTCTTGGTGGAACATGGCAGCTGTTTAATAGCCCATAGCAAAACTATACAACAGCAGGTTGTGGAAAAAGAGATGAATATGGATCAAATACAAATTGGCAGTGGAGGATTTAGGTACTGTACTCAAATTAAAGTTAGGCAAAGTGAAATTTCGCTAGAATATTGAGTCTGTGTATGGAGTGCTACACTTTATCTGACCACAGCTCCTAGTATGAGGACCTGTGGTTAGCCCATGTGAAAGACAGGCAGAAGACTGTATGCTGAAATGTAATCCCTGATGTATACTGTAGACCAGCATGTTTGACAAACAAATTTAATTGTGAATACTTTGCTGTTTGCACTTGCAGAGGGGCTTATTAAAAACATTTGATGTTAAAATGGGTGCCTGAGGGGGATCTTGGGCAGATGTGGCAATAGATTTTGATGGGGGTGGCAAAAGTTTTGGCCTGAC
This sequence comes from Mycteria americana, assembly GCF_035582795.1. NCBI lineage: Eukaryota > Metazoa > Chordata > Aves > Ciconiiformes > Ciconiidae > Mycteria > Mycteria americana. The sequence continues at coordinate 26,697,909 of NC_134370.1, forward strand.
TACTTAGTTTTAGTAATTAGTTTTTAAAGGAAACAGAATGCTACTGGAGAAGGCTGTGTTGCTAACAGCTGCCCCAGCTGTGATGGCTGAGAGGTGTTTTTTTATAGATGTAGAGTATTTATTTGCTAGGAAAAAAACTGAACCAAGAAAGGCAACAAGATGCTACCAGACAACAATTCCCTTATGTCACTGTTGGCCTGAACTGAATTTTGACCTGTGGCTGAGGCCGTATGGTCTATAGGTCTAGCACATCCCATTGTGACTTCTTTTTACCATTTTCCATATAATACATGAAGATCTGCAAACTTTTTTTGCTCTAGGAAAGTGTATGGAGGTCCAACTGCACCATAGCTCTCTGCCACACATGCCCAATTTAAAAGGAGCAAACAGGACTTGAACAATTTTTCATGTGCTTTAGTATGCATGTATGTATTTATTTATTTATTTGGATAATTGGGTTTTCCCTCAGCTAAGGAAAAGCTGGTGTTGCTGACATTACAATGTGTTTGTGAAAAAAGACTGATACCACAACACATGCAAGCAACTGCAAGGCCATTACTTACCCAGCATAATTAGAACATCCATTCCAAAGGGGGGAAACATTTAAAAGATAAAGAGTGAATTTAAAAATTATTCTTCCCAATGCATTTTTTTCATAATTATAGTTTTAACAGCTTGTGGTGATGGTAGAAGCAGCTACTTAAGAAAAATTAGAAGCCTCATTCAGGGAAGATGATCCCTCAAGAGACCTTGTGTTGTCATTTCTCAAGAACCGTGAGCAGAAACCTCATTCAGGATGCTGTATGTTGTTTTGATGTATAAGGGGTATACTCAGCTTATTATGGCCAATGCTGGATATTTTAATTAAAAAACACCACAACAGCCACAGATGTATTGTTTTCCCCTTATTCCTCCCCTTGTCTGTGTGCAAAAACACAAGCGTACTCCTGCCCCTGAACTGCGAGGAACGAATACCATAGCAGATAGGCAGGAGAGAAGCAGTAGGTTTCCTAAATCCACGTGTGACATATCTTAGCATCAAAATTCTCACTGCAGCGCAGAAGCCTTTTGTAGTTCTCTGAGTTTTCTGCGGTTGCCAAAGGGAGGTGGGAAATGGGGAGGGAAAACAAAACAAAACAAAAAAACGACCAGTCACCGCATTTAATTTATGAGCAAGATTATTGTTTTACAAATAACCTTCATGATAAATAAAGTCTCATGGCAACATTTTCAACCGTGCTTTTATCAAGACTCTCTGAGCGGTGCGTGTAATATGCCTGGCAATGGAATCACAGCTGTGTGCCTGGGTAGGGAATCTCTGTGGAGACAACACTTCCTTAATTTAAACAATTGTAGGCTGCAGGAGGTCAAAAATTTCAGCTGACTTTAACTGTCACTAGCCCAAGCACCTTTATCCCCAGGCGAGCAGCAGCAGCTGGATTTCATTTCCTGCTGCCAGACTGTCCGACATCTTTGCTGAACATCCCGGGAACTGAGCGTCTTTACTTTAAGGATTTTATTCAAGGTGACAGCTCCTCACACTTTAGCGTTCAGATCACCTCAAGTAGCTGAGATATCAGTGAAAATGAGAGCACTTCTCCAGCAAACTCCAAATTTAGATTGACTGAGGTTATCCTTAGGCCTCTAGACCCAGCCTCCACGACAGCGCAGGCCTGCCAGTAACTTTAAAACTACAGTGGAGTTTGTAATGATGTCTGGGGAGAAATATTCTGCCGGAGCAGTGGAGGATACTATAAGCGATAGGAAATGATGTCAGATTTAGTTAGGGCTGGAGACAGTGTTAGAATATACTTGGCATAATATGGCACCGGTATCTCTGTCAGCATCTCTGTTTTCTGTCACCGCACACAATCCCGGGCCTGTCTGTAGTCCTGACAGTGTCTTTTCAGATCAGGTTATTGCCAGCTCGGAGACTGGCTCAGCGCAGCACCATACAGCCCCCTTTGTTTGAAGTCTGCCCTTTTGTCATTAATGCACTTGATGTCTATTTAAATCTGACTGTGAATGCAGTATCTGTTTTCCTGTCAAGAGATCATTGACAATATTAATACCTCATGTCCTTGCCTCATTTTCTAAGCGCTGACACCTAGCTACAGTCTCCAGCATTCATCAAACAGCACTCTCTCACCAGCATCTCTATAAACAGTCTTGCTTCCAGTCCTTAAGAAATGCGGCAGACCTCAAACAAGACTTTTATCAATGCCAGTGAAAAAGGAGTCTGAAGAATGCCATTAATAAACTGTTCGTATCCTTTACATTAGAGCTCTAAATGGCCTTGTTACCAACCTAATGCCTGCTGCAGTTTGACTTGGAATATCATCTGTTTAGGGGGAAAAAAACTTGCTTTTCGTTAGACACTTGTTTAGGAATGATAATATCATCCCTTGAATGTGGAAACTGCTCCACTAGTGAAATTACTGAAATTGAAATTATTGAAGAAAGCTCCGTGGAGGAGGGGAAAGGGATCAGGCACTGCACCATATAGTCCCCATTTGTGTTATCCTGAAGAGGAATGTGTTTTTCACAACAAATGACAGGCCTATCAATTTTTTTTTTTTTTCCATAGGAATGTGTTACTATCCTGATGTCTTAGAAGGAAAGAAGAGCATGGGTTAACATTAATCTTGCACAGCCCATGCCTTCCAAGGCTTTAGTTGCTTATCTGATGCACACTATACTGGAAAAATAGATGCAGAGTATAAAAGCTTGCATACTTAATTCATACTGCAGGTGAGCACAGTATTTTCTATTTGAGTCCTGGAAAGCTAAAACAGCAATGAATTGAGGATCTGCTCCTCCCCCGTCTTCACCCTTTATGTGAGGCAGTGTTTGCCTCCTTTGGGCTAGGTTATGTTTGCCCTTATGGGGCTGAGCTAGGTACTTCAGTGATTGCTGTGTTAAGACACTCTCAAGGTAGAGGAGACTCTTTCACCTTTCTTCCGTGCATGGGAGATGACTTTAATTTGACTATGTGTGCCTGGGGGCATAAAGAACAACTCTGCTAGTAAAATTTAGCATCTTTGAGGATGTTCACAGGTGGGATGTGACTGTGAACTTACGCTTTCACATACCACTTAGTACCACCAGAGGGGATGCTTTTGAATAAGGTAGTGAGATCTGCAGGTATGTGTGTCTCACCCACAGCAGTTAAGGCTTCCTCAGGCATCTTGCCAGCTGTACCCACTCAGAAAAATGTGCCTTGTCTCCCAAAAGCACTGTTCTGGCTAATTTTTTTATGCATCCTCTACGTACCGATGGTCAGCATAATTTATAATTGCATCTTGCTTATGGGATGTTGTTTGGAGAGCTACTTTGGAAATGTTTTTACTAAATGTTTATTTGTATGTCTGGGAAAAATGCTGGAGTCTGGAGGGCTAACCGTTAGGAAGTCCCAAGTTCTAGCCTACGTCTGTCGGTGATTTGCGTGTGGATTTCAGCTGGTCACCTCAGTTCTCCGCCACTGCAAAGCAGGCATGGCTTTAGGTGCTTGCAGGATGACTTTGTGAAGGTTTGAAAGGTTTTTCCTGGATCCACATTAAACTGTAACTATTTGCTGCTTTTTTCTTTTTGGTTTTAATTATCAGGAAAACCCTGTAAACATGTAGCAGGGTTTTGTAGAGAGTACAAAATGTAACTTCAACCCAGATTTTCTGGTTTTCAAAAGCAGGAGAGAGGTACTGTGATTTAAAATACAGTGTATGATGTTTCAGTGTTATGTCATTCCATTTTGAAGACACTTGTGGATGTATGTTTAACAGGATAGGTTGTGCAGGTATTTGAACATGTGTTTTCCCAGTGGATTCAAACCTGCCAATTGAAAGGGTAATACTGAATATTTCAAATGCACAAACTTTCTTTTGCAGGACAAAGGAAAACTGTTCCCTTCCCTCCTTCAAATTTCCCTAGTTATGTGCTTTAGTTGTGTATTATGCCACTGCTGTCCTAACTGTAATTAATTTCCTTTTTATTGTAGGCATTTTGGGAAAATGCCGCTACATTTACTACGGAAAGCATTCTGAGGGCAACAGATTCATCCGAGACGACCAGCTATAAAACACAGCGTTGTTTCGTGCCTCTTCGCTCCCTCCACATAAGAAGCACAAATTGCATCTAAATTTTAAGCATGTAACTAAAGTCCTCTAGTGCCTTCTGCTGACTTGCCAAGCCTGTCAAGATCATCCTTCTATCTTAGTCTGAGTAGTCACATAGAGATTGACATGATTGCCTTTAAGCAGGTTCCATCCACCAGTGTGACAGACAGCTGCAGCCGAGCACCCGGCCTGACAGGAGGAGCACCGTGATGGATTGCCTGGTCCAATTGCTGCTCGCAGAAGAGCAGGGGTCACACCTGGGGCTTCAGTGAGCATGCTCCATCGGTCGGTGCCTTAGCAAAGGCAGCGCGTTTATCTCCAGCTTGCCTGTTGAGCGAAAGTGGCCAGTGATATCAAGGTGTTTATAAAATAGAGACACTATAATTTCAGATGAAAAAGCCCTTATCTGTTCTTATTTTTTTCCCTGTGAATTAAGTGGTTGTGTTTCTATCATCTCAGACATGCTTACACAAATCCTTTCACAGTGTTGTTTTTCTGTTTGGTGTCCTCCCTTCACTCCCGAATAAGCCTAGATGGATTATTTTTTCTTTCAACAGGGAAAAAGTATATCCTGAAAATATTTCAGCCATGCAAAGTACTATCAATGGGTATATTTGTTTATATGCAAAGGAAAAGGATTTAAGCAATTTTGCAGACAAAAAAAATTTGCTAATTCTTAAATTACATCTCAACATTCACTAACTCTGACCTTCAGAAAAGCGACCATTTTTTAATGCTGTAGAATAGTGGCACAGCTTAACTGTATATACTTGGAAGAAGCCCTCAGTTGTGATATTGACAGTGTGTATTATTCCTGGTTTATTGCACAAGATATTTTCAGCTTGTACAGAGGTTACATCTAGAATGAAATGCTTAAATTTGGAAAGAAAAAAGTGCTTAAAAAGAGTGATCTAAAATAAAATTGCCACCAGATGGATATGATTATTCAGAGGGGAAAAAAAGTCAATAAAAGTAACTGATAGAATTAACATAATTAACAGCTTTACTAATATGTTATAGAGAAGAGTTCTGATTAATCCCTTTTGATGTCTGTGTAAGAAAGGCTATGTCAAATTTTCAGTGGAAAAAATAGTAATGCACAGCATATTTCCTGCTTTTCTGATAAACGTTTTGGACATATTTAGAATCATGAACTTGTTACTGTGAAAAAAGATCCCAATACTTCATACATGTATTGTGTTGAGTGCTACTAGACACAATGCGATTGGCCAAGGAGTACGCAAAAATTCTGACGTCTGGGCTGTTCCAAACCTGTACATATTGGTCCCAGTTGAGAGCCATCACTGTCCGGCTGTTCTTGGCTTGTTTGAAATTACTTGGTGGTCTTTATTCACTTTCCTGGTTGAAAAAATGTCAGTTTTTAGAAGTTGCCTACTTTTGGGGGGCTATTATCAGCTAGTGTTGCAGGTGGAAGTGAACTGGATATTGAAGCCAATCACGAAATCAGGTTTGACCGATGGAAAAGAATGAGACACTGGCAGGGTGACAAAGGAAAGCTTGCTGCTGGCTTGAATGTTCTAGGCCTTACTTAGTAAATGGAAGCCTTCACTCACTCTGAAAGTCTATAATAAATCTTTAACAGATACTTAAAATCAGTGATGAACATAGAACGATCCAGTTCACACCACCTGTGGTTCATATTGAGCTCTGAGCTGTTTGTGACACAAATTGGTGTCTGGAAAGTGCGTTTTGGCCACTTGTAATGCCTCTGCTAATGTCATGCAAGACTACAAATGAAATGCCAATTCACATTAGAAGTCCTAGGAGATATTAGATAAAGGAAAACTACATGCCTCTTTTTTAAATCAAAAATATAATTAGAAATATTTAGGGCACTTGTCGTCTCTCTTGGCTACCAAAATAACAGCAATCCTAGTTTGTTCATATCGTATTGTCTGTTTTGAAGCCTCCACAGATTTTGGTCATGGCATATTACAAGCAGCAGGGTTCTGAATAGGGGTGTTTAGAATAACCTAATGTCACTTTCAGTCTGGTCACATATATGTTCTTGTCTTTATAAAAGGCTTTAACCCTGCCTCAAACAATAAACAGCACTTGCAAACTGACCGCATGATTTTTCCATCTTTATTTTGCTTGTTTACTTTTCCTAATGTCAAAACCATTTGTATCATTTTCAGGAGTGTTTTCTTCCCAGCAAAGCTTTGGAGGCAAAAATATTTTTGGAATGAGATGTGATCAAAGTCTCTTCCATTTTGGTTTTTGTTTTCACTTGGGGGATCATATACCTATAGTTAAATATGGTAAAGCCCTAATTAAAATTTTCTCAAAGGGAATTCACACTAAATGTCACTGATTCTGGAAAATCAAAAGGATAATCTATGAATAATTATTTTATATTACTAACATGTATTAGGATACTATTTAAAAGCAAGCATGGATGTTTATTACTGTTTATGCTAACATAATTCTTTTTTAATATGCAGAACAGTTTATTTTCAGGTGTCTTCTGCTGAAGTTCTGTTTTAAGAGATGGCAAACTTTTCAAACCTGGGGCTGCTATCTACACTTAGTTCTTTCCTCAGTGGGAACTGTGCCTGAATTTCTTAACTGAACTGAGTATCATTTAGGATGAAAATTGCAATAAAGTAATCTAAGAAGAGATTCCACTCTCTCTCCTTTACTCCCCCTTCTCCAAACATGGCACATCTTTCCTTCTCAAGATTAACTAGGCTATTAAAAATAAAATATTTGCCTACAAAACTATAAGGATTTTAAAATGTGCATCTTTCCAAGGAACCACTGCATTCTTAGTTCTTTGGGTTGTCACAAGAAAAGTTTTGGCCAGCCGTGTTTCTTGATGGTTAATAGGGTTTGAGATCCAAGGTGTGCTTGAATAAGTAATCTTCAAATAGTACAATTTTTTTAAAAAATATATCCAAACTTCAGTCTTATGTTCAGTCTTGTGATAACCAGTACTTTGGCTTTTGGCAGACATCAAGTCTTCACAAATGAAGACTAGGAGGCGAATGGTTTTACTAGGAGCTGCCTGTAGTAGCTGTGCTGAGTGCATTCCTAATTTTATGTGTTGAAAATGTTAATTCCTAACCTTTTCATTTAAAATAAGAAAAAAATCCAAACTACAATATTGAAGTGAAATTTTAAAGATAAATCACCTTCAGTGAAAATCCTACTGTTATGGATACACAGACCTAACTTTAGAGCAAACTGGCTCTAATTGCATGTGTTGCATGTGTAAATGATTTATGGGATTGATGAAAGTATGTTACTACTGAAACCACTTTTTTCTCCTTTGTTAGGGCTGAGTCTCACAATACTTATCCTAGTATTTGCTTTACTCAAACTGTGAGTCCCTTTGAAGTCAACATTATTATCCATGGGAGTTAGGGTTACTAGTATTGGAAGGCTGGTATGCAGCTCCGTTTTTAATATATTTGGTTCTTTGAGCAGAGCATTACATGACTGTTGAATGTTCAGTTCTCACATCTTCTTTGCAAATGAAAAATCACTGTATGTTGGTCTTATGTTGCTCCCATTTCAGTCAGAAGAAAGAAACAAACCTGTCTGTGCTTTTGAAAATTACAGGGTTCACTTGCTGCCAGTGGATATACTGAAATTTTTTATTCCTGCCAACAATATGAGTATGTTGGGAAATGTTTACCCCCAGCAGAACTTTGCTAGATGCAGCCTTTGTGGTGAGGTTCTGAATCAGCCCATTTTACACTGACTCAGACTGAGTCTTACCACATATTTCTTCTTTATGTGGTGTGATAGTTGGCACATGAGTCTCTGCTTGCCCAGTTTGGGAAAGTTTCCTCTCTTTACTCTGTGTACAACTGTCTGTCTGTCTTTGTTAAATGGTTGGCATATGTTGGCAAAGAAAGAAATGTAATTCACCTTTGCAGAGGTGTAACCGTATAGCCAAGATTGAGGCTGTATGTTTGGCACTTAGATTGCTAAGTATCCATTTGCAGGTTCAGTCTGGGCAAACTGACAGTGGATCAGGTGATATGAAGTCAGGGGTCTTGCATGGCTTGCTAGCTGGTGTCCCCTGTTCCTAAAGATCTCTGGCTGTGTCCTTGTCTGCTTCAATTGCCATGTCATCGCTCTGCAAGCAAGCGATGGCACGAAATAGGTAAGTGCTCCCCTTTTGTTTTTAAAGTGAAATTTCTGCTTCACTGCTTGTAGTATAACAATTGAAATGAATAGTTTGCTTTTTCAGCGTTTTTATATGTACACCTGGTAACTGTTACATCTCACTGACTAGTCTTTTTCTGCTGTTTAGTTAAAAACTGTTTTCTGCATTCCTTTCTACTCCTAGTAACGGGAATAAAACAAAACAAACAAGATATGATTGTGAGAAAACAACCATCTAAAGATGCTACTGTGGGACCATGCCTATGCTAACAACTCTGTGTGACAGGTGAGCATTGTTACACACAAACATGTCTAAATGGCTTGAAGGACCAAGATGTCCTATGCCTTCTAGTTTGGAGCCTTCTTGGAGTTAGCCTGTGTCTGTGAACAAATGACATAGCCTTTGATTTCCTTATGCCACTCTAGCAGTATTAGGTGGTTAGAGAGTGTCTTACCTGCAGTTAATGCTCGTTTTACTTGAAGAAAAATGCCAAGAAAAATGGCTTCTTCCAATCATTTATAACCTGTTCTTAAGAAGTCTTAAGGGTATTTTCTTTGGCGTTTGTTATGTGAGAATGTTCAGGATATACCCAGCACTCTTACTTCATCAAAGCTGGTAGAATTAATATATTTTCCATATGCGGTACTAAAGCAGCTGAATCTTTCTGAAAGTTACCTTTTAGGTTAGGTGACTCTGATGGACTTGCCTCTGGTGGTGTTGTCAACCTGAAGCTGACCCTTTCTTAGAGTTGCTGACAATTAGATTAAGGTTTCAGATCAGGATTTTCACAAGCCTTCAAGGAGCAGATATTTGTAAGGACAAGCTAAGTCGTGGTCATGGCACATTCACAAAATATCATCATCATCTCAGCATCCTTAGCATTTTAAGGGAACAGCGTCTTGGAAAATATGTTTAGTTCTAGGTTAGTTGTGTTCATAGCTTTTAATGTAAAATATATTCTATGTTATCACATTACATGCAATGTTTGGACTGTGAGAGCAAGTTCCTAAATGTCTTCAAAACATCCCCCCAGCACAAGTTTAAAATTTCTTGCAAATATTTTGCATTCTGATTGAAAGTTTTGCCGCCAATTCAAAAATGAAACTGTAAAGTCAAGGGTTTTTTAAACCTAGTTATATCTTAATCCAAAAGTTTTTTAACAGATCGTCTCACCTCTCATCCACAATTCCATAGATCCTCTTAGAACAGAAATAAATCCTTATGGTATTATAGTTTTATAATAAAATATATAGAAAGGAATCTGTTTGGAAATGTCAGTATTATATGTAAGTTTCAATTCAGTATTATATTTGGAAGTAAAGAGGAGCTTCACAGGATCTCTTCAGATCATACTCTGGAGAAAATCAGTGGCAGAAGAGTGCAACTTAAGAAATTCTACATTAATTTTCATTTGAATGGGGAAAATCAAGGTACCTGAGATTGATATTGCTGGCATAATTTTTATCTGCAATTGCCCTCCTACTTTTGAATTAACACTATTTTTGCAATTGAATATTTAAGATTCAATATAGGGAAAACAAAGGAAGGAGATTTCTGAAGACAATCTGCTTGTTCATTTTATAGGCTTCTCTGATTTTATAAGACCTTTGAAACAATGTGTGCACTCAATTATCTAGCATTCAGTGTATCTACCGAGTAAGCAGACGGTTGTGGACTTCAGGGAATTTTCAAACACACGTGCTATTCAACCTTAGCAATTTTCTTTTACCTAGGAATTGTTTTCAGAAATTCCCATATAATGAAATTTCTGTTTAAGTTGATAGCTGTAAATGAGGGCACAGTTGCTTCATTTCCTTTTGACAATAAGCCAAATTCATCCCTGGTGGAACTCCATTGATTTAACTCTACTTGAGCTAAGCTACGCTGGGGATGAATTTGGCCCAGCTTGAGATTTTTTTATTCATCTTTTCTTTAATTTCCTTTAGCTTAGTAGTCGATTTAGGGCTGGTCAGAGGATTACAATGCAGGAGAGGGAAAAGCAAAACTTCTCTGCTCAAGAGTCATTTCCTTTTTAATACCCTACTGATTTAAGCATGACTTGTAATGTGTTTCAGGTAGCCAAATTTCAACATCAATTTTGGGAGAAAGTTCACTATACTTTGAGTCTCCTTCCTTGGCTACTTCCCAAACCACCAAATCACCACCTACTATACAATGCACATATTATAAAAGGCAATGGAAATGTCAGTGCACTGGGAAATTATTTGGATAAACTACAGTTATCAACTGGTGCCTGATATGGTTACCTTGAGCTCCACTGATTACACACCTCTTTGGCCGTTACTTCAGATGACGGTGGAGCTGCAAGATGTCAACATCTGTAATGCCTAGCATACCTTCCCCCAGCTATTGCTTGCGGTACTTGTGTTTCTGACAGTCTTGGGTGGTTTCTGTCCATGTGGTGCTCATGCCAGTCTTTTTTTTTTTTTTTCTTTTTTATAAGTTTTGGTTATTGTGGGTTCACACCCAATAAGTTTCAAGTTTGAGCAAAAGCTGAAAGCATCATTCAGCCAAAACCACTACTGAGCTGTATGTGGTTTTCATCTGAAACTGTAAATCAGCTACGTTCACTGAGGGGTTAGCAAACCTGGCCTGAATGTCAAACCTCTAGCAACTCTCCCAAATCAGGCTAGTTCTGGGTTTCATTATGAAAGGTTTGCACAGTTCTAGCTAAGCCCTTATTTTCCACTTTCAGATAAATGCTTTTTCAGCTGTATTTATGAGGCTTAAGAGTAGAAAAAACCTACCAGCTGTTACTGTTAATCACAAGTTTATATCATAAGCACATTCTGAGTCTTATCCTCTTTCCATTCATGTCAGTGGCAAAGCTTTCAACATCAATGGCAGTAGGAGCAAATATCACAAAATATAGGAATACACACCCAGTTGAAAAAGAGAAAATAGAGGTCTGCCTTAAACTAACAAAGCCAGGAATAGGATGCTGTGCCTTTGAATGTTTTGCTCCATTTGTACATTCACTTTTTCACCAAGAAGTACTTAGTGGCAATATAGAAGCAAGCACAAGTTTCAGCTTCATGCTGGAATGGTTTGCATTTTCTTATGGGGCATCAAAATACACATTAAAGCAGGGCCTTTGACATAAGAAATCAAAATATGTGATATAAAAAATGAGTGTCTATCACCCGTGCTAAGAAAGAAGCCCAGATTCATTAGTTCTGAAGCAGCTGGTGGCTGATAAATTTCTGGAGCTTTACATAGTGGAAACATTCTGTTATCTATCAACATAGAAATTAGTATTATTTTACAAAATTTTAATCTATTCCAAAATTAATTATACGTAAGCATTTAGTGATGTCTGATGGGTTTGGTTTGTGTTTTTTCTCAAAAATGAGAAGGATTTAGTCTATAAGGCATTCTGCTACATTTGCCATTTGGGTTTTGAGGCTTAGCAGTTCACATTTTGCCTAACAGGAAAGCCAGCTTCACTGAAATTTTTTGAAATCTGAACAAATGCTCTAGACCTGCAGACTGCTAATGAATGTTTTACAGGAAGGTAGAAAAGTAGATTTCAGGACTATGAGACAGGATAGGTGGTTTCAGTTTGTGCCTATTTCAGTGGTTTACTTTTAAAAGTTACTAAAATGAAAATATATGTCTTAGTTTCCCTTTTGGAATAATATAGCTAATATAACCTTACCTGAGAGGATGCTGAGGCTTAGTTAACTAAAACATTCCCAGCTCTATTGTAATAACATCTTGTTATGGGAATCTTGTTTATCCTTACCTAACCATCGCTGTGTAATTGAGGTTAATAAATATATTCTGGCTCTGCCCACCTTTCTCTCTGCTACTCACTCACTGATTCCCAAATTATACAGAATGCTAACGTAAATTCTTGACTGTGTGCAGTGATAGTTCCAGTTATTTTTTGGTATTAACTTTTTCATGTAGCCTTCAGTGCAGCAAAGAAAAGGTGACTGCAGAAGCATTGGCTTTTAAAGTAACTTACCTGGAGTTTAATAGAAGTTAAGGAATTTTTATGTTTGGAATTATGGTCTTTCGCCTAGCAATGAAATAAATGGTGAAGCAGTGCCTCAGAGGAAAACCAAAACAAAAAAACTGGGGGCCCGAATGTCAGGATTGAATGTACGGTGTGTTGGATACCCAACAAAGACTGGGTGCAGCACTGATGACTGGAATGCTCAACCTTCCAGAGGGAGAGTGGCTGCATTTTACTTGAAGGTTTGGCAATGCCCTCTGCAGTGTCTCAGGTTACCCTCTGCTAAATGAGCATCTTCCATCTGAGCCCAGCTTTCTCCACAGTCAGCTGTAAATAGGCAGAATGCTTCCCCTAAAAAGCAATCCATCTCTCTGGGATCCCTCTAGGACTAGCAGGGAAATGGACATATATGATATATTTTCAAAAAACAAGATTAAACTACATGTTTGCACGTATGTGCAAGCTCAAGTGCCATCATTGCATTTCTCTTCTTATTTTTTTTTTTAAATAAGTTTAACCAGGAGCCCAAATAATTATTTTAAGATGATAAAATTTTTTAAGTCCAACTGCTAGTCAAATCCAGCTGAAACATGGCCAGTTGAAATGGGCAAAGAGAGCCCCAGAGTAAAATTACACAGTGTTTAACTGTGTGAAACATGTCTGGCTGCCCATACACAGTCACAAATAACTCCAGGAGAATCTGAAGAACTCAGGCTGCCCAGGGAAAAGGAAGAAAAATGACTATTTATTATATCAATTAAACCCAAAGGGAAAATGTCATAATCAAGGAGTCCAGGGTTTTAGGCTTTTTTTTTTTTTTCTTAAATTCTGAAAGACAAAGAAATCCCAATCTGATCTTAAAAATGACATGTATTTATTTTAAATGAATTATAATGATACAAGACTGCTCTCCTCTTCTTCTGAATTGTGTTTTCAACTCCTGGAGTCCCGCCCTGAGACCCCTTAGTGTCCATTAGCAGATCCATTTTCTACCCTTAAACTATATATTCTTATCAAAATGTTAATTCTTCCAATCCTTGAAAAAAACACCCTGATACACTGTGTATTTTATATGCCAAATTATTCCACTTTAATGGAAAAAGAACTGAAATGTTAAGGAATTCATTTGTATCTGAGTTGTGCACATCAATCTTCTAAGGCGGCACATAACAAAGGTCAGAAATAGCCTAGCGCTGTGTTTTGTGTAGCGCATCATTCTATGAGAAAATGTGCCCAAGTTCCTCCTAAAACATTGTTTTCAAGCATGGTTACTACTGAATATATTTCTAAATGACAAGGTTTATTTGTCTGTATTTTGATATGTTTAGGGGAAACTCAGGCTGACAGTTAGAGGAGGCAGGAAGAGGGAACCACAACAAGTTCCACCCAAACACAAAATGTCATCTCTTCCCTAGCTAGGATACATAAGCATCCTGATAAAAAAAAGAGCAGACATTTAAAAGTTTCTGACATGTGTCACAGATGCAGCCATTGAGCCACTGTTCCTGATGTAGCTCGAAATGACAGCATCCAAGCCATTGGAACTGGCTGCGGGACATTCAAAGTTTGGTGTGTGTCGCATTTAATCCTTGTCATGGCACATCTAGAGAATAAAAAAGACAAATGGACACAGGCAGTAGTGATAGTTCAAAAAACTTAAAATAAAGCTTCCTAGTCTAATTGATATTATCAAGCTGTGCTAACATTTACCAGCCACCAAGTAGACAGACAGGAGGTCAGCACCCTTTCTTTCTGCAATTTTCCCCCAAGTCAGAAGGATAAGTCTTTCAAGCTTTCTCTAAGGGTGACCCAAATACATGAACTGTTTACTCAGAAATAGCACTGACTTGACAAAGATACTCCTTAATAATCAAAACATATAAAGACAAAAAGGCTTCTACCACTGTTGAAGCAACTTGTTGTGCATGGCCCATGTTATTTATTTACACTAGCTTAGAATCCAGCCAATAATGATGATTATTGTACCAAAGAGTTGATAATTTATTGATTGTACTACCTCTGGATATTTTACAACCTTCATTTCTGATTATATCCTTGTAAAGTTGAGGTGCAGGCAGCATAAAATAACATTCTTTTTAAGTTATGTTGACATCTTCTTTCAAGTAGTGCATCTTTTAATGCTGGCCCAAAAAGTTTGTGTAAATAAAACTGATTGTCTGCAATGGCTCAAGGACTGCAGCACAGATCACTTGAATCAAGAGCTTCGCATCTAGGTTTCCAGAGAATTTATAGTCAGCAGCCTATTAGCTTGTCATTGATTGCAGGGGATGAGTACCTGCTCCTCATCTAACTTCCAGTTTAACATAGGAGATACCTTTCCATTTAGCAGCCTGGGAGGTAAATACAGAGGATTCAGTTTTAGCATTTTCCAAATACAATCAGCCTCTGATAATGCAAATCCCCTGGCAAGTTGAAGTTGAAAAAAACCCATATCTTTTGTATTAAAAAGTCAGTGGTACCTACAGGCTATTGGACTGGTTTCTACTTAAATCTTTTGCCTACCTAGGCATAGTGATAAATCAAGCATGGGTTTAACATTCCTTGACATTCCTTCTGTATGTTAAAACAGACTTGTAAGATATCCATAACATTATAGACTTTATGGTGGTGGAAGGGAAGGTTCAGTGAAGGAATGTGTTTAATATACACATTTTTTGTGTAGTTTTATTAGAGGATTGACAAATATATTTGTTACCACCCATCTATCCATCGCATTTTGGGGAAGGAATGTTGTATTGTTTTGTTGTCTGAAGTTCAAAAATATTTTCTAAACAGTCTTTTTTCTCTTTATCTTTGCATCCAACAGCAGAGCCAAAAGCTTGAAAACATCGTAAAAAACATATATTGCTATATTTGTATTCTGAGTCAGAAATATGAAAACAATATATCCCAAAAGACCCCTTTTTTTCTCCCTCTTAAAAAAGCTATAGCTTTAGGAGAAGTCAAGTTAGCATGCTAACTTAGACCCAAACTCTGAACGTTTTGAGGTTCTGCCTTTGACAGCCTTAAGACTAGCTACACTGACATTCAAACTTGGTCGACTTGGTTGCCTTCTGGAAGAAAAGGATGCTCAGAATTGGACTTCTCCATTTCACATGATTCCTTATGCCTTGGAGAGTGTGTTAATGAGGTATTCACCTGGTGAACCTCTTCCTGTGTCTAAATTAGAGAATGGTGAGGCTCATAGTTCAGTGGGGAGGTTGCAGCAGGCACCTGTGTTGCTGAGGAACAGAGCAGGTAGCTGCTGGCTTGCCCACAGAGACTCTCTGTGTAGGGCAGATAGTGCCCCTCAGTACCAGTGAAGAGGAAAATAGATTAGCTTGAAGGTCTGTCCTTTCTGCATACGACAGGTAAATTGGAGCTCCCATGGAACATTGGGCTCACCTCCAAAATTCTCCTCCTGGAAGATCTTCAGTCGAGGCCTGCAGGGATACCAGAGCAAAACCCAGGTAATGTATCTTTCTTAATGGCCCCTCACAGAGGAAGTAAGCCTTGGTCATGTTTCAGCTGGGTCTAACAGCATAAATGTAAATCAGGCCTGTTCTGTGACAAGTCGAGTTGCATCTTAAGAGGCAAACCACATCCCTTTGTCCCCATTTACAGTGGCACAAGGTGGCTTCATTGCTGGCAGAGAATAACATTTGAAATTGCTTTGCTGAGGCTGTGCACCATTTCTGTGTCATGGACATCAATGCGCAAAAGACTTGGAACGGGAGAGTGTGGCGTGAGCTAAGATGGTAGGTTCTTTGCTCTTTTTGGTGACGCTGTGAAGTCCTCCTGTTAAGCTGCTCCAGTTGCTGAAATGTTGTGGATGCACACCTATCTTCTCCAACAAAAGCTTTTGTATGTATTACATTCCTACACACAGCAACATTAGAAGGTAACAACAGAAAATTAAACTAGTAACAAGAAAGGTGTAGAGGGGAAAAGGCATGGGCAATGCCTCATTCTTTTACAGTAATGACAGTGATGAACAGTATAAAAGGACACAGTGAGTAGAAAAATATTTTTTGAAACAGTTTTTCTAATATTGGTGGCTATAGTTGGCAATCTTTATAAGTCATGTATAAGTGTTTAATGATCTTTGGTAGTAACTGTATTCCACAGGGCAGAGTTAAGGTTGTGGCAGAAAGCCTATTCCTAAGTTTCTGTCTTCATTGTGCATAATCTTTCTGTTGAAGACAGGACGTGGTTATTCTTTCCCTCTATCATAAATGAGCTATCATCCCAAGGAAACTAGACTAAAGTGCAGGAGAGAAACTCTTCATTCAAATTGTCATGTTGGATTCCATCCACTCATTTTTGTGTCATTGCAGAACCTGTTTGCATACTTGATAGCGATATAAATTCATTATTTCTCTCTGCAACAGAAACTCAGTTTTCTTTTCTGCCAGATAATTCTAGAGGATTTATGTAAGCTGGGGATTTCCCATTTGCCTTAATGGGAGTTACCCCAAGCTGTACAATAGATTGGTGGCACAGCAAAGGAAAATAAGTCAAAAGACCCCTAGAGAGCAATGTTGATTTTAAATATTTCTCTTCTGCTATAATAACTTCCATAGCATCCTATGCATTATGAAATGCCTGATTGAGTTAATTTGCTGCATTGTAAAATAAAGCCATAATTGTCATTATTAAGTGCAATTAACTGTACATCTGATCACTGTGAAGAATAGAAAAACACAAATGTAGCATGAAAACACTTTAATATCATAATTACTGGTCCATTTGTATTGTCCTTGTTAAATATGCATACGCTCAATAATTTGATTTAACATGTTGAGGTATGTTGCATTTTGCTTATTCTATCCTGATTACAAAGACCCCATCTTTTCTAGGAACGTATTTGGCTCAATACCTTTTTTAATGGCAACCTGTGGGAAGGAATGAAAACAACCAACCCTGTAAAGTTTGCTGGAGCCACTCCATAGTGTCATTTCCTATACTTGTACTTTCTAAGTAAAAAATTTTTTAATGACTTTCTGCATTTAATCTGTAGAGTCAAGACTTTCAATGGCAAACTTAGTTCAACAGAGATTCAGTTGCAAAACAGTCTTCGCTAGGGAAGAGGAAGGAAAATAATCTTGTGCTATGCAGCAGTAAGTCACAACACTCTCAACCAGATTCTGTAGGTTAATGGAGCAGCCTTAACTGCAGGTCCAGAGTGGAGTTACTACTTTTACTGGTCTGTTGAGGAGCCTTGATACCAGCGCTTGTTGTCTGGCTAGTGAAAAGTAGAGTTCCAAAGTTTTTGTGGCCTTCAAAATGTCAATCTTAGAAAAAGCTTTCCCCTTTAAGCCTCATAAATTAAGATGGGTCAAAGCTTGAAAGACTTCCTAAAACTAGATAAAATGGACTGGATCTTTTCTTCTTTTGGGAATTAAGCATTTTTGTCTGCATTGATTAAAGAGTCTAAATTCAATGAGATTGTTTGGGAAATGAGCTAATTAATGAGAAAAGATTTCAAGATTTGGCACTTTTGTAGGAGTGTCACGGACTTAATGGGATTATTGACCAGGGGAAGAGGTTGCAGGACCTCACCATAGGCAGTTTGTGTAAAAGAATCCATTTAACTTGCCTCTGAAATGAAATCACTGTAGTGATTTCTGAGACCTGCCGCTTGTTCTGGTCAGGTGCCATCTCTTTTTCTGCAGCACTGTTATAGCAGCATTATTTGTAGTATTTTCTGCTTAACTCAGAGTATCACTGATTCCCAGAAGCATCAAATTTCCAGTTTCCCTTGAGATCTGGTAGTGATGCAGCTGAGGTTTGGGGTGCTTTGTTTTCGTTTATTTCTATAACAGTCACTCCAGTAAGGGAAAGTAGCAGTTACAAAACTGTTTCAGTGAGGAGCATCTGGAGGGGCACTAGTGGGAAATTTGCCGACGAATGGGTAAGCAACTTACTGTGGTGCTGAACTTTTTCCTGCACTCTCTCACAGAGGCTGGTTACCTTTTTTAATATAATAAAGGATGAAATGGTTAAATACATCACAGTTTTGCCAATAATAGGTGTTGGTGTATAAGTCTAACTGGCAGTCAGACTGCCCAGGTTATTGATTTTACTGTCTAATGGCTGAAAGAGATGTTATCTTGATTAATTAGAAGTCAAAAACAAATGCATCTTGCTTCTGTTAGATCTCTTGGCATTTGCTTTCTTTTTTTCCTCCCTCACCAATGTTGTTGTACATGTACCTTTAAAATGTTTTAATCTAAAAAGCTATCAAGGTCACCAGTATACAAGCCCTGGTGACTTTATTTCAGCTGTCAATGAGTCCTTAAAGCATACACTGATTTTGGTGGTGGAAGGTACTCTTTTAAAGCATAAGGCTATTCATTTAACCTCAACAAATGAAAATCCAGTAGGTTATTATTCTTAGTGCTCTTGAAGTAACTTATCACCTCATTATGCTATTGGGCAGAAATGCTGACATGCTAAGTATTACTTTATATATTTACTGATGGTTTTACAGGAAAACATATTTTTCTCTTTTGGAGTATTTAGTGTTCTGCAAAGGTGTTTAGTGCTTAATGTCAATAAGCTTTATAAAGACCACTGCAACAGTGAAACATAAAAAAGTAGACAATTTTCTATCAGCTACTCTGAATTATGATCAGTAAGATGATAGAAAAAAATGATAGATGATAGGGAAAAAAAAAGTCTAGGGTTAGTCAGCAATAACAAAACCTGTAGAGTTATAATATATCATGTTAATAATCACTTCCTGGTGGTTTACGTGCTCTCAGAATGCCAAGCACTACGGAAAAAAAAGGAATCTTGCTGCATTTATAAGCAATTTACATCTCACAGAGTTTACTTCAAGCACATGAGTAGTTGTTTGTTTTTACTGTAGTTTTATTTGTGTTTAATATGAGCATGATCTAGAACTAAAATTACCTTACAAAATATACATAAGTATAATATATTGCACATGCTGTTGTGAATCAAAGTGAAATTGCCATGTTTGCATTTCATAACTTTAGAAGAGATCCTTGTTGTCACAAGTGGTCTGATTCTCAAAATTGTATAACAATACCAGGGACACACTTCATATCTTTTCAAAATCTTGGGAATCCCATAAATGCAGTAGCTTTCTGCTCACAATAGTCTGTAATGTGTAATAGAAAACCAGAAAGCACTGACAAACTTTGCTGCATCATCCACTGAGCAGATGGTTTACACTACTTCCTTTCTTCTTACTTTCTCCACAATATTTTAGCATACAGTTAATCTGTTTATCGGGTTCTCAATTCTCTCCTCTAGGTCTTGTTGTCATGAAAGAGAGTGTCTAAAGAAAGATGGCCTACAGCGCTGCACGATTTATAGATGTGGAGTAGTTTAAGTAGCCAATTTGTAAAGCTTCAGACTCAGTGCTGTTTTTCCCGTGGACTTTACCTAGAAAAAGTGTAAAATGCACGAGACTTCTACTCAGCTACAACCCCCGCTTTGCTTGGCAACTCGGTGTTCACAAAAAAAAATCCAGAGGCCCGTTCAGTCCAAGCAAGGAACTGCAAGTGTTTTCTGAAATAAGGATGAAAAAAGACAGGATGTAAATCAAGGCAGCCCTGTGGTCATTTTAATTGGCATTCTTACCATTTATGCAGGTCCATGCAACTTCTTACTGTGCTGTTGAATAAAATGAGAAGTTACCACAGCAACTGCAATGTCCATGGCCATTTTTGACTATAGGCCTGTTGAAATATTGACCTCAATCTTATTTAGTTGAAATTCACAGTACAATTTCAGTAAATTTAGTGCTGCTGATAGCTGTCAGATTGAGTGCATTGGATAGCGGGTTTAGGTAGTGGTAAGATTAGCTATCTTGCATTGCACTGCCACCAGCATCCCTCGTCTCTGATCTGAAAGAGCTTCATCTAGGCAGGGGTATAATTCAGTATTTGTTTTTTATTTGGAGACTACCTGTGAGGGGGTGTCTGCTAGTACCAGTTGTAATGCTGAACCCTGTTCTGTAAAAACTGGACTGAAATTCACTCTATATCAGCTGTACAGAAGTATATATTTGGTATGTATATGGTTGTTTCCGTCCAGAGGAGACATTGACTCCTTGCCCTGTTACCAGCCACCACATCCATTTTGAATTCTTCGATAGACAAGGAACCGGAGGGCAAATTAATAGATACTGAGGAGTGCATACCGAGGTCGGTGTTGTGATCATCGTCATTTTTATTACTCTGGCCTCTATGTGAATGGGACCCAAATCTGTTAAGAATCGACAGATTCTGTCACAGCATAGGTGTTCCAGGGTCTAATCTTCAAAAAAAAGAAACAAAAAAACCCCACCCAGAGATGCTTAAAACCCTTACGGTTACAAATAAAATACTGAATAAATGTATTATATATTTCTCTCTATATGTAAAATATTAAAAAATGGAAAAGAGCACCTGGCTTTGGGTTAGGTGGTGTATAAGAGTGTACACCAGCTCACGTTATGGCACAGCGATGCAGGGGCCCTGAACAGGTAAGCATCCAGGGCGCCAGGCTGCTTTAACGTGATCCTGAGCTCCGATGGAGGTGAGATTGTCATGTTGACCAGGTCCTTCCTTTTCCTCTGGCATTTCCCCTCTTTTCCAGGATGTCTCCCCCCTCACAGCAGTACTCCCGATTTCCTTGCTCCAAAGGAACATTTTTTTTCTGGGCAATGTCACCCTCCATTTGTGGAATAAAGGGAAATAAAAGCTGTAAAATATTGATTCTGGAAGTTTACTTGAGGGAAATACAAAGTCTTTCTTCTGAGCCTTGGGATGGCTGTCAGAGGCCTGCCTCAGCTGTTAAGAAGGGCCCAGCTAATGCAGTCAGGTTTGCTCCGTCTGCCACGGCTTTGAGTGACAGCTATGGCCCAGTGCACATCCACTGAAAACTAGCATCAGGGAATGACATACAGTTTGATAACATAAGATGCTTAGGTTTTTTGGCTCAAGTGAGATGTTCAGAGCTAATAGCCCTGTGAGCAGAGAGTTTCAGCTGTGATCTGTACCTTGAGATATCGGTTGTGTCTGGCTCAGGAAAAAGGGGAAAGAATGAAAGCTTATTTCTAGAAAGGTTTCCGATGAGCAGCATTTGTCATTGAAGGGGAAGATGGGTATAATTAGCTTGTCAGTCTAGTTTGGGCTGAGCTGGCTTTCTGTGGTAAGAAAGATGGACTAACTGCCAGAAGAGCTGACAGGCAGTCGATAATGCAGCAATTAATGTCATAAATAATTCTGGAACCAATTATATCAAAATGGACTCCAAGCTTTAAAAAGGAACAGAATTCCCTTATTCTTCCTGCTAACAGCAAGAAGCAGCTTTCATTTTTCTCTGTAATTACTTTTCATTGTATATAGCAATAAAGTAGGGCTTTTCTGTCCATATTTAAAACTTGTCTTTCTTGCCTTCCCCCGCCTCCTAAACACTCTTTACCCCATAGGACAAGGTTGTTACAGCAGATCTTCACTGAGGTGAATGTATAATCTTTTCACACGGCTGTTACATGATAATTTCTGCTGCACCTAAATGACTAAGAGCCAAGTTTTCTCAAATGTCATGGGCAATGACAGCAGAAAGCACCAAACAATGGCATTTGGAAATAAAGACATTTGTGAAATAAATTGATTTGTCTTATTATTTTAAAGGTTGCTCTGACTTGCTTACACTGAACTTATTGATTTTTTCCTCCCCTCTCCCTGTACAGTTACAGCTATGGAATCTGAGCCAAGCTATTCCCTTTATGCTGCAAACACAATTCAGAAAAGCCCTGAGAGTTAACGGGCATTCCCTTACAAAAGACACCGAGTTACAAAGACTCTCTGGAGTGATATTCTCCATAGCTGTTTCTCCATGTGCTGTAATACATATGTAGATAACACAAAGCCTGTACTGGCAAAACCCCCACAGTACTGCTTTTGCTAATGGTCTTTTCTGTAGCCTCGACCGCTGTTTTTTAAAAAAATGGACTGTAGAAGTAGTAAATTACTGTAGCATTCGTTCGCAGCTTTGTTCAGTGCCTGACAAACGTTTCCAACTTTTCAACTATGGTGGCATTTACTCCTGGGAGGTTGGGGAAAACAGTTCATGAAGTTCCCACTGTTTTAAAACCAGAAACATCTGTTGGTGTCACATGCAGTTTGTTGGCTGGGTCCAGGAGTAAAGAAATCCTGCAGCTGATCAGCTCTCTCCTTAGCAGTAGGTGTCAGTATGGTGAGTGGTAATTACAGCAGAGAGTTTTAGAGGACACACGATAATTAGGCCAGCTAACAAAAACATAAACACTGACAGTTACCATACTTAAAACCAGAAACATGTCTGCTGTGTCTGTACATTTTTTCAGACCATGACAACAGAGCCATAACCAGTTTAATCAAGCTTTCAAGGAACAAAGGCTTTCAGATTTTGGATATACAGCTCACTATTTTAGCAGGAATAATGGGAGAAAGAGTAAGAGCGATCTGTGGTGTGCAAAGCGCAGGCGTGCCGCGTTCCCTTCCAAGCCCTGCTGCAGGGATGCTGCTGAGTGACTGCCGGGAAATCGGCGCGTCTGTCATCACGGCTTCCCCACGCCAGCGGGACAGGGAACGCTCACCTTACAAAGGCGGTGTGCACGTTAACGCGTTTAAGGTCTTTTTAAGCTGGAGATCGCTTGTAGGAAAGGGCGATGGAAATTCAGTATTATTGAGGGGAAAGACCATCTGTTTCACATCTCATTAAGAACTATATCCTGTTTCTGCTCTGCAGCGCAGCAAGGCCTGAAAACAAGGAGCTGTGTTTAAACAATACTATCTCAGTTAAACTACCGTGTATATAAATTAAACTCAGTTTTGGTCCAAATGACCCATCTTTTACAGCTCACAGGAGTTGTTAGAAAAGGTAATGGTAAGATTTTGGCAGAATCTTTGCGGGTCAGCCCTGTAGCCCTTCAGTGGTCTTGCTGTCATCATTGTCTTTGCTATGCTTCTGCATTTCTAGCGAAAGTACTTCACTGTCCTCACACCTCAGATCATTCAGTGCACTTTTCCTCTTCAATAGAAAGGAGGTTTCAATGCTTTCCTTGTATTCATAAAAATGATTTCAAGCATAAAGGTAAAATCAGTTTGATCTAGTCTGGAAGGAGTAGTCTAGCAGGTAGTATCACTATTTTGTCTGCAGAACTCCTATTGACCTCCACTCTGGGGAAATTCAGCTCCACAGTGAAGTGGACTTTATAAACAAGCCAAGTGATTTGGCATGAAATGGCAAATTAAATGAGCTTAATTTACCCACCATCATCTGTGATGCTACCCCGATAATTCAGCTTTTCTATTCTAACTGCCGATATCCTTGATGCTACTGTAGGAAACTTATGGCTAAGTGAGCAACTGCTATGCTTGAAACAAGTAACAGATTTCCAGTTTGTTAGGAAAGTGAGTTGTGAAAGAGCAATTAATACTGCCTAAGACTTCTGGTATCATCACTTGTACTTCTAACAAAAATACAGAAGGAGTTTTTGTTTTATTCTTAAATAGTTTTAAATAATCGTTTTTATTAGGTATATTTTAATGATTCCTAAAGAAAGAAGTGAAAATCCTATGTGATATTTTGTAGTCCTGAAAGGCAAATACAGGCTAAACTAATGGCACTACTTACTTAGATACTGCTGCTCCTTTATCCTCTAAATGCCTGAAAATAGCTCTTTGTAGAGGCGAAGTGCAGAATCCAATGACTTTAGCACCTTGGTTTAGCTCAAGATGGGAGATATTATCTAGTTTTATTCTGTGTGTGTCAGGGTGTTATGTGTTTTTATCTGTTGCTTGAAGTTGCACGCTAAAATTCCAAGCTCTTATGGCTATGTACTACTGAGGCCATTGAAATCGTACATACTCGTTATAACTTAGTGAATTTGGGCTGATAATACAGTAATGACTGGGTTTTCATCATGAACTAGCATAAGCATCCTTTTGGATTAACCTTGGGGTATTCAAAAATACAGTGCCCTATATCTGAAACACAAATGCAGCAGCAGCGGTGTTAGTGGAGTAACACAACACAACGAAAGAGGAAGGTGGGGAAGAGGCAAGAATTCAGCTTCAGTAGGTAGATGAAAGAGGCTCACAGACACCAATATAATTGATGTGATTTTCAGTTACTTTTTTTTTAATGGCTGACTGATTTACATAATCATGTAAATTTTTAAACATACTCCTCCTCTTTCCTTTAGGTCTAATTACCTGCCATTCACATCAGAGTTGGGTTTCCTCTGCCTTTTACCTCAGACCCTCTTTTGCTGCATCACGGTTTGCATTTCTTAGATCTAGCTTGTCAGAAGGGTCCAGCATACCCAAACAATGACAGATTTTTCTGAAGCTCAGTTCTCTATCATGCAGCTAATTAAGAAGCCAAGCTGATGGTGGGCAGAGGATGGAAGGGAAGGGGGGCAGGGGGAGGATAGATGAAAAAAAGTCTTAGTAGTTCAGCATATCTAGATCTTTGAAATCTGGTTGTACATATCACAGACATTGATTCTGGGGGTTTGAAAACCTGGCCTTCATTAGGCACTTAAGTTGGAACTGAGGAACTGATATTTTTCTCTTGGAGCATGAGCTCGGAGGGCAGTGACTTTTCACGTGAGTTTGTACAGCACTGTTTCTGAAGGGATTTTTCTGAATGACTTTAATAGAAACAGTAAATAATACAGCATGAGTGCACAGGATATGAGTTTCTCCCTAACACTTTTGTTATTGAGAGGAGTGTTTTATCTTCTACGGTGTCTCCAGCAGCCAGACGAACATACACTTAGTTTTAAAGCATCTATCATACTTTATGGCTTTGGTAGATAGGCGTGCTTAAAAATGTTTTGGTTCTTGGTATATATTTTCTTTACTTTCTGAATCTTTCTAGATCAGTTCTTGAAATTGCAGGAAACAGATCAAGGAAAAAAAGGAACACAGAACAGGTTAATCGAGAGCACGCTAGTTACTCATAATAGCAAAACCTAGTATGTACCATACTGTGAGCAGGTTGAGGAACCTCTCTTTGCCTAAAAAGAGGAGGAAAATAAGCCTTGCTGAAGAAAAAGAAAAAGGAAATTGAGGCAGGTGTGTAGAGTGCTGTCTACTGCAGCATATAGCGACTGTTGTGTACCAAAGTACCAGACTGTACTAGCTAAGTTATAGGGGATGATGCTAGCACTTCTGTTGATGCTGATGGTGTAGGCTCCATGGAGAGCTGAAGGATTCATATTATTAAATGCTGCAATTTGTTTTATTGTACACAATTCTTGAGTAAAGAGGATGGGCATCTAAGTTAGTCTTATTACGAGATTACACATCCTCACCAAAACTCTGCTCTTGGAGTTAATTTTAGGTTTGTAATAGCTTTGACTTTCTTGGTTGTTGAAGGAAAGCTTAAAAATTAACCAATCCTGTGCCCCTCCACAAGATCCCTTCTAGTGCTGCTACAGAAGTTATATTTTTTTAATGTTTTGATTTTTGAAGAGGAGTAACTCACCACAACTTGAATTCTTGGAATCGGCAGTCCTGCATTTCTCTGGATGAGAAACAATGTCAGCTTGGATGAAAGATGAAAAAGATGTGGTCTTAGGGAAACCTTAAGTCTGCTTATGGCAGAGGAATCTACTACTCTGAGGTAAGACCCGAGTGTGAAGCTACACTGGGACTCAGAGAGCTCATACCTTCCAGAACTGAAAAAAAAGACAGCGTAGTCAAAAGGTATACAAAGAAGTGCAAGAGAGTGATTCTGAGACTATCTTTTCTCATTAAAAGTAGAATCTGTTGATAATATAGTGCTAGCTACCTTTCTCTCAGGAGATGTAATGCTTGCATGCTGTTCTTCTAAATGCAAGAATAGTAAAGTCACTAAAAGAATCAGGGCACCCTGAGAACATAATGATGTTATCTCATCCAGTTCCTCTTCAGAGTGGAGGGTAGAAGGGTGTTAAGTTACTATCCAGAGTATTTAAACATTTTGCTTTCAGGGACTTTTGCAGGATTAATGCAGATATCCAGTAATAAATTTGAATTTCGCCCATGTTTTCTCCTGAGGTGCCTTTTTTTCTTGGCAGACTCCCGGTGAGGTTAATTGCTCCTGATTCAACATTAGCAGGATTAAGTTTTCTCTCCTCATGCTGATGGGGTTCAGTTCCTTTCCTTTGGTTAATGTGTCAAACACCAATCCACCTCCCTCTCCCCTTACCCTCCCCAGTAACTAACTGTGTTGAAATACATAAGACAATAAGAGAATACACTGTATAATCAAGAATGAAAAATAATATCATCTACCACAGTAAATCATAGCCAAACAACATAGTTATAATAGAAATCCTATGTCTGATCCACTAACACATACTTAGTCAGATAACAAATAACTTATTCTTGGAGAGAGTGCCCTGGATTTGATTTATCTCTGAGTGTAAGTAAATATGAAAAGGCTGCCAAATCTGCCTATATAAATCTCAGCTATCTCAAAATGTCATGTATGGGGGAAGTGAAAAATTAAGAAGGTGTTTCTGTCCTAATAGGGTATGGATGCAAAAGGTTCTGCTTTTAATTCTTCTTAAGGATGCTATTTCTCTGGTTGATACCTGGGAAGAATTAAAGCGGAGCTGGAAAGAATACATGTATATGTTGTGCCAAATTCTGGTCTTATTTTTGCTGATGTAAATCTGGAGTAGATCCACTAAAGACTCTGGAATTAGTCTGGCTTTGTCCCAATGTAGCTGACAGCAAACTGAAAGCCTTTCAGATAAAATAATGGTTAAATCTCAGCGTTGTTAAGATTTTCAATTTTGGTTATAGTGGCCATTGTTTGTTTGAACAAATGGAACAAAAAGAAATCATCTGAAGATACTTATATACTGCTGCACAAGTGAGAATAGAAAGAAGACTGGGCCAATGTGAAAATCAAGGGTGAGAAAATAGTTTCCGTAACCATTGTTTGCATATGCGTATTCTTGTCTGGCAACACCACACCACACTTAAGGGTCCATTTAGACAGGAAAGAGGGAGGATGCATGCAGGGCTGGATTATGCCACTTTAACTCGAGTATTAAGTAGTATCATAATCCAGGCATAAATCCTGCCAGTTCGTGAATTCTCACGCATGGGCTTTCTATTTCTCTCACGTAATTCAGTGGACATCACTGGAGTTACTCCTGACTTCTACCAGGGTGGTGAGCGTCAGAATTAGGCCCTCTGTCTCCCACGTGGGTCGGCAAACCGGATGCTCTGCGCGACAAAGTGTGTCAATTAGCTTGAAGTACTTGCTGAGCGTCAGTCCATCTGGGATTCAAAGGCAGTTTTTTACCTCTGAGGTGGGGAGTTTTAGTTAAATGTGTCATCCTACTCAAGTTCATTAGATGAAAAGTGAGTATCATCTTACATTACATAAGTTCAGCTGGAATGTATACAATGTCAGCAGTATGGGAGAAGAAAACATGTGTTGAATACATCTAGTGTGTCTTGGGTCTCTGAAGGTCACTCCACTAAAGTAATATATAGTGCTAGTGCTAGTGGCTCAAGGTCAAGTCAGCTTGCTTTTCATAATGCATAAACCTGAAGCTCGCTCAGACACCAATCATCTGACCTAAACCTTGGAACAAATATTTTACTAAGTAAATCAGTGAGCATGCTGGCATTTCTATTAACCTTCAATGCACTGGTGACAGAAAATGAATAATGATAAATAATAACTCAGGCCTGTAAATCATGCTTAGCATCAGAGGCAAAAAAAAAAAAAAGGAAAAAGAAAGAAAAAAGAAAAGGCTCTGGTGTACTACCATCTGCTAAGCGGGATGAGCCTGCAGGGAGAAGCCCACAACAAAGGGAAATGTGCTCTCTCCCTCCCACAGCAGTTTCCCGGGCTTGAAAGTTGGGGGTGGGACGGAGGGGACTTCGCAGAGGCTGGGGAAGGAAACACTTGAAAGTGAAAAGCTGAATGTACACAAACTGCAGGGAGTCAGAGTAAGAAGTGCTCAGTTACACAAGGTGGTAGGGTTGTTTGGCAAGCCTTGAAATGGATGAACTCTTTTCTTGTCCTCCTCTCCCACTGTCTGACCATCAGCGGCTGTCTGGTGGTAAACGGCAGATAACAGACCTACAGCAATTTACCAGGGTTGAGGAGCTGCTTGTTTTTCTTCCCAGTACTCTTTCATTTCCTTTTCTTCTGTTTTTCCTTTCAGTTGTTTTGCTATGGGTTAGGGTCACCATAGCCACACAATGGCCTTAAAAAAATTAAGCCCATAAAGTGGGAAGAACTGAAACACATTTAGCTACATCTCCTACACTGTGATACCTTCAAATGTTTCAGCTTCATTCAGAAGCGCTATTTCTCATATCCTTTGGATCATTAGATAGTGTAATTTTAGACAATACAAGTCTGAACATTAATTTATTATAGAGTTTGTTACAAGGAGGGTTTTTCCTAGCCATGTTGTTTAAATCATTTGCACTTCACAAATTTGCTCAGAATCCATTTTTTTTTCCCTTCTGAACTATTTTTGATAAAAAAATAAGAAGTGCTGACGAATCAGTGGTTCAAACTACATTTTGTGTTGAGTTCACCTCCCCAGCTGGGAATGCATTTATAATGGATTGTTAGGTTGGAGACCCTGAGCACACTTTGTGCCCCTGCTACAAGAAGGGAACGCAGCATGCATCACATCAGGTTGCCGCTGCCAAAAACCACACTGGACTCTCATTGAGCAGTCTTGTCCTTTCACAAAAGGGTGCTGTGCTGTGACCCTGGGATGGGGACAAATATAGGGAGCAGAAGCATAGACTGATGTTTGTTTTCTGTGGGATCACAGCAGGAGGTATACTCAGCGCCTGTTATGGGTTGATAGGAAGAATGTAACGAACAGTTATGGCTAGGCGCAGTTTGTTACTGTGCTTTAGTCTGTTGTGGAATCACAAAAAAACCAAACCGACCAAATCTAACCCAGATACGTGAGGAAGAGTGAAGTCTAACTCCTGAGAGGAGAGGATAAACAGACTTAGGGTATCGAGTTCATAACTGTAATTCATTTTTTTGTCAGAAACGGGTGTAGAGCAGAGTTTGAACTTTTCAAAGAGTAAAGGCATTCTTTGCCTTCACAGGACTTCAGTCTGAAATGCAGGCAAGAGCCAGCCATGACGTTCAGAGTCATATCCGAGTTCAGACTCCCAAACAGTCTTTGTCAGAAAAATCCCAGGTGCCTGAATCTAGAGTTCTTTTTGTCCATTTCTCTCTTTTGACCAAAATAAAAATAAATGTATTGTTCAGCAGCTGGACCTGTGTTACTTCCAATGATTGTGTTTAAATGATATTCCCAGTTGGATTACAGTAACATGATAACACCATTTAGAATACAGTCAGCATCTGATATTATAAGCAAAAAAATGAGTGAGTCTACACTGCTCTAAAAGTATTTTGTATGTACACATAAAATTCTATCTTGGATGCAGCTCCTATTAATTTGGGTTCTTTTCCCTCCACATGTAATTATTTGTATGAATCTCATCCCTGCACCTGACCTCCAGGAGGCTCCGTACTCAAAAAATTAATAATAAATTAATAATGCTTGTTGCAATCCTGATGCAGGAAGTCCTAATTAACTCCTGTTGTACCTATTGCACTCTTCAAACTAAAAGGTACTTCTCGATTCAGTGCTCTCTGAGTAAACTAAAGGTACGTACAAGTACACACACTTCTAAGTGATTCTTGACAAATAGAGAGTTTTATGTTGAGTTCTTTGCACTTTGAAGTCTCTTCTCTCTCTTTAGTTACCAGCCAATTCTCATTTGAGGTCTGATGTTTAATGAAATGTGTGAACTATTGACTTTGTGTATGGAAATTGTTAACAAGTGAACAAAAGAAGGAAGAGTGAACTGCTCTACCAATATCTAGGCCTAAATATAATCAAAGCCAAAATATATAGAAGATAGAAGATATTTTAATGGTGTAATTAGAAAGACTGAACGATAGTCTTGAGATATTAGACCACCAAGGGGAACACAGCATTTTTACCATGTCAGATGATCACAAATAGCAGCCTTTTTAACTGAGTCAGTAGAACTTCTCATCTGTCTTTCCTGTTATAGTTTAGGTATGGTGCAATTCTGTGTTTGCCCTTTTGCCACTGATGCTGTAAAATATTATTCATGTTGAGTGGAGAACTGCAATATCAGGCCCCTAAAATATGTACATGATTTGCTAAACACTGTATCTGTATCAAAGGAAACGCAAAACTACTTAAACCTAATCTAGTTAATTGGTGAACCATTTTATTCTCCTGTTCGAAGATAACATGGACTGTCTACCTTGCTTCTGCATACCAGCTTTCATCTCAGATTGGCTGCCCTTGATCTCCATTGGCAGTAGGTATCTGTTCCCGTCACTGTCTTTCCCAGCCTCCAAATATATTTCCTTATAACTTTGCCTATACTTTCTTGTTCATGCCTCCTATGATAGTAACCTTCATAATAGCATACTACTTTTCAGACTGAAGTCTAAAACGATCCATGCACCATGATGCAAGTAAATCTGCCTTAGTGAAAATGTTTTGAGTACCTCTATTTACTATCTCTTTCTGGAAACCTACTTTCCTGTCAAATATTGCTAATCATATAGATATCAGTTGCTAGAGGTAACTCTTGCTATCAGCATTTAACATGTTTTATCTGTACCGCTTCTGTTTCGTAACTGAGCTGCTGAGTGAATGGCAAAAGTTGCTATTTACAGTATTTGTTGCATCATCTGTTTGTTCTTGAGAGAAACTCTATTTGCCAACACAGATGAGATAATAATGTAGCCTAATTTCACATATGAATGAAAAAATCATTCAGTAATCACCAGATTTGCTTGCTAGAATTATTTTTAGATGTCTCATTTTAATTTTCTTTCACCTGCATAGGTGGTAACGCATGGAGAAAACAATGAATGTGGTTATGTCAGTTTGCTTTGTTTGCTTGTGTTTCTAACTATTTTGCTATCACAACATATTATAGGCCACCTATTTTTTTTGTAGATGTTTCTGCATGTCTGGAAACTTTGCGTTGTAGCACTGAGACATGGTAAAAGACACCACTACCACCTCAGCTTATGGATGGAGGCCAGGAAAGGTTACAGCAAAGGAAAGCAGTCACACACTAAATGATGATATATTCACCAATGAGGATGGAAATCAGTAGTAGTGACTAGATGATGACTCCTGGCACAATGGAAAGGTAAAACACTTTGTAGATAAGAATGTATGCTATACAGCTCCAGCTACACATAGAGGGAAAGTAAGCTGCACCAGGTCCCGAGCATGCCACATGTAAAAAGATACAACTTTAAAAACAACCTTTGTATAACTGAAGTGAAATGGGTTTTGAAGCAGGTGCTGTAGGGGTCATATTGGCTTTTTATAATATAGTAGGTTAGTCAGTTTATTTCCTTCGGCATACCTAAACCCTTACTTGATTCTCATTACTCATATGCTACGGAATACAAGAGAAAGTATGGAAAGTCCAGTATTTGTCATTGCCAAAGTACCAGGTGTTTAAAACCAATTTGGAAAGGGGCCTTAACATAAGAAAATTAAGTGAAAAAGAATGCTATAAACCAGCCTCCTCATGCCAAACTCCAAGCAAGTAGAATGAGTAATAGTCAATTTCTAAACTTTGGCTAAAGTCTTTGTTTTATTAAAGGTCTGTTCCGTAAAAAATGTCACAACCTCAGAAAAAGACATCGCAGATTATTCCACTAAAATGGATGTGTGGACACTACTTCCAAAAGAAAAGTTATTATCCTGAGAAATTATGTAGAGTTAGCTGCTGCGTTAATATACATGCATTTTGCAGATCTCTTTAGGAAAAATTATTCTTATCCCAAAGGGACCATCACTAAACATAATTTATTCTGTCCTTTGCTACATCCTGACTTGCCCTTGAGAAGGCAGTGCCCATTAAGCAAAAGTAAGCTTAGCTTGTATATGTTGGGTGTCTGATGTTGACCATTCCCAGGAAAAGACTGACAAATTAATTTTCGAGTCTGAACATTCTGTAACAGGATTGGTAATGTAAACCTTAGCATCTCAATCCTCATTTTTTTCTGAACAGAATAGAAATAATATAACCAAGACTGAATAAGCTCTGAAAAAAAGTAATAAAACAGGTTGAGAACAAGAGTTTCTATTATTTTCTTTGATTGAATTTAGCTATCTTATGGCTCTTTCCTGAGGTTGTTCACCACTTTGGGGATTTTTTTTTTCTTTTATTTTGTGCTTGAAATGAACTATGGCTGAAAATAATAATTCAATTAATATACCATCAACAATAAATAGATTTCTATTTGTCTAATAGTAATACCTAAAATCCACAGAGATTTTTTTGCCTATTAGTTCATTTGAATTGGTGAAAAGAAATTAATAGAAATCATCTGCTTTTTATAAATTAAGAAACTAAAATACAAAGAGTTCAAGTGGTTTGCCCAAGGTTTTACAGCAAATCCATACCAGAACCATAAATCGTTCTTTCTGTTAGCTGCAAACTATAATGAAGAAATGAAGGTATTATAAAAGGGGAATCCCAGTTTGCTTAGGTGGGAAGTATTTAGCCTGATATCAGTGGTACATTTTTCTTTCCAACCTAGCTGTTGTCAGTCCTATGCATTTAGACACCCCACCCCCCCACCCACCCCCGAAAAAAACCCACATGAATCCAAGTTGAAATAATCATGCACAAATGAGCACTCTGACCTTCTTTTTAAATTTTTGAGGAAATTGCTACTAACCAGCTGTAGGAAGATAAGGGGAAAAAAATCCTTAGTAATTACTATTTACTAACCACTTTACAATGGGACTCTATCCATTTAAAAATGATGGTCTGTAGTTAAGATCTGGTGTGTATCTTTAGCCACTTGGATTTCTATTGAAAGGAAGGACAGTGTGCTGAGCAGAGTTTTTTAGGCACGTGGTGATTACTTACCCACCATTATCGGAAGCTTAATACAAAGCTTTAAAATATCATTTAACTGTAAGCATGAACATAGCAGGGCTAGCGTGAGAGGCTGGAGCATATATGGGTGAGCTTGCATGCATAAATATGACAGCCATAGAGGTAGTTGTGATTTGGTAGTGGACCTACCCACAGTTATGTGCTCCTCATTACATAATTGGGGACCTAAGTTTTATTGAGCATTGCTAATGGGAGAGACAAAAGCTGGTCCTCTACATCTAGCCATCCCTTTTCCTGGTAAACTTGCCCTAGTGTTTGTACATGTGTGTAATGAAAAAGAAAGTTCTAATTAGAGTAGGGCACAGCATCTCATGTCTTTGTCGTGGTTTAGCCCCAGACAGCAACTAAGCCCCACACAGCCACTCGCTCACTCCCCTCCAGTGGGATGGGGGAGAGAATCAGAAGAGTAAAAGTGAGAATACTCGTGGGTTGAGATAAAGACAGTTTAATAGGGAAAGCAAAAGCCGCGCACGCAAGCAAAGCAAAGCAAGGAATTCATTCACTGCTTCCCATGGTCAGGCAGGTGTTCAGCCATCTCCAGGAAAGCAGGGCTCCATCACGCGTAACCGTTACTTGGGAAGACAAACGCCATCACTCCAAATGTCCCCCCTTCCTTCTTCTTCCCCAGCTTTATATACTGAGCATGACGTCATATGGTATGGAATAGCCCTTTGGCCAGTTTGGATCAACTCTCTGGGCTGTGTCCCCTCCCAGCTTCTTCTGCACCCGGCAGAGCACGGGAAGCTGAAAAGTCTTTGACTGGTGCAGCAACAACTAAAACATGTCTGTGTTATCAACACTGTTTTCAGCACAAATCCAAAACATAGCCCCATACCAGCCACTATAAAGAAAATTAACTCTATCTCAGCTGAAACCAGGACAGTCTTCTCATGAAAATCATGTTATATATGGAGAACTTTCTAATAACTAACCATTTTCATCTCTATAAGCAGACCTGCTTGCCAGTTCTGCTGAGTTCATAGAATGAGCCTGAAGATTTGCTGAAAATACATTTTGAGTTCGGAGAGAGTGAAAAAAAAGTAAGTTTTCAGAAAGAATTAAACTTGTAATTATAAAAGACCAGCAGATTTTTTTTCTAGTGTCACTTTTTCAAAAAATTATTTTCTGAAAAAAATGTATGTGTGAAGATGGTGCTACATAAAGGAGCTTCTTTTTTTTTTTTTTCCAAATTGCCCCCTCTCTCCAAATTTGGTTTTATTATTATAGCCACTATTATTTTTTTTTAACATGGATCTTCAAGCCCCCATTATAAGTTTCTTTATGCATCAAACTGTTCAAAAAACAATACACTTACAAGAAGATACAATACACTTACAAAGAAGACAAATATTTGTTTCATAACTGAGATGTTACAACTGGTTGAGGGTACATCTACCTGATGATTTAGATATTGACAAAAAGCATTATTTTGTACATGATATCCGTGCATATCTCTCTTCAAAGAATTCAGTAGTGTTGATATCTGGATAATAATTGTTGTGCATAGTATCTGTCTCTGCACCCCAAAAAATGGATTTTTCCAAATATGAGAATCATGGACTGGGTTTAATATTAGTACGGAAGAGAAAATAAGTGTCTGGTGGCATTGTGCCTACCCAACTTACATGTTTGAAAATTCCCAGGGTAATAATATACATTTTATCTTCTAGAACGTCTATGCACTCTCTGAACTCTCCAAATAATATGTCAAGTACCCAAGCCTCAATAGGCCCTGATCCAACTGAATGTTGGCTGGAATTTTCTAAAAGTACTTTCATTAAAATTAAACAGTGGTTTCTTCTTTTGCATTGATGGATCTATGACTGATAGCCCTGAAATTCGTGTCACGAACAAATGATTGGCCCTTCAACTATTTCACATGTCCTTACAGACAGGCAAATGTGATATATGGCATCCACAGACATCTCAATGAACACAATCATGATATCACAATAGATCATGTTACACTAGTATATGTTCAGGTCACATAATTTACTGTCAGTGGTGTAAGGATTAACAGGGCTAAATTATTCGGATGCTGCATAGAACAGTTTGGGTGCATTATGCTGATGCTTTGGACTTTAAAATGTTAATATTGCAAATGAAAGGTACACTTTGTGTGTCATAAATCTAAGTGTCTATTCTTCCTGTGTGCTCAATAAATACACTTCTCATCAACTTTTAATTATGCTGTTTGCATTATTCTGTCCTGAAGAGGATAACACTCTGTAAATCATCCACTTCTAATGTACACTACAGCATAAGTTTAGTTAATTAAATCATATATTTTATTAGTACTTGCACTTCCATCTTGTAAAACTGCTGGGAAAAAATAATATAGAGAGGTTTTTATTTATTGCAGCTGAATTTAAGATGGCATTAGAAAGTTTAACAGGGTTAGATGTGCATATTGCTGTTGCCTGATAGCTTACTTATGAATATCCAGTCTCAAAAACTTAGGGTCTACCTATTGCTACAAGAGTGGGAAACTTCTTGAACAAGTTGACTTTCCCACTGAACCACTTCAGTGTATTTAATGGCCGGTATTATCAGAACTGAATCAGGTATATGCTCATCCATTTACATAATTTGTTATGTTAATTCACCAAAAAGAGATTTCTCTTGTAATGAAATCCACAGTTAGTGGAATTAGGAGATCTTTTCTATTCTTCTTACCTTTGAGTTTCCATTTTTTCATTGGACCCAGTGCCACCTCCTGTTTTTAAAAGTACAGTTTTCAGAGCAGAGCCATTTTATGGTCCAATGTAGGTGCCGGTACAGTGGGGAGTCATTCCTGTTTGAAGATCCCAGGAGATGCCATGATACATATGAAAAATAGTAATAAAATATTGTGTGACAGTAACATAATTTCACGAGAAGTGTAAACGCTTGCCATAGCAACTATAACTCTCTGAGGATTAAAGCCAGTTTTGGGTAGAGTCCCTAGTATTTTCTGTTCGGATGTAAAAAAAAAAAAAAAAAAAAAAAATCTTTTGAAATTCTAGGTACAAGTGCCCAGAGAGAAGATTTGACTTCAAGAGACTGTTTCTGGTTGACATAAAGACACTATCATACTGCCAAAGATGATTCTGAACTAAATCCCCTGAATGACTTAGCACTTACCTCCCCGGCTTGAATGTCTAAATAAAAATTTTTCAGAGGGATTTTATCTGCAGAATGTCTTGAAATGAAATGTATATTCAGGATTCTCTTCCTTGAAGCCAAGTAACTTTGCTCCACCTACAGAGTCTACGGTTATATAGTGTGCTCAGTTGGAAGTACAACACTGCTGAATAAGAGGGAGAGTGTTACATTTTGCTCTCTAGGTGCTCTTTTCCTTATCTCAGAAGAGTATTAGGAAAAAGATATCAATAAAATGGCAACTTCCTAACATCAAATTACAAAAATTTTAATTGCAAGAAAAAAAAATATTTAAAAAAGACCTCCCAAAGAACAGCAAACCCAAGAGTACAGTGTTCAAGAAACTAGTTAGTGTGGTGTAGAAATCACATGATTAGGATCGAGCTCACGGACTTTTTTCTCACTCTTTATTTGAGGCTATTCTTTCACAGGATTTCAGGGTTGTTAATAGTATAAAAAATAGGAGATAGAAGTTAAAAAGTTATCCTTTTCTTATGAGTAAGAGGGAAAGGACTGGGCAATTTTCAGCCCTGTGTAATGAAGACTAAGGGATCAAGAGTGAGCAATTGCTTAAAATATGCTTGAGTGCTCCTGTCCTGCAGATTAAGGCAGTAAAGATGTGTCTGTTGTATAAATATAAGACCACAGTCTTGTTAATAGAGTCCTCTTACCGCTGGCTGAAATCACCAGGTCTTGGCTCACGTGATGTAATTAAAACTCCTAATTGACTTGCACTTTAATTTGATAAGGACTTTGGTATTAAGCTCTTCATCTATGTTTCTTGACTACTGCCTGTATTGTCATGTAGGATGGTTCAAATTAAGAATTTAGCCAAATGAAAGAGGCTCTTGTTCCACTCATAATTCTACAGCATCATGCCCTAAAAAAAAAAAGGAGCAGCTTCCGCAAAATAAGTGGTAGCTGAGGAGGCTTATTCCTTGATATTACTTCACAGCTGATATTGTCCTCTTAGGACGGTCTTTGCTTTTTTCTGTATGTTTGTCTTCAATACATAGAAAAGGGGCTAGGTATTAATGTAAGGTGTACTAGGACAGGGGGCCATTTCTATGCACTTTGTTCTCTTTTGACACAACTGACTCTCAACGTGCTTTGTTACGTGGTAAGTCATGGCCTGACACTGTTGGTTAAAACACAGTGACATTAGCTGGTTTCTTCCAC
This sequence comes from Mycteria americana, assembly GCF_035582795.1. Lineage (NCBI taxonomy): Eukaryota > Metazoa > Chordata > Aves > Ciconiiformes > Ciconiidae > Mycteria > Mycteria americana. Next base: position 26,735,448 of record NC_134370.1, read on the forward strand.
GGTTGTTTGATTTTTGTGTAAGAATACATATTTTTAGTTCATATGGTGGCATGAAAGTACGAGGACATAAAAAGAAAGGCAAAACTATGGTTGTTAGCCAGCAAAAGCACTTAGAAAACCGGTGAGTTTTAGCGAGGCTGTTAAATGCTTGTAAGGAACTGCAACTCCCTAGGACTACTGGCAGGATATACGTTTGGTTCAGTCTACGGCAGCATAGGAAGGTTCTTTAGTTAAGAACAATAAAAGCTTCTTTTTCTCTTAACTACTGCTGAGGCAGTTAAGAACCCCGTATACTTTTTCTGCCCCTCGGGGTGGCTGTGTTTTATTGATGGAGTGGACTCTTCTCCAACCCCAGCGTACGCTGTGCTGTGGCTAACATCAGCCTGGCCCGGAGCTCTGAATCAGCGTGCCTGACTTTAAACACAAACAGCAGTGCTGCGGCTCGCTGCAGACTATGACATTTACTCACATTATTATCACCAGGCGGAGAGGGTCACAGGAGGGAGAAACTGCTCTTTCTTTTGACTGCGGGGAGGGGGGCACCGTGCCCCCTGAGGCAGGCGTTGCCTCTGTAATGGATGCCAGCTGACCGGGGCTGCTCAGTGATATTCTCCAGTCGCCGAGCACCTACCGCTTTCATTTTGTGCGTGTAGGGTGGGTGTGTTGGGGTCTGCGATCCTGAAGTGGCCGTTGAGGGCTGAAGTAAGCTGATGTTCGGAAACGAGCCTCTGCAAAGCGGCTCCGCTTCCTCTCTCTCGTCAGTTTTTACAAGCCTCCATTCCATCTTCGTGGGTGTTTTAAATATGTTTTAAATGTACTTTCCTTCCACAGACCGCAGTTAATTGGAATGCTTCGAGAGAAGTGATTTCTTTCGTAAAGCGACAGGGATATCTCGAAATGTCAGAGTTTTGCTCTGAGTGAGAACAGTTGGCAACATCTTCCGGCAACATGTTGAGGGCTCGATAAGCCCCGCGGGTCACCGCATACAGGGAGCGTCAGGCTTCGCTCTGAATGCAAGTGCGCGGGGTTACAACGTAAACACCGAGATTTTCTCGCTATCTGTCCTACACACACATGTGAGCACATTCATTATTCGTATCAGCAGAGCTGGGATTTGGGGAGCTGGGGAAAGTGAGACTGAGGAGTTAAAATCCTAACGGGGCTTGCAGGGCCTCAGCTGGAGAATCTCCACAAGCTTGGAGCAATCAAATGCAGCTGAGACCAATTTAAAACGAAACAACAACAACAAAAAATCTGCCTGTTCTCATGGCAGGGGGAAATGGGGATTTGCAAAGCTGTTCTCAGAACAATAGCTCTAATGGTATAAAAGGCGTGCTCGGAAGTTACCCCCTTTTAAGCACTTTAAGCTATGTGGTGAGCGGGATGTCTGTGTGTGCAAGCGGCTGTGAGTGAGTAAAAGCTGGGTATTTGTTTGAATAAGAAACCCAGAAATAAACACGTAACATCAGAGGAGTTTTTCATTGTTTAATCAGAGTGCCATCTGATATTTCTTACAGTGGTTATTTTCTGGCCCGGCCATAAAACCTGAAGGATGGGGGGAAAAAGAACATCTGTCCTTTTTTTCCAAAATATGTAGTTTCTCTGACCAGTGAAAGCCCTCTTGTTTTATATTAGGTTTGTTCAGGATGTTGAAATTCAGATTTTTTTTTTTTAATTTGCTAATTAAATTTCCTGCTTATTAAATTTCCTGCAAAATTTCCTAAAATTTTGCAAGTAACTTCAAATTGCATTTACTAGCTTTCTTATGACCAGTTACTGTCTTTAGGATTTAAGCTTTGGTAGGTCGAAATCGGTCATGTAAATCAATGGATATGCACTTTTTTTTTTTTCTGTTAAGTATATCTACCAGACCTAGTGTATTGATATCAATATTTATGGCTAAGTGCCTTTTAATCCTCAGTGCTATACTTATTTAAAGTTTGCCATTTCTGCTTGCATGAATGTCAATAGACTGATTTGTAGATTTATGTAAAGTGTGTAGTAAATCTTAACACTAAATTTTGACCGGTCCTTTCAGCAGTTTGAAAAAAGTTTCAACCCTTTTTTGCCGGGGAGGAACTTGGGTTTTTTACATTTGCTTCACTTTTTCTCTGCTTCCAGGCAGGATAAGATAAGTCTCAAGTGATTATATTATCAATCGTATCACACCATCTTACGTGATCTTAAAATGCCCTGCATATATCTGGTGTCATTGTAGAACAAAATTCAAAGTTGAATATCATGATAATTGTACTCAACAGAAATCTACGTTCCTGATAAAATTAAAATTCGCATTCTATCTTTTTCTTTCTTTTTTTAAAGGAAAACCTCATGCTGTATTCATGCAAAGCTTTCTGAAGCTTTGTTTTTCCTTAGAAGATGTCCTAGATTTTATTCTTTAATGTTGTTCCTGATTTATTGAATGTCCATGTTTCCCTGGATAGTACCATCTTTTGAGTTATACATCATCAGAGTGACTCATTCCGATGATGTATTGCATTAATACATCATCAAAGCGCCTTGCTCTGCTGTTGCACTAATGATATGTTAGTATAATACATCATCAGAGTGAACTGCACTGATGATGTATTACTTAGACGGTGATGGCATTCTGTGAAGAAAAGGTTGAGGAGCAGGTTCAATACAGTCACAGGAGAAAAATTAGTCAATACAGAGTATAACTGTTTCCCCGGTAGTGATGCTGATGCTAAATTAGCACCATAGCCCCTGATCTGTACCCTTGCAGAAACACTGAGACATGCATTATCCCCGAAAGAGGAATGAATTTAGAACACTCAGCTAAAGGATTTTACAGAAGAGAGGAGAGGTGTAACTATACATATCACTGGAAAGCTAAAGGTTATACATATAGCTATAATTACTGGCCATGGAGAGATCGAATGAATCAAACAGGGCCAAAACAGGACCAAAGTCTACATATGTTCAGAAGCTACCTCTCTATTGGAGAATGTAACACACAGGAAGACAGAGATATAAGGGCTATAAATATGCTGTCGGAATTAAAATAGCTGCCATTTAGAAACCTCTAACAGGAATATTAAAATGTTCTGAGGCATCTAGGAAGGCTATGCCATAGTATTTTTTTTAAACTTTTAATTACGTACTTGTTCTAGTCATGCCATGTCAGAATAACAGGCAGAACATGTCACTGCCTCAGTGCTGTGTACTCTCTCATGAGCTCCATGTGCACTCAGTAATAGACAGAATTTCCAAGTTACGTGTGCACAGCTGGTATACATAGAAATTAAAAGGCTTTAAAACTTTTGGTCTTCAAGTTCCTTAAAATTGTCTTTGTCAGAGACTAGAAGGAGAAAATTGTGTATGTGTGTGTATGGCTGGAAATCCTCCTGCAAAGTCGGACTGTATTATGCCGGTATCTTTCTAAAAGTGACATTTTATATAAATCACACTTATTTTTTTTGCAAAAAAAATTAAGGGGTTTATCTCTTCAGGGTTTGTTTTTTTTTTTAAATACAAAATTGCATGCTCTCCTTATTCTTTTTGTTTAATTAGGAATAATGAGTTATTTGCTTTCTCACCGCTGGGGTTCTCTGACTTCAGAGAGGGCAGTTCCTTTTTTCCTAATCCTGGTAGTGTTAGAGGGTTCCCAAAATGATCTTTGGAAGAAGGTGCTGGAACAGCTACTTTCTGAGTTCACCTTCCAGACAGGTGGAGGTGAAAATAGTGTTAAAATGAAAGCTGTCAGTGTTGTAGTGAAGAGAGAGAAGGTATTATACCTGAATTTATTTATTTAATACAAGGGACAGGCTGTGGCATACTTTTCTTTTCTAAAAGAGAACAATATATAACACAGGTACAAAAAGGGTTGTGGCATTGTGTTCACAGCCCCGCAGACCTTGCTTTCCCATCTTCTCCCTCATTCTGCTAACTCCTGATTCCCTCCCTTCATTTTTTTTTCAGCTTCCTTCATTTTTTTTTCAGCTGCTTTGCAGCTAGTGCCACTTGGGCTTCGTGCCCCACCATTCCCTGTGCGCCGTTTCCAAGTAGAGCGTTTCTGGGCGGGCATTTCTCTGTGATGGGAGGGAGCATCCAGGGCCCGTAGGTAAGAGCACCCTTTGCGGGAGGCTCAGTGCACAGCATGGTGCTGCTCTCCTTGCACCAGAACCATACTTCGGCTGGGCCGGCGACGTGTTCAGCTCCCAGGCTGAGTAACTTTCACCTCGGAAACTGTGGGAGAAATTTCCTTTGTAACCATGGATTCCCCTCCATCATCATACAGGTGACTCCCACAGTTGCCATTGCCCTCATAGTTTCCTTGATGCCAGACCAAAACGAGATAAAGTGGCTAGCACTGCCACTGTCCGTCCAGGCAGCTTTGAAGAGCAGTAAGGCGGGGAGGGTGGACAGGCATGCCATTGCGGTGCCCAGCAGCGTGCAGCCATGCCTCCTGACAGTGTGAAGGGGAACACTCTTGCCTGTCTCAGCAGTTTCCTTACAAAATTATTTGAGGACTCGTATTCTTGGCTGGTTCACATTGTGTAATATAAGCTTCCAAACCAGCCCTTCTTTCTTCTATTTGTCTCCTGATCATCTGCCTTCTACAACTTGAAGAAAGACAGGGCGAGAGTGGCTTAAGATACTCTCTTGTTCTCTCTCTCTTTCTCTCTCTCATCTTTATTCCTTTTATTCTCCCCTTCTTTTCCTTCTATCTCATTTGTTTCCTGCTTCTGCTCCAGCTCTTTCTTTGTATAGGTGATTGCTTTAAACTTTAATAATATGGTCAAGATACACTTTAGATATGAGTTAGCTTTTAAAATAAACCATATTGTACCAGTTCTTAAAAAGCCACAATACTTTGTGGCCATATTCCCAAGATATTTATCAATGCAGCAAGTCATTGTTTCTCATTACTTTCAAATATTGCTAGACTCTGCTCTCAAGGACTGAAATCACTGTTTCAAGCTTTTATTTGGAAAAGAATGCTTCAGAGCTACTCAATATTTCTATCACTACTGCAGGTATTTTCAGAACAGCTCTCTGTTCTGATCCTTTACAGTCTCTTCATAAGAAACAGAACAATAGAAAAGATTTAAAAAAAAAAAAAAGAAATAGGGAAATTAATGAACTTATTTTGTGTCTGCAGATTTCTGATGCTACTGTTAGACAAAATAAATGTGATGGTGTTCCATAAAATGCAGCAGAAACAACTGAAATATTTTTAAAATTATGTTTTCAGTAATATTTTCAGCATTCATATTTAGCATCTGATTTGTCATGTTCCATTTGTGGATTTGCACTAAAGTCAGATGATATTGCAAACACCAAGGCTTATTTATGAAAACTGCAGATGCCATGAAAAGGAACGAAGTTCCCACTAGATATGCATAAAATATGAAGAACCTTTTTCCTGAATCTGTTTGCTTGACTTCTGTATATGAATTAGTGGTAATGACTTTTAATAATATAAGAACTAGAACATACCCTTTGGGTCTGGACAAACTACGCCTTAGTTTTTAATGTGGCTCATACATATGTGTTTTGTATCATCTAAGACAATCTGCCATAACAGAGGACAAAACAAGATGTTCTAATTTTTTATAAATAAAGCTTGCTTTCTTTAAGATAGAAGCTGCCAATTGCAGAAATACACACATTGTTCATAATTTATAAACAATAAACACTCCTTTTGGCAGGCTGCCAAGCAGTTCCTCTTCTGCTCAAGGTCCAAACTGTGAATGAGAAATGATGTGAGAGTTACAAATGGTATGGCTAAGGGGCCTGGCAGGGTTTGAAGTGATATTGGTGCCAATCCAAATCCATGCTAGACTCTATTAGGATAGGCCAGTTCAAAGATGTAATACAACTCACTGGAAGTGACTATATCAATGAAATGTAAAGTGAAATGTATAGTAGTCTTATTGCCATGTGGTAATGACGGAACATCATCTGAGGCTTTTCTCATTCCTGCCTTTAATATCATTGTGGAGATGCAGATAAGCTGTTACTCACGCATCTGGATTTCAAATGGTTCAAACTTCAGTTAGCTTTATGTTTATAAGGGCGATGTTGCATAAAATGAACCTTTCTGGGAAAAAACGTGGGGGGGTTTAGGCATCAGAGACATCATATCTGGCAAACTGTCAGACGCTCATTTGCTTTGAACCTGCAACTGGCCCTTCTGAAGCAATTTGCTTTCCTTCTCCGGCCTCCTCTGCCCCAGCTTACTTGCGGCTGTAGCTTGGGATCGCCTTTGGTGTTGTTTCCTTCCTCTCCTGCTTGCCCTGCCAGCACAAAGAGGATACCCTATTTTAAATGGTACCCCTTATGTCATGTGAACATCACGCTCAGGCTTTTTATGTGAGTAGTGGGCTGCTTTTCCTGTGCCAGGAATCACCACACTTATTTCTTCCCACTCCATGGCGGGGGTGGGGAGGTGCTAACCATTCAGGCTCTTCTATTTGGTTTTACCCATGTAGAAAGCAGTCAGATTTGGGGGAGAGGACCTTCTTTTAAAAATGCTTATACTTCTGTCAAGTCGTCGGCTTGTCACACTGCTCTCAGAGCCTTCATGCACCTGAATACTTGCAAGGCTGCGCTGTTAGATGTCTGCTATAACAAGAACCAATGCTCTCAATTTTTTCTGAGATGGTTGGGTTTAAGTAGGCTCTACCATTTTCTTGCCTACTCTTGAGAGTTTTCCGGGGAATATTTCCTATAGCCTATTGCTACACTACAATGGTATATTTTCTTGACCTGGTTTTCTGACACTGCACAAAACATGTTTGTCTCCTCAGAGAGAGTACTTACAGTTTACTGAAGTTCATAAATTTAATGAATTCTTCTTAAGTGTTGACTTTAAGTTAATTAAGAATCCAAACATTATTTTTCTTCATTTGCAATTTACCATCTCTATGCAGAATCAGTACATCTTTCAGATGCTACTCTCCCACTTCTACAACCTAATCTCCTCTTCCTGTATAATTTATATACTGGAATTGTAATTCTCCATTGATTCAAAATCAAAAAGCCCATTGATTTTTGTCATTCTGCTGTTTCAGAAATGTTTTTTTACATTGACTAAAGGCCTGAGCTAAAGCTCACTGAAGTCAACGGAAGTCTTTCAGCTGACTCTTAATAAGCACTGGATCAAATTCTAAAATGCAATTCTTTCTCCTAAAAAAAACAACAGTAAAACTTTTTCGGATCATCAGTAGAGGAGTGCTGGAGGGAGAAGACCAAATTCATGCGTACACATGCATTTTCACTCAGGAACGTTCCCCTAGACTTGAGGACAGCAGTATAATAAATCAATTATCTGATTAAAACCAAAATAATTAATATGCAATTATGACAGATGTCAGGCCCATTAATATGTAAATATTCATAAACTACCTCACAAATTGCACATATGCAAGAAGAAATCTTTAAATATGAACATCCCACTGTGTTTGCTGAACATACGGGCAGGAAGTTTCTAATTTGGTTGGGGAAAATAGCAACATGTATTTCAAAATAATTTTGTTTTCGTTTATCAAATACACATTCCCAGGAGTCAACAATGAGCTGTGATGTGTATAAATAAATAAAGTCTTGATGTATCTCAGCACTCCAAAACTTAAAATGTTTACTTGAAATTGGCAGAACTAATATAAATCTGAGAGTCATTCAAGCTATGATAACATGAAAAAAAATACTTATTCAGTTAAGAAGCCACAGTTCTTCATCAAGCTAACTAGTTTCACTAGTTAATGATTCATTAATTAGCAACCTGGGTTAACTGGTATTCCCCCATCAATCATTAATTTTTTCATTCATTGATCACTTTATTTAATTGTTAATTCATTGCATGTGAACCACCCATAACCAGATTTACACATTAACTACTTTTAAGGTAACCTACACAAATTAATTTATTTTCTGAGTTAATTATTAGTTAATTCCCTTGGTAATTATTCACTAGCTTAATTATTTTCTACTTTACAATCATTATCTAGTCTTCAGTTAATAATTGTGTAAACTTTTTTCTCTGTTAATTTTTAACTAGACATCACTTATAAACCATTAAATAACCCCATCACTAGCATATCTGTTCCAAACCTCAGTTTACCTATGCCTGGGCTAGTCTCATTGCCATGTAGCAGTAAATTAACTCTGCATTTGACAATTTTGTTAAATGTAACAGGCCAGTGTCTGAGCTGGATTAAATTATGTCTCCTTTACTAATGACTATCCTGCTGTCAGAATGGAAGCCCTACTCAGGAGTGAGTGATACTCTCTTTTCGGACAAAACATGGACATGGTGATTTCTATGACACTTCTTGTCTCTTTTTTTCAAGGTGCCTAAGACCAAAGTTTTCCCACAGCTTTGCCATAGTTGCAAAGGAGACTTCAGACCTGTGGCTATTAAGTCCAAAAGGAGGAATTTTTTTCAGTCAGATAACTTGCTTAAGAAAGTGTGGCAAGACAGATGAATAGGAGGAGCATTGTGAAATCTTCAGGGCAAAAGAGTTTAATGACAACTCTTCTGTCGAGATCTGTTTCAACACACCAGAGAAGGGTAACTCTCATGGGTAATTAAATCCCGTTTTCTCCTAATTTAACAAATTTCATGATTGTGTGGCTGGAGACCCAATCCTGCTTTGAGACATACTGGTGACAATTTCCTCATCTGCACACTATGGATCTCACATAGACAGATATAACTAGAACTGGTTAGAGTTTCTCTATTAAAACATTTCTCTAAGAATACAGAATATTCTCTAAGAAAGTAGCTATAAAAATGTAGCTTTTACATTTTAGAAGATATAGGCCATAGCAAAAACTAGTACCAGTGTCCACAGAGAGAAGATAAATGCTAGGTGCCTGTGAGGTACCTAATCTTGTGAAGCAATCAGTTGGATTGGTGCAATATAAAATGCTTTGCTATTTTTAAATGGCTGTATTTTTCTTTAATAATTTTCTGCTTCACAAACACTTTCCCCATGTTTTCTTCCAATTTCTTGTGGAAAAGAATGTTGCAATTATGTTTTCTGTAAAGGGATAGATGCTGTGAAGTGTTGAATGTTTTCCATCTAACTCCACGCACAAAATCAGACTGTTACCAGGAATATAGCTTAAATGTTTCCAGATATTAATTTGATATTTTGAAAGCCATTATTTAACATTTTATTTGAGACCTTTTAATCAAGCTTTTGAAAACTGTAAGTTACTCCATGGAGTGTAAGTAGAGATTTAGCTGAGAAGAAAGCAAGCGGAACAAAATTCTGAGACCTTCCAATACCACATTGGGTTGCGTAATCTGTCTACCTGACAAAATTGATGCATTTTGAATTTTCTTTTGGAGAGGTGGGCATTTGAAAATAAAAGTTAAGAAGTTGACTTCTTAATAGTGACATTGCAGAGTCATTGAGGTTTCAAAACACTGGCATTTATGTTAAAGATATTATTTGGGGGGGGTAGGGGTGTTTGACCGAAAGAATATGCTTCAAATGGGGTAAAAAACGATTTACTAAAATAAGAAGAAAATTACTAAGATACTTGCTTTCAGAGGCGGTGGCTGGTATGAGAAGACAGAATGCAGAAGAGAATAAATTGAAGCATGTTATATGTTAAACACAATTGCTTGAAAATTTCTTATTTTAAATTTTTATCAGTATTTTCATATTACGTCTGCTGAATTTTTGTAGAAAAACAAGAATTTCTATTGGTTGCTAGCAATTTAATCTATTTATACATCTATTTTTATATATATAAATCTATTTTTTAAAAAAGTGCATCTATATACACATTAGAGAGTGAGACAGAGATGCATTTTCTTTTCCTCCACAAAACTGAAAACAGAAATGTCTCCATAGTGTTTATAGCCATTTTGATATCAAAATCAACTATTGTAAAATTGAAAAAAATCTGATTTTGACCACAACTTTCTTGTTTCTTTGGGGAAATCGAGTAGGAGCATGGTGTGTGTCATGATGGATGTTCAGAGCGGAATATGTTCTTAAGGTTTCACCCTTTGAATGAATTTAAGTATAATAAGCTTTTAGACTTCTCAGTGATTGGCTTTGCAAAGCAGCGATTTCATTTCTGGGTTCAGGTTTACATTATATCTAAATCGTGATGTGGACCTGATTTCATTCTCTTTCATAGTACTTAGTGTAACAAGGAATACCTTGTTTCAGTCTGTAATATTACAGCAGGAAAAAGAAATGAAAAGGTAAGTCTCAGACATCATATCTGAGTTAACAAAAAAAGAAAAGGAAACACCAGGTATATAAAATCATTTTCTAGAGCAGCAAACTAATTTGTTAAAAAAAAAGTGCACTCCAACTTAGAGGTGTTGTTTTATTAGTATCAGTTTGCTGAGCTTCTATACATAAAGACCAAAACCCTTTTCTCAGTATGCAAGGCTGAATCTCTGGTCTTTGATTGAGAATGCATGTGTGGCAGTACTTTGTATAGCAAAAGGGTGACAGCAGGTAGCAATTTCCTTGTCCTTTATATTTTCTCTATGAGAGTTCAGAGTGGGTGTCTGGGTAAATGAGAAAGGGAATCGTTAGCAGTTCTCAACATGGAAACAAATTACAACTGTTTGTGTAAAGAATCAGCACAATGGTGTCTGCTTGCTTCAGTTTAGTTAAACAAATAAGATGGTTATATTATACTTTATTTACTTTTTATTATTAAAGCCTTTTCCTAAATTTTCCAGGGAAAGTTTTTCAAAAGGGCCTCAGTGATTGAGCATAAAGTACTCCTGGATAACCGAAATACTTCAAAAAAATCCTGTGTGACTTTTATTACTTATAAAGCACCATTTTGCAGTGTATTAAGGTGCTAAATGTTCTTATATATAGCAATTTGACGGTCTTATCTGGTGCTGGCCTTTCATTCCTTAACAACTGGCTGATCTAAATGTGAAGCATCGTATATACCTTCAGCATCCAGCAGCAGTCCCATCCACATCATTTGGGTGTTTCTTACATAGATCTTTTAAATGTTCCGGAGAGAAATCCCCCCCATATGCCCACATGTTAACTATGACTTCACATCGGCATCAGAGATATCTCCTGGCAGTGAAGAAAAACTGTTATAGAAGCTCTAAAACCATGCATGTGATTAAGTGCAGACCTAATGACTATGCAAGAAATTACTTTCATGGGCTTAAAGACACTTCTTTTTGAAGGTAAAACAAACCATGAAATTAGATGATAACAAGGTTGAGATTTATACATTTAATCCCTTCCAGGCAAAGCTCTGGATGAATTATGGTCAGAAGAAAACTGTCTTAAGAAAGCCAATATAACTAGCAGAATTAAAAAAAAAAAAAAATTATGAGGGATTAAGGAGCTAGGATAAAAAGAGGAAAAAAAAAAGAACCCTAAACAAGTCAGAAGCTAATGGAATTACTTTAGAAATACAGCTTTCGGTTATGAAGATAAATCCATAAACAGCCCTAAGGGCAAAAAGGAACTACTTAAAGAATTTTGTAAAGGGAAATAAAAACAGGGAAAGTGAATAAACAGATGAAAATCCGAAGAGGGAGGTGAATTCAATCTGTGGCCAAATGCATCAAAGGGCAAACTAAAAACAAGTTGTTAAAATTAAAACTAGTTTGGTAGGTACAAAGCCAATACTTTGTTGCAATTATTCTTTTGTTGTTTGCAAGTTGTCTGCTAGCAGCTCCTTCAATCTTTTACCATGCCAATTGTTTTAAAGCAGCATTTTGATTTTTCTAGTGAATGCAGGTTTTCTTAAACAAACTCTTTTTTCAAATTTTCGTGACACATTTTTGATATTGTCAAGTTATCTGACTCCAGGGAAAAAGCTTAGCACTTGGACAAGAAGACTGTACTGGATCTGCAGATGTCATGAAAGAAAATGCTATGAAACTTTGTTCAAGGGGAATAGGAGCTACTCATTGTTCAGATAAGCATTTCTTGTTACTAGCTTAGCTCAGCTGATATTTCAGGACCAACGTGCTGTACCTACTGCTTCTTTACAACTCAAACTTATCTGCCACTATTTCAATATCTTTCCTCTGGTAATGAATCTCCCCACGCCATCCTAAAATGTCATGCTTTGTACTAAGCTATGGCATTTCCAAGCAAACGAATCTCATCACAGCTTTGATGCCATAGACTGAGTGCCCATAGCTTATTATTCTTTCTTTACAGAATCTTTTCTCTTACATGATGTAAGGCATAAAACAGTTTCCCCAATATGTGTTGGAAAATATAGCCTTAATGTATTGGTCTTGCTCTCCAAGTTCAAGGAGATGGACGAAGTGGCAATTCAGTATTGTCACAGGCAAGGATTATAGCTAAAAATGAGGATTTAGGCCTATCTAAGTTTGTGTTATTCATACCTTTCTAAATGATGTTTGTTTCTGCTAAGAGGTTTCTCTAGTATGCTATTGCACTAGATTATGGAATGTATATAACAGTCTGCAGTTAAAATATCTAGTAATATTTTCAATTCTTCATTTTAGTGTTATCTGCTAGGCTTTATACATAGCTTAGGAACCAATAATTTGTTTATGTCACTATTTATTGCTTCATTTAATAGTTGACAAAAGAAATATCATACCAGCCAAATCCAAGTCAAATAATTTCTGAAGCTACAATATCATTAGAGTTCAGTACTGAACGTTGTTCTTACTGGTAATACAGGACTACCATTATTGATACCATTACTGACTGCAGAATGTTCTTCATGAAAATTAAGATATTCACATTATGACTTTTGAGTGCTTGATTTCACATCTGATATAGCTGAAAAGCGTAACTTACATGATATGTGCCTGTAAAAATAATAAAGATGATAAATAATTCTGGACTATAATGTTTCTCATATTCCTTTAATTTCAAAGAACAATAAGAGAAATATTATTTACCCTGCTACAAAGGAAGTTTATAGGAATAACAACAAAATGGGAAATTATTATTTATATTATTTAAGTGTATTACATGTAGATTTCTGTTGGCTATACATTGAACCAGGCTCAGAATTATACTTTTTTTCATATTTGGTTTGTCTAAACTGTTGTAGCTACAGTGGAATACAGAGCACTAAACTTTGAGTGATGTAACTGATGACATAGTTCCTTGTTAATTAGCTGCATCTGGAATAGAGGACTTATGAAACAGAGTACATACAGCTGTTGTTAGCAAGTCTGAAAGTATTCAGCTTCTAAAATGTAGCACTTCAGTAAGAGTAAGAGAGGTAGGGGTAAATTAAGCTAGAAAGCTTTTGTATATCAAGTCACAGTCAGATAGGTAAAACAAAATGCCTGGCACCAGCGGCTAGACATGGGAGTCTGAAAGAAAAGCCATTGTATACGATTATTCTGATTGAAGTTTGTTGCAAACCAAAGTATAGAAAAATACATTTTTTGTATCAAGTGGAATTATTTTGATAATTTGGCCATTACTTACTTTTCTTTTTGGGCATGTCTGAGAAAACTGATTAGACGAATACTGTTGATGATTGTTGTATTGGTTTTGGCTGGGATAGAGTTAATTTTCTTCATGGTAGCTAGAATGGGGCTATGTTTTGGATTTGTGCTGGGAACAGTGTTGATAACACAGGGATGTTTTAGTTGTTGCTGAGCAGTGCTCACACAGAGTCAAGGCCTTTTCTGCTCCTCACCCCACCCCACCAGCGAGGAGGCTGGGGCTGCACAAGAAGCTGGGAGGGGACACGGCTGGGACAGCTGACCCCAGCTGACCAAAGGGCTATTCCATACCATATGGCATCATGCTCAGCATATACAGCTGGGAGAAGAAGAAGGAAGGGGGGCACGTTTGGAGTGATGGCGTTTTGCCTTCCCAAGTAACCGTGGGGTGTGATGGAGCCCTGCTTTCCTGGGGATGGCTGAACACCTGCCTGCCCATGGGGAGGAGTGAATGAATTCCTTGCTTTTTTTTTGCCTGCATGCACAGCTTTTGCTTTACCTACTAAACTGTCTTTATCTCAACCCACGAGTTTTCTCACATTTACCCTTCTGATTCTCTCCCCCATCCCACCGGGGGGGAGTGAGCGAGCGGCTGCGTGGGGCTTAGTTGCCGGCTGGGGTTAAACCATGACAATTGTTTAAAGATTTTAAAAAGGTTCAAGTCAAAACTAAATATAGAGGTTGATCTACAATATATGGGCTGTAAGCTGCATTTATTAAAGACTGCTAACACGACATTTTGTTATTATGAGATATGGAAGTAGAAGAGATAATATGTTCCACTTTGGATTGCAAGTCTGAGAGCCAGACTTGACCTAAAAGATGCTGTTAGTTAATCCAGTTGTAAATGGGTATCTGATCTTTTGGGCTTAGCAGTTCAGGGCAGACAGATATTAGGCACTCTTGCTACACCATTCTTTCACGTACCTTTGGGTTCAGTGACCAATATCTTTTTTAATAAGATCAAAGCAATAGTGAAATGGCTGGGTAGCATGAAATTATATCAATTTCCCAAATATTTCCCAAAAATATTTTCTTGGGGGGAAAAAAACATGTCCATTGAAATTAAAATATGTTTTCATTTTATTCTTTCTAAGGTAGAACTCTGATTTACTGCTTTAAAGAAGTGGCAGTTTTCTAGATGCAACTCTTAAAAATAACCAAACTAAAATTGTCCTTGATTTTTTTTTTCCTTACAATACAGAAAACTGTGAGTAATTTTATTAAAATTAAAGGATTCTAAAAATATAAACTGGAGTCATACTTTTCAACATTCTTCTCACATACTTTATTCCAACCTTTTTGGGTTTTTTTTCTTTTTTAGGGGAAAAAAATCTGTCTAACCTGAAACAGATCGTTTTGTCTGTATGGGATCTTGTGTAGATTTGATTAACACTACACTGTCAAGTCTTTAGGGTCAGGGCAGATTGTATTAGAAGCATGACAAGTAGTTAATGAATTTGCATTGACTAATCCATACAAAGCTAAAGATTTTTCTGTCAGGATTAATGTCCAAAAAGAGTAGGACACACTATTTGATACATTATCTTACACTGAATCATACTGTTATTGGACATAAGATTAAAGAACTATGTTATTTTGTCTCCTTCCATAGATATACAACTGTTTTTTGCTATGACACTGATGTATAGTCATTGCATTAAGAATTCATTTAATCATCAGTAATGTCCTGTTGTAATTCCTCTGTATATGGTATGTGTACTTGCAGTAACTGGATAAATACCGAGTCTTGCAAACGTTCGCTTTATGATAGTTCCTGCTGTGTAGCCATTCAGAATGCAGCATGGAGTCAGAGATGCTCCAAATTTTGATCTATGCCCTCGATTTGAACCGAACTGTCAGAAGACCTGGTGATGAAACATATTTTAAGCTTTCAGATGCTGTCTAGATATATTGTGATCAAAAGAGTTGCTGCTTCTTAGAAATTTAGTGGCCTAAGTGAAATGAATACTCAGTGATCCTGTGATATTTCAGGAGGCAGAATTTGGTGAAAAGAATTGCTGGAATGCTTTTCCCAGGAAATTAGGCATGCTAGTCTTACTGAAATGGTAAGAAGAGATAGGGTAAGCCCTTGGTTCTGAAGAAGAGAAAGGGATTAAGAAAGATGTCTTATCAAGTTTTGAATCAAATTCCAGAGACTATGCAAAATAAGCAAGTGAAGAAGTGTAGCATCCTTCTCATAAGGGGTGTCCATTTAAATGCCGATAAAGAAATTACAGTCCACAACAACAGCAATAAATGCATGAAAGGAGCAGAAGAGGGGAGAAATAGGGCAAGATACTATCTTTGAACAGTTTTTTCTTTATTTTTAAAAGGTGATTGTTTTGTTGAGGACTAAACCACACAAATGGTTGACAAACTGAGGCACTCATCAGATCTAATGCTGCACCTTTAAATAGTGCCATTTGTGCTAGTTACGTTTCTAAGAGGACAGTGAAAAAAAAATCATGAATTTGCATTGAAGAAGGTTATTTTAAAAAAATACCATGCAAATTCATAGTTGACATATTCAGTGGAGCCAGTTGCCTGTGTTATATATAGGAATGTCTATGTAAACAGAGCAAAATTCCCCAACAATGAAACAAAGTGATTACCTGTGTTCAAAATATGTTCAAATTAAATATCAAGGCAAAATACATTTCTTAGCAAGGAAACAGGTGATTTGCTTGGTTTTTGGGTTAAATTTAGAAGGTAATAGCTTGATCATTCTTTAAGAATATTTCTTACGGAAAAACATGAATTATATAAATTACAAGATATCTTGATATTCAGAATCAAGGCTTTGAGTTTATGGTAGTTAAATGAAAAAGGTAGTTCAGTTCTCAGTAATGGTCAAAATGAATACAATATTAGGATTTACTAGGGAAAGATTAGAAAGCAAACTGGGAAATTATAATGCTGCTATACAAATCCAAGGTATGCTTGCATTTTTAGGACTGTGCGCAGTGCTGATTTTTCCAATTTAAAAAAGATGGAGCAGAATTAGAGGAGCTTCAGAAAAAAACCCATGGTCAACATGGATGATGTAAGGGATGGAACAATTTCCATGTGAGCTAAAAAAATAAACCGAGTGGGAATTTTCAATCTGGCATGAGAGAAATGAAAAGATGTGCAGAGAGAAGAAGACAAAAAAAGCTTGTCAAATTGTTCCAGACATAGAAAGACAAGTAATTATTCACTTTCTCTTCCAATATGAAACCAAAGTTGCATCAAATGAAAGTAACAGTTATAAACAAAAATTGTTTCTATTCACAAAGCAAACTTAAGCTGTGGAACTTCTTTGCCACAGGCCATTGTGACTGCTTAAATTACATATGGCTTTTAAAAACTACCTGATAGCAAGAAAGAAAAGTTCTTCAAATGCTATGAAGCCTGAAGATGACGCCTCTAGCTCAGGGATTTGTTGGAGGTTGGATGAATGTGATGGAAAGATGTTTATGTGCTTTGCATTATTTTGTGAGAACTGGTAGTAGATGGAAGTTATTTGATTATGAGTTCAGTTCTCCCTCCCTCAGACATCTAAAAGAGTAGGTTCAGATCCTATGAAAGAATAACTGTAATGAAGTCCTTATTTGGTCTTGTTTTCCCCTTTTAGGAGATAGCTACATCGTTTAGTTCAACTAGTTAAGTTGCTCTTTGGGAAATGTTTTGTAGTCTGAGGCCCGAGTCTAGTTTACTGCATATATGAAGTCATTGCACAGGAAATGTCTGGCAACATTTAAAAAGCTTCAGTAGGCTCAGTGCTGCTTAAAAGTATCCAGAAGAATAGTATGATAATATAAAGGCTAAAAATTAGTTCATGAATAATATTGGCCTATAAGATAAGAGCAATGGAAGGTTGTAAATTAATATTTAGGGCACATCCTTCAAAAGTAGAGAATGTTAAATGTGATTTACCTTGCTAGTAAAGCTGTTGGCTGTGTGGATTACATTCATCATTATCACTTATTATAGCTATCTCAAGATGAATGTCACAGGCTGACACCAACCGTTTGGTTCCTGAGGTGAATATGATCATACGCTTCTCGTAAATAGTACTCACTCATGTCTCCAGCCTTCTTATTTTTTATCAACTCTCTGCTGTAAATACCAGTTGCCTACTTCCGTACCACATGGTACACCACAGTGCGTTTAAGTATTGTATTTAAGTGCTTTCACAGCTGCTGCAGCCTTTTTTATCTGTGTACAGATCTCTGTAACTTAGATAAAACAAATGGTAAGTATCTCTTCAGAGAGAACTTCACCACTCCCATCGCTCAAGAGCCTCCTTAGGCTCTATTATGTGTGCTCCTCAGTTTCCCGTTTGAGACCATGCAAGTCATCCATGCCAAATGTTGTCTCTCTTTATACTCTCTAAATGTTAGAGAATTGGGGTTTTTTTTGTTTCTCCCAATTGCATGTATACTTTATGAAATAATTGTTTGCGCACCTCTTTCTTCCTCTGTTTTGGCTTTTGACTTTTTGAGTTTGGTGGGTTTGCTGTTCAATTAAAATAATATTTTTTGCAAATCTGAAATGTTAGCTATTACAGTGTACTGGTTTAAAACATTTAAAATAATTTTACAGGTTAATGTTTGGGGGGATTGCAAAGAGAATGAACTTTACCTATGGAATTTAGAAGAGCTATCATTTAGTTTCATGGGATATTCAGAAATCTTGGGTATTCTTCCTGTGCCAGGATGCCCTTCCTAAGATTCTGTAGCTATTTCTTTGACAAGAATAGAAAAATTTGTGTAAGAAGTCTTGTGCTGCACCAGACCACTACAGATAACATTGCTATTTGCATTCTTTTAAGGCATATATAAAATTGAGGCAAATGAGGTAATGATAATGGTGGCCCATTAAACTTCTGGGACCTGTAAGGGGAAGGAACACTCAGAAGTGTAGTGGTGGCAACAGTTTTAAGTGTTTTATTAAGGAAGTGATGCACTACTTAGCTTTGCCATCAGATTCAGAAAGATTTCTGTGTTTAACCCATGAAATACTGTATTTTTTACATAAATCTGTAGTAGCTAATCCTCTTTTGAACATATTTGATTTTCAACTATATAAGAGCTGTGGCTGGTGAATAATCACTTAAGTGGAAGATTGTATCCATACCTCAGTCCAGTGTGGTATGGCATCCTGCATACTGGGACACAGGGAGAATGAATTCAGGAGCATTATTCAGTTGTGCCCTGTCATGTGCCATACAGTGGTACTAGTGATGAAAGCTGTAGTTCCCATGGCCTCACCTGTCCCCTCCATACCTGCCCTGTTAAATGCTCTCTGTAGTTTAAAACATTTTTACTCTGTGTCAGTCAATGTCTGTTATGTGGTGCAGACTGTTTATGATTTTGCATTAATAAACACGTGAAAAGAGTCCTACTGCTTTCCCGTATGGAAAGCCATTATCACATGCTATAAATACAAATATGTATTCATACTGCTTATGCTGTTGTTTGGGTTTTTTTTCCTCTAGTTAATCAAGCAGCAAGAAAACAGGGAAGTCTGGGTTAGATGTCATGAAACTGTAAAAATACAACCGAAAACCTCCTTTGGCATGTTACTTCCCTCCACCAGGTATGGTGCAGTGGAAGGGAAGAGTCCAGCTTGCTTCACAGCTCTTCTCTGCAGCTGCCTTACTCCTCGAGGTAATCAATAGCTGTTTAGCCCCACGGATCAATGGTTATAACACAGTTGTAAGCATAGGGACAGATGACTGCGGACATTTTAAGTTCTTATTAGATCTAATTTAAATTGGGCGAGGCAATGCAATTCTACTCAAAAGTGCGTTTGTTCTCTAGTTTCAGTCGTTGCAATCACTTGTTAGCTGGCCCATCAGTATGAGCCATGGTAAAACTGTAGCAATGCAGAATGCAATCAGCTGGGGTTCCGTAAATAAAAAGCTCCACATTATCACATCTTGTGGCTTTGCAGGTTGCTTTGTCATTAGGAAAAACATCTTTACTAGGAAGGTAGCGCAGCGCTGGAACAGATGACCTACAGAGTTTGGAGAATCTGCTTGAAGGCTTTTAGCAATTGCCTAGACAAAGCTACAGTTGACCTAATCTACTATTTGCAATAGTCTGCTTTGCAAAGAAGCATGGGCAGTTCTTATCATGGAAGCAGGGGGGTTCATCAACACAAAAATATTAGAAACCTCCCTCAAATCTTTCGTAGCTGTTCTGCCTTACTAGTTGCACACTGTGGCAGATAGTGCTATAGAGGTTTAGGTATGTTGTACAATGGAGGAAACTACAAACTTGTCATAACATGTAATGAGTTACAAAATGGCTCATTACTGCGGAGTTACTCTGTGTTGCAGAGTTCTCATGAAGTTGTGTGCTTGCATAGTAGCCCTCTGGGGGTTTTTTGCAGAAGCGTGCATTTGGCAACAGGGACGACATGTGAAGAGAGGCATGCAGCAAAAAGTTCTGAGGTCCTTTAAAAGGTAAAGGATAATTTTTTTCTGTTTTCAAGCAGATACCAAATAAATATTCTCATCTTGTTAAAGAATGACTGATGCTGTCTTCGTTGTCTTCTCTTAAAATTTTTGCATTATAAGAGTCCGTGCACTTGTAGAAGTGCATGCACACACACACTACATGTGTTAAATGTACTGGAACATTTTCTGTCAAGATTCCCACCAGAAGAAAAGCATTACAGCTACCATTGAATGTGACACTGGTCTGTATAACCTCCAGAGATCTCTTCCAACCAATGTTTCTAAAATCAGTCTCTGGGTCACTCTTCAGGAAGACCTGAATACTATCAGACTAGAATTGATTCAAGACTGCCTTAAGGTCAGAGACAGACAATTCTGTGGGCATGTTGAACCATTCAAGCACATTAACAAGCAACAGTTTAAACACTAAGAATTCTTGTCTTTCCTAGGAATTTATTTAGCTAATGGGTCTCCATACTTGCATCCAAGTGGCACTGATGAAGCAAGTACATGGCTGTCTACATTTCTGAGATTTGCTTTAAAGTTATGTAAAGACTTCAGGGTAGGCAGTACTGTTTATGTTTGCATGGTCCATGATTAGTGTCTCCCAGCACAGTTATTTTGCAAATGAAAGAATCCTACATTTACACATGTACAGAATCTTTGCAAAGCAACCTCTGTAATGCTGTGACTAAGGATCCGGGGGGGGGGGGGGGGAAGAGAGAATTATATCTTCATGGCATGACAATAAAGTTACTCAGGATCAAATTCAAGAAATTTGCAAATGGGAATGGTGAAGGAATAATTCATATATATATATTTTTTTTTTTTTTAATTATGGGTTGCCGGGCTGTTTTCATAGTTCAGTGAAGCTCTTATTTTGCAACTAAATAGCATCATTGTCAGTACTAGTTCATTAATATCATCAAAGAGTGGGCCAATTTCTGTTGGGTCAAACTCCTCTTAGTCAGAAGGATTTAAAACAAATGGTTTGATTTTTTTTGTATTTCACTTTGCTTCTAAGGAGTTTTATTTATATAATTTATATATAAATATTTTATATATATATATAAGTATTTATATAATGACTTACTGAGGACCTTTGAATATACCATACATTCACTAGCTGTGGTATGCAGTGTAGCAAGGCAGAGAGAGTACACACAAGGATATTGGTAGAAAATAATTACATGGATTTCACCACTTGACATCAAACTGTAATGAATCTAGCAAAAATTCCATTGTAGATCTTATTAGGTTTTAGATACATCATGGCTTATGTTCAAGAGAATAGAAGAGGATTTCATAACAATGCTGTAAGAGGAAGCTGTGTTATTAGGACGAGAAATTTTAAAGTGAATGTTTATTCGGGTGGGCTTGCAGCATTATTTTACTGTCTAAAACTAGGGGTTTTTTTCAGAGCTAACTGATTGTGCTTGCTTACACTATGTTTTAATTGTGTGCCCTTTCCTCTCCTTGCACATTGTGAAAATATGATATTGTTAATCTAGGCTGAGATTTTTCTGCTGTGTATAACTTGCCATACTTAATGTGAATGAACCAATGCAAAAGAAAGCTGATTTAATTGTGTGCTCCTTTCCTGATGAGATTTCAGTTCCAGAAGTGTATCAAAGTCAGAATCCCAAATGCTTAAATTCACTGCCTCTCACTTAGTGTACTGTTTCATCATATAACTACAAAAAGAAGATTCAATTTTCTTTTGATTAGACTCAGGTTTTTAAACTCTAATTGACTTTGGGGGAAGTTTGTAGTCATATGTACAGAATTAATGCAAACCAAGAAAAAAGTGAAAAGATTTATTTTCTAGTGGAAGTCTATATTACTGATATGTATGTGAATTTATATGTTTACATACAAACATGGTGAACTTTTAACTCAGACTGGTTGTTCTGGTACTGTATGAATAGTGATTCAAAAGGGGAATGCATTTCTCTTTGTCCATTGAGGGAGTTTGCTGCCGCTCTTTATCTGTTCACACAAACTTCCAAAGCCAGTGTCTGCCTTGCCCTCCTTACATCTAATGCACTTTCTCTATAAACTCTGGGGATTACACCAAGCTTTTATAACTAGCAGCAAGGCAGAGCGAGAGAGGAAGGCAAGGGGATAAAAAAAGATATTAAAGCTTCCTAGGACACTAGGACCATCACTCATTATCAGAGCTGTCCTTGTGAAACGGTGATCCTTCTAGCAGCCCTTGGAAAGTCATACTTTGCCACTAAATGGAAAACAACAATTATGCTCTGATGGATGTTCAAGATTACAGTATTTCTTATTCTCAATTTTTACAGTTTCAAATAAATGTCTCCCTTGTTTCCTGCTGTCTTAATGCTCCCAAAGAGTACATTCACATGAGTGAAGAAGTCCTTATGAACGCTCACAGATTTGCTAGACTATCTCTTTGTGTTATGTCTTTTTGTACTGTCATGAGAAGTCAATATTTCATTTACATGTCTTTCCTCTGAAACCCAAATCTCCTTCATGCTCTCCATTTTCTGAATTTTAGAATCAGGGTGGATTTTCCAGCTTGCTTATTTACCTGTGAACAAACTCCTTTGTCTTATCTTGCTGGTTTTTCCTTTTAAAGTTTCAGTCCTGCTTATAACTTGCAATTGATGCTTCTGCTCTTGTTTCATGACTAAAACCTTCTTGGAAAAAGTAACATATCTCTAGGATACTTTCCTCATAGAGACCAATTGCTACAGCTCCTGCTACGCACACGCAATTTTCTGTTCTTTGGCCCACCCTATTCCTTTGACATTTCTCTACCTAGAATTCACTGACTGCTCAAGGAAAAAATTGTCAAGATGTAGACATCTGAATACCTTAGGTTTAGGTTTCAGGTCCTGCATATATTTTTGAGGGACTAGGCTAAAATCATAGATGGGTATAGGCTGTGTGCTATAGTTATTTATTAATCCTTAGGTGCCTCCTTCCTAGACTGGTATTGAGAGCCTTAAGTAAGATCTCTAAATTCTGTACTGAATGCATGGGAAATGTTAGGAATCTCTTTGTGGCACCTATAGCAGATACCCCACTGAGTGGGAACACAAGGCTATAGGAAATTCAGACGAGAGGAGTGCCTGGTTTGCATGTGGATACACATCTCCATAAGGAATATGCATGTCTTCATAAAGATACACTTACCTCCATAAGGAATGTAGGGTCTTAAATCATTTCTGGGTTGTAGAGGAAGAGCATGCATTTAAAATTGTATGCATCTGAAATGGGGGAGATATAGTTTCAAACCCATTCTTGCCACCTCCACAGAGCTTACTGGTTCCTTACCAGAATTTGCCAGTCCTTAGTCCTGCATAGGATTTTCTGGCCTGCAGGTACCCTCCTGACCTTAAGGATGCACCACCCATTTTGCGTAAAAGAGTTACAGATTCATTGGTGGACTCAGTGAACATGATCCTTCAGCCCTGAGGCTTAATGGCCACATGTGGCCGAAGGTGTAAGGTTTCAGCTCCAGCCTCTCTGCAGGGACTATCCCGTGCAGTGGGCAGGTGAAGAAATTTTTCTTTGCCGATTGTTATGAAAAGTATTCAGTTGTGGAAAAACTAAAACAAAACCATGGATGGAAGCCTTGATGGTTCTCTTCTAATTAATTTGTTAAACTATTTAATTCCACAGACCAAAGAAATTGTGATACAAACTATGACTGTAAAAATGCATTTCTTCCCTCAAGGAGATCCCCTTTGTAGGTGTGATCTACAGAGCAATCCAGCTATCAGATTTTGCATCTTAAATATTCCATGGGTTCAGATGAATTGGCTGTAGCTGCAGTGGTGGTAGTTTGCTATTACTCTGTGTGTATTTATAAAATCATAGTATATTGAAAACAATATACTTACATCATATTTGAAGCTTTGTCCTGTGGGGTTATTTTTGTTATTTTTAATGGCCTCTGTTAACATCTCATGACAGACATTTAAACAATGATCAAAAAGTATGTAATGACATAGAATTAGGATCACTGTGAGAGCAGTGCATGGTTTTAAAATGTCAATGCTTATTCAGAATGAGTTTTGAGCACCATGCAGAACTGATTGCAGGACAGGAAAGATTGGTGGGATTTGCAGGTCTGAAGTGTTGCAGTAATGTGACAGGAAATAAACACAAGTTAATATGAACTCTACCAATTCCCATCAAGCAGGTGGTAATTTTTCTCTTTTGGTATTGTAGCAAGCTTTTACAAGTCTGGATTTGATGGTGGTGATTTCCTTTTTATTCTCTAGTTTTACACCAATACAACTGGGTTGGTTTCAATGGAGTATCTCCTGATTTACATTACTGAAAGACAGAAGACTCATTTCTTACGCAAAATAAATTTCACACGCTATTTTGCACTTTCCTGTTATTGCTGTTTGTTCTATGTGGTATATTGTCTTTTTCAGTAATTTTTGAATTTCTCCTTCTTTTATCCTTACGCATGTATTTATCAATAGATGTCTCATTTGTTCAGACACACTGGGAAAATAGCTAGAAGACTTCTATTCCTAAAAGACTCTTCAGTTTCCCTTTCCCACAAACAGTTAAAAACACAAGCAAAGAATGAGTAAAAATAAAATGTTAAAAACGATATACAGATGGATCTCTATAATGGTCTCTCAATATTTCCAAGATAATGGAGCTTAGATCCACATCAGATTGTGCTTCCTTATGAGTAGTCAGTACAGTCTGTCTGCAGCCATGAGATCATGTATTGAGAGTTCTTTTAATACAGATTTTTTAGAAATCCGTGTTGCTACCCAGATTTCTATTTCTTCTTGCCTAGTAAGCAGCATCCATTTTCTCCTTGTATTGCAGATCCCTTTTGCTTACTTTATTGACTTCGTGCCTTTATCAGGATCAGCACAGCTTTTAATGTAACTGGTAAGCCTGTCATTAGGGACTTGATGGAAGCCTTCCTCAAACTGTAAATAAATTATACTTTATGTACAGCCATTATCATCTTTCTCTAGGGGTTTCAATGGCTCCAAGCTTTTGTGGTATAGACCATATCCCTTTAGGCAAGATATCCCTTCAGGATATTTCCCTTCAGGCATGATATGCTGGTTGTAGTCATTACAATATTACTTTGATTATTCTCTAAATTACCCCTCATTACTGTACGTTTTCTTTGCTTTTCTCATTACAGATGTAAACATTGTGTGTCTGTTGTGTTTTCAATCATCCTTCCATTCAACTCTAATATACAGCTTCTCTCAGTGATTTTTGATGGATTAAAAAAAAAAAAAAGCCATGTTTCTAGCCATGTATGTTGCTTAAAAATACAGGGAAGTCAGAATATGGTTTGTTACTTAATTTAGTGTGCTTAAGTAACTAATTAGCCACAATAACATATTAAAAAGGCATCTTTATGGCTCTGTTGGGAAGTGTTATGAACGAGGCCTTGCTCTACATCTTGATTGTCAACTGACCTGGGCTCTGTCAAAGCTATAATAAGAGAAGTGAATTCCAGAGGTGAAGGGCTTTTGCTGAGAATTTCCTGTCAACATCCCCTGACATTTATGTTTAGGGACTCAAGTGTTGCAGCTGACCTCAGCTGTCGTGGTAGAACACAAGGGGAGAAGTAGGTTACTTAATTACAGTCATTCAAAACCTTGCCGATGCTTAACAAGTTCTCTGTTATGATTCCCATTGGGTTACACGATTTCATGGACATGAACGCTATTGTCCATTACATCACATCCTATGGGAGCATATGAGGATTTACTATGGAGAGTAAAATTTGTACGACAGCATCTTAAGCTGACATATTCAGAAAGTTCTTATGACCTTAATGACTTCATTTTTAGTTCTTTTTAATATAAGAGTTAGGCCCCTAGTACACACACGTAACACATATAATACATTTCTGTCAGTACCAGTCTAATTTCTCCACTGTTTTTAACAGAACTCTTGAAGATTCACAGAAATTTGAGGCTCCATTTAAAAAGCTTCTCTTTCTTCAATGCCTGTAACAGTCCGAAGACCATTTATGAGCATCAAGTGTTCCTCTTGTCATCACTTTTCATAAGCTCACAGGTTTATCTTCATTTCCAGTAATCTTTTCACTCACTATCCATATATAATGTAGCTAATATTCTGTTTCCACAGAAGACATTACCCTTGTATTTGAATTTGTGCTCCAAAGAACTCATGGAAACAGATTCTTGAGTAAATTTCCTCTTGCTTTGGATGACTCCGTGTTTTATAAAATTCACTGGAACTACCATTTTTCTGTGAAGCAGAATTAATAAAATAGTTGCTCCTGTACACATTCCTCCCCCCCCCGATAGTGTACCCCCCCGGTAGTGTTGAAATTTCTCAGGAGCATTAGCCATACTTTCAGGAAGAAACCTGGCACCATGTAGAATTTCAACTTTATTGTTCTAATGCTGACTGAGTCCCACTTCGGATGTCAGACCACACAGCTCATAACATTTTAATAATAACAGCTAATTACTGAGATATATCTTTCATTATTGTTGCATGGACAGTCAGTAAGCAGCAGAGGTGGTCATGAAAACAGAGTCCAAATGAATCCATGAGATAGTACCACAGTTCTCCTTGAACCCTTTCGGTAGCTGATGGAGTTTCTCCTCTAAGCAAAGGTGGAAGCTGTGAAAGATGAAGATATACTTTGATTGTCATCAGAGATTTCTATGTGTTATCCCTTTATTTTTTGTTTATTAGTTTATATTACCTTTATGTGGCTACATCCAAGATGTTAACAGGCTAAATTATGTCATACTAAGAACGTCAGAATAGATCAGGTATGACTTTTCCACCCTCTTTCAGCGAAGCAACAAATCTTTCCTTTTTAACCTTAAGGTATATTCTGCCAGGACAAAGGAAATGTTTGCTTTAGTCCTTATGATTCTTAAAGACCAATTTTTGAGGTGTTTGAAGTAGCTACATGCAGCGTCTTACTACCTTTTATTAGACACTGTGTCGTCAGTATGTCATTTAGGTGGAATATGAAGTTGAAGAGAGCCTTCAGTCTCCGTTTGCCTGGTGATATCACTCCCATCTTGAGGAAATTTTGTTTGCCACATGGACACATACTTGATAAGAAAAAAAGGTCACTTACCAGAAATTGTTTCTTTGAGATGTTGCAGTACCTACAGCTCTTCAGTTCTGCCCCATTGTGAGCCTTTGAGGGTTGTGGTAGCAAGGAGCTCTGAATTGACACAGAACTGTGAAAAAGTAAAGAATAGTAAAGTAAAGACTCTTGATGCCTTCCTGTGGAACCTAATAGGTTTAAGCAAATGTATAGTTCTGAAGAACACTCTTAGTTTTAAAAACAGCCTTTCTCCCAGTCAGGCCTTTTGTTCTCTTTGAGTCACAGTTTTCATGGAATTTGCAAGAACATTTGTGAGACTTGTCAAACTTAATTTATGGGGCTCTTGGGGGACTGAGGTCTTGCTCATAGGAGAAACCTGCCCTGTGGGATGTGCTTAATGATTACAACATCTCAAAAAGCCTGAAATGGCAATATAAGATAAGCAGGGTTTTTTCTTTATTCTGTAGAAACCCTGATAAGCTATGGCCTTTCCTCCTAGTTTTTCTGACTAGCCATCTCTCTCTATCTCTTTGTATTCCTAAGCATAATTTAATTTCAGTTCCTGAAGGCTTTTGAATCTGTGGCAGTGCTTCAGGATCAATGTGGCATTGCTGCAGGTAGAAGATGCTTGGTCCTAGTTGTAGCTTGACATACATGGATTATTATGCTAATAATTTTAGGCTACTTCTTTGTCTTGTTAGTTTGCTCTTTTTTGCAAGCCTCCTAAAAGGATATTCTACAATTAAAAAGAAATTGTAAGTTACTTAAAAAAAAATCTGCTACTTGTTATCTACTACTTGTTATGCTTTCATTATAGAGGACCCTGCTAAAAGGGATTATTAAATGTTTACATACACATACACATACACATTTATGCATGTATGTATAAAGAAAATTATTATTTGGAGAACTTGTTCTGTGACTTCAAGGTACAAAATGACATGTTTGAAACAGAAGTCTAGATTTGGGGTTTCTGAAGCAATAATATACTCAAAATGATTTTTGCTAAGAGTATTTAAACCTCTAAAGTCAGTTCAAGCTTTTAAAGAAAGCATATGCTAATATCCTCAAGTTCTGCCTTCAAAATTAAGCACTTTTGCTTTACACTGAACAACTAATTCTAGATTTAGGCAACAGAAGTCTGAGGTTTTAGTCTCCATGACCTTTTTTTTGGTAAGATAGGAGGTTACCCTTAAAGTATCAGTTGTGACTTTGGAGGAATTATGTACTACAGATTTTTTTTAATTATTATTTTTTAAATAGCAGCACTGCTTGAACAAGATTTTCAAGTAGGCGTATGTAAAGCATCACATCAAGAGACACATTGTTCACAAGATTCTTCTCCAATAGGCATTCTTTAAAGTTTTCTTTGTATTTTAGTTCTGTTTGATCTACAATGGGATAGTTTAGTAATAATTGTAACCTTTATTTATACACAAATGTCAGGAAAGGCATATTGCTTTTCTCACTAATTCTTCTAGTTGGCGAGGGCACCATTTGAATTAAAATTAAAATATTGTCTCCTGATAGAGACAGTAATTGTCATCGCTGATGATTATGAGCTACCCAGAAGAGTTTCTGCCTACCAATCAGGAAATTACTCAATTGTGATGTTATCTACGCTTGTTAGAAACATGGAAGAAATACCTCTTCTTTATTGTCTTTCAAGATCCGTGTGGTATCACAAATACAAGTTTCTGTCTTCTGGGAGCTAATGATTAATGGGAAAATATCACTTAATTTTAAGAAAATCAGCTTTGTTTTTTCAGTTGTTGGAATTTTAGTTTGTTTGCCTTTTTTCTTTCTTTCTTTTTTTTCCCCTTTTAGAATGGTCTGCCATCATGTCGGCTTTAATTTGCATGTAGAAAATAGATCATTTTACCTCATTATTTTTTGGCTAACTTGAAGTGGAGTTTCAATCATCATATAAAATGAGAGAGCTCTTAGTCACGTTTCAGAATTAATATATAAAATCCTGTCTTTCCCCAATGTTCTTTCTCATGCGTGCATGTACTGTCAGATTAGAAAGTAATGCAAGATTAGTGAAACATAGTCAGGTTGATTAACAACTAACAATTAAATCATTCCCCGGTGAAAGACCTTAATACTTTATAATTCTTGCTATTGGGTTGTATAGATCTAGTACCTATTACACAGGCTGCCACCAGGGACATAGGGAATAGTGTTAGCTGTACTTTGTCAAACTCCAGCAGAGCATGCTGGAACACCATGGACAGTATATCTGTAAATGTCTATGATTCTATCCTGAGAATGTTTTATGCAAAGCATTTATGTAAAATATATCAAAAGAATAATATATGATTATCTATATCAATGGAAATTTCATGCTACAATGGTAAATTTGTACTCAAATAACAAATTTTTACTTTGCCTGAAAGCAAACTGCACAGGCTTACTGATGTGTATGTGCTTTATCCAATTATGTAAAATAATGAGCACTGATGTGAACCTTTTGTGCAACATAAACTAATCAAGGTAAGAATGCAATTGTCAACTGGTGTAGAGAAACAGACATCATAAAACCTAATGTTGAAAGAATTAAAATAAGCACTGCACATATGACTACATATGATATGCCACTAATAAATTGTTTAGAGCACAGAATGAGAATTTCAGAAGTCTAAGATTCTGTTTTTCCTGTCTAAGGCTTGCTCTTACTGTGAATGTTACCGGGAATTCACTCTTAAAACGTGTTTTCCTATTTGAGGTTGTGTGAGTGAGCAACTGTTTAAAATTTTCAGTGCCTGTTGAACAAAACCAGAATCAAGCTCTGAAATATTTAAACGTATTCTATATTTTCTACCTTGTGCAGTTACAGTTCAAAACCTATTAGATTTGAGACGTAGCAATAAAAAGTCCTCTGTCACATGCAGCACGGCCAGCATTGTGGCAGCACTGCAAACTTTCCCTGTCAACCTCTGGAGGGCATGATGCTCAGCAGCTGATAAAGTGCTCTATGCTGAAACCAAAATTATGGGTTCTAATGAACCTCAGAAATGCTGCTGTCTTTGAAATGTGACTCCCTGTCCAGTGAGAAGGGGGCTGTTTTCACAATATTGAACAGCCAGTGGATGATAATGACCTTCAATAGCTACAGCTTGGGGCTAGATTTGAGTTTGATACTAAGAGGTGAAAAGCTTTCAAACTCAGTACCAGTCCCTTGAGCTATTTAGTCCTTCCAAAGACTTATTTCTTGGTAAACATAAATCCCCTTTGTCCTTATCATGCTTGTTACTCTGCAGCAGGTTTTGTACAGGCTTTGTATCATATCTTTATGGTAGATTTTCTGTAGATTTGAACCCTATTCTATTCTCATTCACATCATCTGAAAAAAAGAAATAATGCTCTTGGAATGAGGATTTGTTTCAAAGTCCACTGATATCAATTAACTCTGGCTTTGCTGGGTTTTGAGGCTTCAGTGAAAAGAATTTGGGCAGCTGCGTATTTTTTCGTCCTTTTCCTCAGTGCAACCCATAGCTCAAGCTCAGTGGTGTGGTGCATATTTCTCAGAAATCTAACCGGTTAAAGTCAACTCAAGTCTGTGGCCAATGTTGTGGGTAAAAGTACATCTTTAAAGCAATATGTGCATGAGTGGAATAAAGAAAGATAATCTCTCAGTTTTACTAACAGCTCAGATCTTCTCTTTAACATAGATAAAACATTCTGCCCAGGATTCTTCTTTCCTCCTCATAACTTCTGTCTTCCTCTTGATTGAGTAGGTCAGTAATGTAAACTGATAAACTGCTGAGAAACATGATATGGACATGAACACTTTCATCAAGCGCATCAGTTTAAAATGGCCTCAGGTGAAAAGCATGCTTTTCATACCTACATGCTTATACATGTTTGCTTTATATCGACTGTTTGTTAAACATTTTCATGACGGCTATAAAATAATAAAGCACCTACTGTGCCCCTGCATTTTGGGGGACATACTGTGACACTATGTATTCACACTAAAAGCTACAGCCCTAAAGCATCTTTAAAGTAATGTTCGTATTGAATATATCCTTTTCTTACCTGGAGTAGCACCCACATGTGTAGGCTGGCAAGTATAGAATAATTTTTTCCTTTAAACATTTTCTTCACTTTTTTTTTAAAAACCACTGGCTGATTATTATTGTATTTAGACCATACTTAGTCCCGCATATTTACTCACTTAAAATTGTGTCCTCTTACAAATAGATTAATTCAGATCCATTCAAACATAGCTTGGCTTGGAATACATATTTACATCGTACTTGATTGTAAAGACCATAGTAGATTGCAAGCATTATCAAACTAAGAATATAAACCGTAAAACCTTGTGTGCCTTTGTTGTTGTACTTTAATTCTGTTAATCGCCCTAGGTAAAGATTAGCTGCTGTTGTCAATTGAATTCAGCTTCAAACAAAGCAACAAGGTCACTTTTTTTTTTTTTTCTTTTTTTTTTTAAGCAAACAGGATTGAGTTGTCATGTAGTTCTAATAGGCAGCACAGGGAATCATTAGTCTACCTCAGCTCCCTGACTGATGGGCATTTCACTTCAGTCATCTGACTGAGCACTAGTGGCCCAGTACTATTGACACCGTGTCAGAGCTGAGAGAAGATGCCTTAATCGGCTCAGACACTCTCTGCATTGATTTGACAAGTTGCTGTAATGACCTTCTTGTTTTTCTGAAGGATTACTGTTTACCCAGGGAGGTGCTGCTGAGCGCATGTACTGCATTGTCATGGAAACTATTATTGTTGTATCTTGATCCCATTAATGCTGTGGTGTGTGACTCTGATATGATACACTGAATATTTCAATGAAGCACATTCCACCTCCATAATACTAATCGCTGACCATTCATTAGGCTTACATAATTTGCAGCTAGTTCTCCGTAGCTTGGCCAACAGGAATTGAAGGGATGTGGCTGCTTAGGGTATTTTCCTGCCTTGTTTTGGGTATTTTATGAGGGCCAGGTAGCTTCTCTACTTTGAAGGAAGAAAGTGCCACTCTTTATTTTGTTTGTTTGTTTTCTTTTCTAAATTTTGCTCTTTGACTTAGGTAGCTTGCCAGTAATTTAGGGTGCTTCTGGTTGAAGAAAGAAGTAAGAAAATAAAGATGGGAAGAAAAAACCCCTCATACCTGAGACATGTATATCCATCAAAGAAAAACAGTATTTTGGGGAGGAGAGGGTTAGGTGATGAATGGAACTTTTTCTGGATCATGTTGAAAGTGTAGCAGCCTATAACTAATATTTTTTTCCCTATTTCCTTGTAGCTTTAAGATAATGGCAAGTGGAAGATATATCTCACACCTTACAACTCTAAATTCTCCCTTGTTCAGTGCAAACATATTTTTCTCAGCCATTTCATTCTTGCATTTGGTATATGAGCGTGTGTTGTGGTTTAACCCCAGCCAGCAACTAAGCCCCACGCAGCCGCTCGCTCACTCCCCCCCGGTGGGATGGGGGAGAGAATCAGAAGGGTAAAAGTGAGAAAACTCGTGGGTTGAGATAAAGACAGTTTAGTAGGTAAAGCAAAAGCTGTGCACGCAGGCAAAAAAAAAAAGCAAGGAATTCATTCGCTCCTTCCCATGGTCAGGCAGGTGTTCAGCCATCCCCAGGAAAGCAGGGCTCCATCACACAGAACAGTTACTTGGGAAGACAAACGCCATCACTCCGAACGTGCCCCCCTTCCTTCTTCTTCCCCCAGCTGCATAGGCTGAGCATGATGCCATATGGTGTGGAATAGCCCTTTGGTCAGCTGGGGTCAGCTGTCCCAGCTTCTTGTGCACCCAGCAGAGCATGGGAAGCTGAAAAGTCCTTGATTTAGTATAAGCACTGCTTAGCAACAACTAAAACATCTCCGTATTATCAACACGGTTTTCAGCACAAATCCAAAACATAGCCCCATACTAGCTACTAAGAGAAAATTAACTCTATCTCAGCTGAAACCAGGACAGTGTGATCTTTACCATCTCTAGAAATTAGTTTCTCAGTACACCACATTTGGGAACAGGCTGAAACAAGCATGGTTCCATCAGTGATTTAGACAAAAAAGAGTGAAAAAGAGACACTGATATGAAGCAAATAATTATAACAGGTTAGTCTGTAAGACATGATAGCTGATTTCTTGGAAAAGACAGTATAGCAGGCTCTCTTGCAGGCTAGATCTAATGATTAAGCTGCAACAGAAGTGGTTGTTCTGACAAATTTGAGCAATTTCCTGTACATCGATTTCTGATGAGAAGAAAAGAAAATCCCCAAAGTTTTTTTATGTGAAGAATCATCTTTCATACATGGCTTAGTAACTGGGAAATATTGTTTGAAAACATGTCAATAGAAGATGAGCTCTTAGCTAGTGGCCATGAGCTGCGAATGAAAGAATGATGCTGTAGAAGTAGCACTTTAGGAAAAGGGGTTTTTATTTGAAAATTAAGAATTATTTCAGTTTTATTCTTCACTCTTCATCTTACGTGTTGCAAGGCTACCCAGGCTTAGAACCTGTTATATCTTAAGATATCCGAGTGAATGAGAAGTTGAAATCAGTGCCTAGCTGCAGTAACACCTGCCATTTCTCTCCATTCAATCCAATACACAATCATCCAGTCATCAGCTAATAGTTTGGGTTATTGACAGATGTGTCTTATTGACTTCCTTGTTTAACCTAATGAATAATGAAATGCCTTTCACAATATTTGAGAAAGTACTGAGTAATATTTCCTGCACCATGCAATCAATTTTCATCTGATCATACAGTCATTAATATTTCTGCTTTGATTCCAAGTTTTCTTGGCAAGATATTGTCACACAGTTTCTTAGCACTTCATTGCACGGTACAGTGTACTGACTGCTCTTTGTGGCATTCTCCTTTGAGAAAGATGTGCAAAAATCACAGTTTTTTGAAAGATTTATTTCTCAGAACACAGGCTAGGAAGGTTTTCCATCACCTGGAACCAAAAATACAAACATCTAAGGTTTTTCCCATTGATTAACTGTTTCAAATGCTGTACTAAGGTCAAAGATCGTTATGATTACATTTTCTTTTCTATGGAAAGGAATAAATCCTTCACAACTATAGAATGTCCCAAAATCTTTTGAGAAGAGCTATTCTTGAAAGGCAGAATATGTGTTCCTGTATTCACATTTATAGTTATTTCTTGGTGGCCTCTGGGGTCATTCTTAATGTGGGAAATGTTCTCTTTGTGTTAAGAAAATTCTTTGATTTAGGGTATGCTCTTTACTTGAGCCAGACTAAGTTTATAAAATGAGTTCTGGCTTAGAAAAATATTTGTCAGGTTCAGATTCTGAGCTTTCGGTTGCTTGGAACTTCCTAGTCCTCCATTGCAACAATGAAAATTCTGGATAGCAGTAGTTTAGCATTACTTAGCAAATGCATCTTGCAGTGAGTAAGCTCTGGAACTAGTCAGGGTCTGAGACTGTAAGGAAGTACTGTCTTAATTGCTTGACTTTCACAGGTGCAGAAGTGTGTTTGGTTCCATTAGACAGAAGAAATTATCTGGTTGGGACAAAAAAATCATAGAATCATAGAATCATAGAATGCTTTGGATTGGAAGGGACCTTAACAGGTCACCTAGTCCAACCCCCTGCAAGAGCAGGGACATCTTCAACTAGATCAGGTTGCTCAGAGCCCCATCCAACCTGACCTTGAATGTTTCCAGGGATGGGGCCTCCACTGCCTCTCTGGGCAACCTGTTCCAGTGCCTCACCACCCTCATTGTAAAAAATTTCTTTCTTAAATGCAGTCTAAATCTGCCCTCCCTTGGTTCAAAACCATTGCTCCCTGTCCTATCGCAACAGGCCTCGCTAAAAAGTTTGTCCTCATCTTTCTTATAAGCCCTCTTTAAGTACTGAAAGGCTGCAATAAGGTCTCCCTGCAACCTTCTCTTCTCCAGGCTGAACAACCCCAACTCTCTCAGCCTGTCCTCATAGGAGAGGTGTTCCATTCCTCTTATCATTTTTGTGGCCCTCCTCTGGACCCGCTCCAACAGGTCCATGTCCTTCTTGTGCTGAGGGCTCCAGAGCTGTACGCAGTACTCCAGGTGAGGTCTCACCAGAGCAGAGCAGAGGGGCAGAATCACCTCCCTTGACCCGCTGGCCATGCTTCTTTTGATGCAGCCCAGGATATGGTTGGCCTTCTGGGCTGCGAGCGCACGTTGTTGGCTCATGTCCAGCTTTTCGTCCATCAGTACCCCCAAGTCCTTTTGGTTCCTTTATCTTCTGCATGCAGCCCAATATACAGGCGGTTGCTTGTTGCATAAACCAGGGAACAGAATCCAGGAATTCTTCCTTCCCTGATCCAAATGAACCTGCCATTCTCTTATGCCACAAACACTTACTTGCTTAGTAAAAATACAGCCTTAGGTTGTCAACATTAAACAGCCAGGCATAAATAAATATAATTAGTAGTATTACATATTTTAAAATTCTCCAGGAATTAAATAAATATAATTAGTAGTATTCAGTATTTTAAAATTCTTTAGGGGTTAATCTTATGCATTTAGAAATGTATTTATGTGTGAGATATATACGTATTTCATGTACTAAATGAAATGTGTTTCTATACAGTGAAGTCAGACAGGAAAAGACAAGAATATGTACTATGTTGAAGTAGATTATATGGAGTTCAGTTAAATAAATATTAAAATTACAGACTCCAGAAGAGATTCACTGTAAAACTGCTAGTAGACAGTATGTTGTCTGCTGTATCCATATTGCATTACCTGCAATTCAAATTAAAGACTAAGTGAATGTAATATTATTGTATCACTTCAAATTGAAACATATTTCAAAGTGATAGCTCAGCATAACTGAAGAATACCTATACGGCATTAGAATGTTGATTTAGCCAAGAGGGATACTGCTTGCAGCCAAAATAGCACTTAATGACATTGAAATTAGCAGTGTAATCAGCTTTTTTTTTTTTCCCCCAATACATACTCTTGAATGAGACCCTTAAGGCTAAAATAGAATATTTAGGCTTAAATATTTTTGCTTGCCTATCTACTAAAATTTGCCTTGGTCTTGTTCAAGAGCTGAAGTGGATGTTTTTACATTTGGAAGAAGCTTTTCCTGAATGCTAATTTTGTGAGACTTCAAAAGTAAAGGCATTTTTGAGGCCTTTTCTATCTGTCAAGATAAAGCGGCCTGTGCCTAACATTAACTTGCTGTTTAACCACTCAGTGTGTTTGTGTTTCCTTTTAATAAAGATGCAATATCTAATGGACATTTATCAATCTTTTCAATGCAGTCCTTTCAGAATTGCTATTCAAGTGCTAAGCATTCAATAACATCTTAAAAGACTCCTCCCTAATCAAATCACGTTCTTAGGTTCTACATGCTAAAAGTGAAAACCTTTGTGTGACAATTTTTTCCTCAGAATGTTGGCCTTTTGTCCTTTTAATAAAAACTTGATCCTTTTCAAGGATGCCTCTTTATTCTGTATGCTTTCTTCTATGAGCAATACAACCAGCTGTTGGCGAGTTATGAAAAATAGTTGTATTTAGAGATGAATTTTAAAATCCAGATCTGAAAATCAATAAAACTGCATTCTACATCTTTAAAGCCTGCCTCAAACTTTTCCTGGTAGGCATAAATGGTGATCCTTGTTAGAGCTTGATATTTGGAGAGGCAAGGAAAGGGGGGATCTTTCCCATTTAAACCAGCCAAGAGAATTGTATAACAGGCTGATCCTGGGGCTTCTTTGAGGTAGCATGGTTCTGCTCTAGTAAATTAAACGGCTTTGTCATAATCTAATCCCAGTGTAACAAACTAACGAGTAAGTTCTCAAACTAACGAATAAGTTCTCTTGCTTTACACATTGAGTCCCTTCTTGGAGAGCTGGTTCCTACGTTTGAATAGAATATATGGATTTGGAACTACCAGCTTTCTGCTGCAATTTTAAAGCCAGTAGTGGTATAACTGGTGTTGTGTGGAAAGACTAGGTCATGACAGCTAAGCACTAATCTTTTAGAACTCCATACTTGATAAATTATCTCCAAAAGCTAACAACTGAAACTTCAGGATGGGTCTGCTGAGAAAAAGCAAGGTCTGGGAAAACAGCAAGACTAAGTCATCCATTAAGCTTCCTTATTCTATTGTGGTATTTCTACCCTTCATACAGTCTTGCTGTTACTACAGTTTAAAATGATATAAAAAAAGCACTGGTGAAGCATTTGATATTATTAGGTACAAAGTGTGAACTTTAAGGCTAGGCTGACAAAAAGATAACTTGACACTACACGCAAAGTAAGACAAACTGCAAGTAGACCAGCTGCTGCCTTGCATCTGAATGAGTCTGGAAGATGAGAAAGATGGTTCTTCCTACAATCAAGCTGTGAACTTGTCTCGACTGAGCATGAATTGCAAATCTTTTTTTTTCCCCCAAATGTACAAAAA
The DNA here is from genome assembly GCF_035582795.1 of Mycteria americana. Taxonomy (NCBI): domain Eukaryota; kingdom Metazoa; phylum Chordata; class Aves; order Ciconiiformes; family Ciconiidae; genus Mycteria; species Mycteria americana. The sequence continues at coordinate 26,772,809 of NC_134370.1, forward strand.
GTTTCTGTGTTAAAAAAAAGTAAAATTTTTTTTGAGGCATGAGTCAGCTCTTGTATTGATTGTGTGTTTCACTTGCCATGTCTCAGCTGTCGTAAAGGTCTGCTCTACCTTAGAACAGTCTTAGAACACTGTTGTTATGCCATGTATTCATGGGGCTCTTCATCTCCCCTGATGCCCTTTCAAAGCGTGATCGGCCATATGATGTGCCAGTTTTTGTGCCACTATAAAACTGGTGAGAATGGAAAACAGGCCACTAGATACTGTTTGTGATGAGATATATTAGACCATATCTGCCGTCAGACTGTTAGAGGCTAGGTTTATACAATTAAAACCAGATTGGACAAAGAACTTGTAAATATAGAAATAATTGTAATTTCAGTGGCCATTTGAGATGATTATTTTTGTCTGTAATATGTAATTTCACAGGGCCAGAATATTCAACATAAAGCCACAGAAAAGACAAGAGAGGTTTTCCAAAATAAATCCCTCTTGCAGTATGCCAGAATTTGCATTAACTGCAATGACTATTCCCAGTTTGAACAACTGCTTGTTGCTGGCCAACCACTGTAACAACTTTTTTCAGGTGAGACTTCAACAGTCGCTAGATTTCTGGTTTCTCACGACAAGAATATACTTGCTTGCTGAAACTGGTACCTTCACATTTTCAGGCAGAAGTTCCAATTGCCAGTCTGGTAGCATTAAAAGATTCCTTATACCAAGATAAACATTTTTAGCAATATTTCATAATATATGAGATATAAAGATGGTTCCAGCTGTGTATTGCGCACAAAATATCTAATTTAATTGGTTCTGAATTTTCTTTTATGGTATTTCATCTTGTTTCTCATAGCAGAGTACCAAATAGTCTCAAACTGAAGTCTGATCAGTTTTCATTTTGCTGTTTGCAATCAAGTATCCTGTAGCTATCCAACTTTTTCAAGCTGAATAACTATGAATTTTGCCAGTATTCAATAGATATATGTTCCATCATGCTTCTCAAAAGCTCTATTTCCCTTTTGTAGATCTTTTCAATTCCACTCTATTGTACTTCTGATGAGACAAAAACATACAATTCTTCATACGAGGGCATCCTATTGTGCAGCACAAAGAAGCTTCAGCTCTTCCCAATAATTTATTTTGGCTTATATTATTATTATTCTATATTAATTGCACTTCTTTTAGTAGTCAGAGAAAATAAGAATTTCCCAAAGACATTTTTGTTGAAGGCAACTGGGAAAGTATAAATCTGTTAGCAGTTAGGTGGAGCTCCTGGAGAGTAAGAATACAAGCAATTATTCCTCTGAATATTTCATTGAAAATGTAACTTTTCTGGCACACTTAAAGCATTTGTTTAGCTAAGGGGAGTTGGACAGTGAGTTGGGTTTTTTTGTTTGGTTGGTTTTTTTAAGGAGAGCATATAAATAAATTATTGTTTGTGGCTCTACCAGACCATCCATAATTAACACTGCAGTGGGAAATCATTTTAGGCAGCCATAGGGTACAGACCTAGGTCTCCCTGTGCCTTTTGGCAGCGTACAGTATCATTGCATAGCAATGCAAATCATTACTTTACAGAGTTTTATTTGTGCCTCTTTGTTCAAAATGATGCTCTTTTTTGCTCCCCAAGTTTTTTGATTCCTTTAGTACACTTGATATTTTCTCTTAGTTCCATTTTTCCCTTATGTAAATGGACAGCACAAGCTGTATTTAATTGCAAAAGCTTATGCAGAACTTTGTGTCCAGAATCTGGACTTTAGTTCAGCTCATACATTTATGACGCTGCTCCTCGAGGTACTTTTCATATGTCATTAGGATGAATACACTGTTCTTCTTTCAGCAGGACACATCACGCGCTATTTAGTCTTTTCGTGCATTTGGTTATTTAAACCTAAGCTATGACCATGACAACAGGTGTCCAGAAAGTAAACAGGAGTGCACTCATGAAACAGCAGTTGTGCCATGGTAGCTGCCAGCATACATGGTAGGTGTGACATAGCTCAGGGCCCTGGCTGATGGGGGCAGGTGGCAATGTATTTGGGGTTTAGCAGAACATCCACAGCTGTGGCTGTGGCTACAGAGTAGGGAAGCACATGTGCTTCCTCACATTAAGGTAACTCTTTTATATAGGCTACCATTGCTTCTTCAAAGCAGGAGGCCTGAAAGTATTCTTGGTAGAATAACCTTTCAGGTTGCCAAGGGTCTGCTGTAACTCCTTTTGAAACCAAGTGTTGGTATAACTCTTGCAGCAGCATTCCTGGCATGACTTTCCTTTCTCGCGTCAGTGTGAACAACTAAAAGGCACATCAATCTCAACACCAAGTTTGGATTGTTTCAGTCCATACTTGTGTTACTACCTTTGCTTGCATGCTTTTGACAAATTGCAAAATTTTTGATGTTTTCTTATTCCATCCTTTTGCAAGATTCCTTCTAAGGTTATTAAATCACATTCTATATATGGTGAGGATTGTGGGTGGGTTCTTTTCCTTTAGTAATACGTCTAAATAATACTATTTGTTTTATTAATTTAAATGTCTTATTATTACTTTGATCTGATTCCTTTGCAACTTGTCCATTTTGTTTGTTGCTGTGTTTGCTATTGAATTGCCTGGTCTTTATAAGTTAGTAGAGCTTTAAGCAAAGGAGTATGGTGTTTTCTGCTCTCTCTTTCAAAGTGTCTTGTTGAGAATATCTTCAATACCTTTTAATATTCTAAATTTCTTAAGAGCAACCTTGCTTAGATTAACTACTTGTAGTTTTACTAACACATTTTGGCAGCACTTTGAATTTTTTTGTGGTGAGAGAATAAGTTTGGTGACTTTTCTTTGGCTATATCTATGTACTGCACAATTTAGAGAACAGATATTTTCTTATCATTTTGTGATGGGCCTTTCACATCTTCTGTTGGGATGTAGCAGCCTTTAGAATTTTTCTGTGTATTCTACCACAGAGCAAACCACCACCACAGTGGTACACCTGTCAGCAAGGAAAGGGAAAGAGCCTTTGTGGCTTGAAGTTCATCGCATTGTGTCATGGAAAATGTTATTTACTGATTGTGCTGACAGTGGCAGTAAATAGAGCTAAGTCTGTTTTACATCGCTGATGAGAATGTGTATGTCATAACTCTTGATGCACACTCTAACTTCAAATCACTTCTCGTTATTCCCTTCCCCCATTTAAACCAAACACATGTTTTTCTATTTTGTTATATGAACACGAATTAACACAGAGAGGAAATACAAGAAGTCATTTTTATTGCATATTTTTTGACATGCAAGTCTTCTTTGACTTCTTAGTAAAAACTAACAACTGCAAATTCCATTTCATCTGTGAACCCTGTTATAGATTGCATTATTCACTCAACTGACTGTAACAGTTAAGACAATTACCATCTGTGATCTAAATATATGTTTATATTGGAATGCAGAAAGTATTTCATTATTAATGCCTTCTTATAAATCCAGCTCTCATTTAGATGACAATCAGTTCACTTTATGACAACCAGAGTGTGTTCCAGTTCTTGCTTGTGTTTGATCATTGTGTGCAAGTTGCAGACTAATTTAAAATGTCTTTGAATAAGGCATACAGGTATCCATTAATTTTGCGTTTTCCTAGGTAGATCATGTCTCCATGATAGATGTAAAATCATACACTAGAATCATAGAACAGAATCATAGAATAGTTTGGGTTGGAATGGACCTCCAAAGCTCATCTCGTCCAACAATCCTGCAATGAGCAGGGACATCTTCAACTAGATCAGGTTGCTCAGAGCCCCATCCAACCTGACCTTGAATGTTTCCAGGGATGGGGCATCTAACACCTCTCTGGGCAACCTGTTCCAGTGTTTCACCACCTTCATTGTAAAAAATTTCTTCCTTATAGCTAATCTGATTCTACCCTCTTTTGGTTTAAAACCATTACCCCTTGTCCTATCGCAACAGGCCCTGCTAAAAAGTTTGTCCTCATCTTTCTTATAAGCCCCCTTTAAGTACTGAAAGGCTGCAATAAGGTCTCCCTGCAACCTTCTCTTCTCCAGGCTGAACAACCCCAACTCTCTCAGCCTGTCCTCGTAGGAGAGGTGTTCCATCCCTTGGATGATTTTCGTGGCCCTCCTCTGGACCCGCTCCAACAGGTCCATGTTCTTCTTGTGCTGAGGGCTCCAGAGCTGTACGCAGTACTCCAGGTGAGGTCTCACCAGAGCAGAGTAGAGGGGCAGAATCACTTCTCTTGACCTCCTGGTCACACTTCTTTTGATGCAGCCCAGGATATGGTTGGCCTTCTGGGCTGCAAGCGCATGTCGTCGGCTCACGTCCAGCTTGTCATTCACCAGCACCCCCAAGTCCTTCTCCACAGGGCTGCTCTCAAACCCCCCAGGCTGTGTTGATACTGGGGTAGCCCTGATCCAGCTGCAGGACCTTGCATTTGGCCTTGTTGAACCTCATGAAGTTCACATGGGCCTAGTTCTCCAGCTTGTCCAGGACCCTGTGGATGGCATCCCGTCCCTCAGGTGTGTCACCTGCACCACTCAGCTTGGTGTCATCTGCAAACTTGCTGAGGGTGCACTCGATCTCGCTGTCAGTGTCATTGATGAAGATGTTAAACAGTACTGGTCCGAATTCAGACCCCTAAGGGACACTATTCATCACTGATCTTCATCTGGACATTGAGCTGTTGACCACTACTCTCTGGATGTGACCATCCAACCAATTCCTCATTCACCAAACGGTCCACCCATCAAATCCATATCTCTCCAATTTAGAGAGAAGGATGTTGTGGGGGACCATGTCAAAGGCCTTACAGAAGTCCAGATAGATGACATCTGTAGCTCTTCCCTTGTCCACTGATGTAGTCACTCCATCATAGGCGGCTATTAGTTGGCCAGGCAGGACTTGCCCTTGGTGAAGCCATGCTGGCTGTCTCGAATCACCTCCATGTCCTCCATGTGCCTTAGCATAGCTCCTAGGAGGATCTGTTCCATGATCTTCCCAGGCACAGAGGTGAGGCTGACAGGTCAGTAGTTCCTAGGGTCCTCCTTTCTATCTTTTTTAAAAATGGGTGCAATATTTCCCTTTTTGCAGTCACCAGGGACTTCACCTGACTGCCATGACTTTTCAAATATCATGGAGAGTGGCTTGGCAACTACATCAGCCAATTCCCTCAGGACTCTGGGATGCATCTCGTCAGGTCCCATAGACTTATGTACGTTCAGGTTCCTCAGGTGGTCACAAACCTGATCTTCTTCACAAACCAGTGGGAGGGACTTTGCTTCCCCAGTCCCCCCCTTGCAGTCCATCCACTCAAGAGGTGTGGGAAGAGAGGTTGCCAGTGAAGACTGAGGCAAAGAAGTTGTTGAATACCTCAGCCTTCTCCTCGTCTGTTGATACCAGTTTGCCAGTCTTGCTCATCAGGGAGGGTATGCTTTCTTTGACCTTCCTTTTCTGGCTGACATACCTGTAGAAGCCCTTCTTATTATTCTTTATGCCCCTTGCCAAGTTCAGCTCCAGCTGCTCCTCGGCCTTCCTGACCCCATCCCTACACAACTGGACATCGTCCCTATACTCTTCCTAGGATACCTGTCCCTGCTTCCACTGCCTGTGCAGTTCCCTCTTGCTGTTTAGTTTGACCAGCATGTCTTGACTCGGTCATGCTGGTTTCTTCCCTTGCTTGCCTGATTTCCTACATCTGGGGACTGAGAGCTCTTGCGCTTTATGTAAAGCATCCTTAAAGGTCTGCCAGCTCTGTTCTGCTCCCCTGTCCCTGAGGACTGTTTCCAGGGGGTCCTACTGACTAACTCCTTGAAGAGCTGGAATTTTGCTTTCCTAAAATTTAGAGTCCTGACTATACTCCTCGCCTGACCCATATCCCTCAGGACTGTGAACTCCACCAGTGTATGATCACTGCAGCCCAGGCTGCCTCCAGTCTTGATGTCACCAATTAGCTCACTTGCACTGGTGACTAACAGGTCCAGTATCACACCCCCTCTGGTAAGGCTGTCTGGCTTAAGACTGGCTTAAGAAGTTATCCTCAATGCACTCCAGGAGTCTCCTGGGTTGCCTATAGCTCTCCGTGACACTTTTCCAGCAGATGTTGGGGCGGCTGAAGTCCCCCAGCAGGACAAGAGCCTGCGAGCATGATGCCTCCTGTAGCTGGAGTAAGAAGGTTTCCTCAGTAGGCTCCCCTTGATCAGGAGGCCTGTAGTAGTCACCAACCACAAGGTTCCATTTGTTGCCTGGGTCTCTAATTCTTACCCATAAGCTTTCAATATGCTCGTGGCTATTTTTCAGAGACAGCTCTTCACACTCCATCCATTTCTTGATGTAGAGGGCAACGCCTCTGCCCCTCCTTCCCCGCCGGTCCCTTCCAAACAGCCTGTAGCCATCGATAGCCACATTCCAGTCATGGGATTCGTCCCACCAAGTTTCAGTAATGGCAACGAGGTGGTAGCTTTCTAGCAGCACGGTGGCTTCCAGCTCTTCCTGTTTGTTGCCCATGCTGCGTGCATTGGTGTAGAGGCACTTCAGCTGGGCCGTCGGCCCCGTCACCTTCTTAGAGAAACACCCCTTAATTTCTTTGAGGTATTTCACTGGTATTTCCCTGTTGGCTCCTATTACCTCAGGAGCCCCTGGCTCATCTCTGTAAGACTTCAAGTGTGCTGCAGTGTAGTCAGCACATCTCAGACCAACAGGCTGAGGGCTCTCGCTAGTAGCCTGTGCCTCTAACCTTGTGGTGTCATTCCACAGCTTGTCACAGGCAAGCCTGATATTATCCCCCTCCCCCTTCAAGTCTAGGTTAAAGCTTGCCATATTCATGGCAAGTTTGTGTAAAGGACTGTGAACTATTGTATTTTAATCAAGAGGAAAAAAACATTTACTTTGCAGTAGTTGGACTAACAGTTCATGAATGTGGTTTCTCAAAGCTGTGGAGAACTCATTGTCATTTATTTAAACAAATATTCAGTCAAACAGAATTCTTGGAGGTTTTTTGATACATAAGGACCAACAAGTGGTTTCTAGTCTCAATCTTGTTTCATGTTTACTTTAAATCAATTTACAAATGCATCTTCAAGGCTAGATGGATTTTATAGTAATATAATTTCAATTTCTGGGTGTCTGCCATGCTCATATATTCATTTGTTTAAAAAAAGTCAAGCAGAGCTAGTACGATTTACAGGATATTTCCTGGTCCCTTTTTGTGGTACCTTTGCATTATTGTAGAAAAATAAAGAGACTGGGAAACTGCATATTTCTTATAATGGGTGGAAGTCTATCCAGCTGGCAATAGGTGGAGCCAATGGTATTATGATGCCCTACCAACATCTCTGAAGCTCTCTGTGGTCAAAAGTGACACAGGAAGAAACAGGGTGCACTGGTGCAATCATCATGCTCATGCCTAACTGAATATTCCTTTTGGAGCACAAGCATCTAATAAATGTAAGGTGAGTCCTTGAAGGTCCTAAGCTGTACTGGAGCTTGATATTGCACTTTCATTACTTTTGGAAGTTTGTTCTGCTGTAAGTAATGAATCCATTCTTTACCATTCTTCCCTAAAAGACTTGCCAGTACTTTCTTTATTACAACTCCTGTAATTGCTCATGTTTAGAAAGACGCTATAACTTAGGTTCAATATTGTGTGTTCTGTGGTGAGAAAACCCACTGCCCCTTCCCCTCTAATGAATGCCAGAATTATCACAAAGCTACGTCCCATGAATAATGTATGTAAACCAATTAAATGAAACTGCTGTATTAGTTCTCATGGGAGGTATCTGGCGGAAACGACAATCTTGTAGGCACTATGGCACTATGTTTTGACACCTGAAGCTAACCACATGTAGCTACTTGTAACATTTTGAATCCTGTGGATTTATACCTTTTGTTTTCAAGCAAACATAATAATTGTAATTCTGAATTATGAGTGCCTGAATTTGTTTCTTTGCATTCTCCGAGGCTGTAAAATAACTTACACTGCCAACTTTCAATCAAGTGTAGTGGGCCTGGCTAATATTGGATTCACTTAGGAGGTAGAAGTAAAAGAGTCCAAGTGAAAGTTTCTGTCTGTGAAGAGACATACTGATTTAATATCTCTATTTCAATAAAAGTAATGTCTTGAAAACAATAGGCTTTTAAAAGTTTTACTGCAGTTGCTGCAATCATGGTGGATGGGGAAATCTATTCCTCTGTGAACATGACTCCATCATTGGTTGAGAAATGTTAAAGGTATCTAAAGCTGCATCAGCCTTATAGCTGGAAGAGTAAAATGAGCACAAGTGCTGAGACATCGAGTACACCGCAGTCTTGCCAGCTCTGCTCCAAAACCAGAAAGAAATCAGAAAGAAACAGTACAGAAAGAAATCCCTGCTGGCATGGGACTTCCAGTCCTGAGCAGGTAAGTCTGTTCAGCATAGCCTTACTTAACTGTTCAGATCTGCAAGCTGTTAGGAACCTATAACTATGCTCTTGATGAGCTTAAAACCGATAATCCACACAATCAATTTGTTCTCTCAAGAAGACACCTTGAGATGAAATGCTGAAATTCAGCTTGCTTATAGTTATTAAACTACATATGGTGCTTTTTAGAACAGCCAATGGACTGTCCAGGGTGGGATTTTCAAAAGTGCTTAAGGCATTTAGGAGCATAACTGACACTAAAAGTCTATGGGATTTAAGTTCTTACACGCCTCTGGCACTTGATTAAAAAAATCCAATTTCAGCAGATAGTATTCTGGAGTGTTACTAGGACTTAAGTTCTGTTGGTTCAGCTATGACCTGCTGTTTCAGCTCTCTCTGCGACTCATCTTATATTGGCCTATTTAGGCAGGCATTTTCAATGACCTCTGGAGTTATATCATGCAATAGAATGACCATATCTCCCTGAGTTTTTCTTTTGAAGATATCAGCTTTGGATTGCACAGTTTCATAAAGTGAAGACTATGTCTTAGAATAGGTTTTGATGGTCGTAGCATAGACCTGGGTTTCGATTGTGGCATCTGAATAAAGCTACAATTCAAACAACAATATTGCCTTTCTTCGTGAGATTAAGATGCTTTGATTGCTCTGTGAATGTGAAGACTTTTATTCTCTTTTATAGAATCATTTTAATTGCAGCTAACAGGTTTTTTTACCCTAACATTTTTTGTGCTTTGAGTCCCATTGCCATACTAAGAATGCTCTATGGATTCGTAGTCAAGTGAGGAATAAATCTCACTTGAGCGTTAATGCAATAGTGAGCACATAATGGCATATAGAGTATTTCACCTCTGGGTCACTACCTTGAATTTGGCTCCGAGATTATTGGCAGAACCTAATTATCATCTGACAGTTCTGTGTTGGCCTATGTGAAAACTGGTGATTCCAGCCTAAGTGGTCATGTTGCAAAAAAAACCCCCAGCTTCCTGTGCTGCTCTGAGAATACACTTAATCTTGAAGTAGAGATATATGAAGGCACTTGTTTGCATGTTTCCTTCATCCGCACTCCCTGGTCTTTGCCTGTGCATTTTAAACCCCAAAGCCTTCAGTGGAAGGGTTTTCTCTCTCTGCCATGTTTGCACAGCATCTAATGCAATAGCCACTACACCTATCTAATTTCCGCAATAATCTGAGAAGCTGAACATGGGTCTTAGATTTGCAGGCGTAGTGTTCAAACTAACAAGTAAATACTTTGGGGCATTGTTTCCATCACTGCATAACAGTTTCAGCAGTCAGCAGATGATCAACATGTGTGTGACATAATATAGCCATCAAGTCAATTTTAGAAGAACTAACCGGGGACTAGAGGTCGTCGCCTGTTTTAGAACATTAACCAAGAACTCCTTTGTGGAATAATTAACTGAATGTAATGCAAGTATTGGCTGAGAAACTCAAAAATGGAAGGGAAAAAAACCAAAACACAAACCCAACCTTTGTCGATTCATATACTTCCCCAATAGAAGTCTGTCATAGGAAACTGCTCAATCCAGCTATGACGCACATATGTTACATGCTTAGTTTCCTTTGTCCAGATCTTTCATGAAGCAGGGAAAATATTTGTGTATAATTTCAGCATATTAAGATAAGGAGTAGGTTTTCTTTCTTCTCAGAATAGCAAGAAATGTCACTACTTCACACAGATCCGAAGCATCCAGAAATCGTCTGAAGCCCTGCTACATCTGATGTTTGGGGCATAGCTATGTCTTGCACTTAAAAGCAGAAGAGTTGCATATGCAAAGTTTTTGCAAGTGGCTCAGAACTCTAGCTTATTTTTCTTCTTCACAAGCACCCAGACTTAAATTAAAAGCAGTTCTGTAAACACTAGCATGAAGAGAAGATTAAATATTTGAGCCTCCTTGTTAATTGCAACTTTTGATTAAGGCTTTCCTTGAGGTTGGCACCTACAAGATCAATTTTGTTTACATCTGGAGAAATTTAAAAGGGATATATAAAATGAGCCAGTAACATCAATGACATTATTAGGAGAAGCCTGCTGGAACTGAGCATTAGCAAAGGGGAATTCTGGAATCTCTCTTCTTGTAGATACTTTCTTAAACAAAGGAGGCAAAACAAACTAATCTCTCAGCATTTAGATGGGTCACTGCGTCATCGTCATCCATTTAAGAAAAGGGAAGTTAAAAGAATTGAGGTGCAGAAGAACTACATTTATTGATTCCTTCTTCAAAAAACACAAAGACTATATTATTCAAGGACTTAGAAGTTAACTTCATTTTCAAGTCAATGAGTTGCTATCAAATCATCAAGCTACTCTGTTGTATATTATCTTCTGTTTACAGCTTTTGTGTGGTTAAGCGTAAGTCAATTTTTCCCCCAATTTTCTTTACTGGCAAGGACAACAGAAGGGTGTTTATGTTTGTTTGTTTACATTCATATTATATATCATATCATGAAGGATATACAGTGAAGCACAAAGCACATGCTTTAGTGTATAAACTGTACCATTGCACTGTACACACCTTGAATATCACATGCTGACATTACTTTCCATTTTTTAAAGAAATGTGTGTATTTATTTTATGTTGACAGTTCCTTTCACAGCCCATTTTATCAAAGAGTTCTAACACTGCTTCAGGTCTGCCTGTAGATTATTGTTATTGATGTTACAGCTTTGCTGATCAGAAACAGTTTGTTAGTTTTTTTCCCACCAATTAACTTTTTTCAAAACTCAGAAAAGATAAATACAGTAATTACATGTAATAATTAGAAAGCCTTGTATAATGAAGCAAGAATTTTAAGATTAATAAATAGCTGAATGTGAGCCTGATAGCCTCCTTAATTAATCGCTAAACTGTGGAACCACTGCAATTCATATGTCAATCCAGGCTCTTTTATGGAAGTGATTTGAATCAATTGCTAATGAAATTGAGAAATTTAGAAGCAGCTTTCTGACTTTCAAGTGACAGGGCTCATATTTAACTCAAGAAATGTGACAGTTAATGACAACATAAAAGTACTGTGAATTATTTGCCAGATCGTGTGAGAATTACAGCGTCAACCCATTGAAATAGCTCGTAGCTGATCAGTGTGAAAATAAACAGTCATAATGACATATTTGGAAATCTATGACGCTCCTTTAAATGTAAGAGATTCTGCCTGAAATAAACCAAAGACATAATCCTACAAGTACAACAATAATATTTCAAGAACTCTCCTACTTAGCCACATAGACAAATTTACTCTTACTACTGTTAAAACTGTAATCCTTTAGAAATTATCATTGTCTTTATTAAATCAATTACTTTAAACTGCCAAAGTAGTTTCATGGCTAATTCTTCTTTTTTAATGTAATTAACATGCTCACTCTTACTCAGTTACTTGAATTTAAACGATTCTGCTGTTGAATTTGTTTCCTTAACTTTGCACTTCCAGCCACAGTTTAATTAATTAAAACTTCATCCAGATATAATGAGACAGTTATTGTGGGTTAATGAAATATCAGTGGAAAGTGCACTAATCAATAATTAATTTAATTAAGGTGTATATGAGGCAATATTGCTATATAATTAACTGAAAACTATGTAAGTAACACATGCATATTTAAATTTTCATTAATAAGTTTGTTAGGAATTTTAAATCATGCTGTTTTATGGATTTACATGAGATGTATAAAATTAAAGTGTTTGTCAAAGAGATTCTGAAATACATATTAAATGTAGTCCTGAATCATTTTGACAGTCATGTAGCAAATTTAGGCAATTGAAGCCATGTTAAGAATGAGAGTGTGCCTTCTTGGAAATGAGATAAAAATTTGCAGGACATTTCTTTTAGCCTTTGAGAGTCAGACATGTAAAAAAGCCTATGAGATGAAGTTACATGTGAGAAAACATATTCTATACTTGAAAAATGTGCCTTAGAAAAGATTATGAACAATGGAAGTATTTTTGCAATTCCACAGCTGAAGCTGGATCATCCCACTAACATGCTGTTCAGGCACCCTACTTATTAAGGACTGTGTTCTATTAATATTGATGAAGTTATCTCATTTGCTTATTGTGAATGATTTTTTATGAGAATTTACCAATGAATCCACTATTTAAAGGTGCTGCTAATTTGATACATTTGCTGAACTTTTAATTTCCAAATGCATAATACTCTTCATGTTTCCTGTATGTTCGAAATTCATTACAGTTTGTGTTATTAATGATTATTTGACCTACTAGTGGCTATTACTACCAAGGTATTTCAAATCCATGAAGTTTTATAATTAAAAAGATAACATTGTCCTTGGATATCCTAATCATTTTCTAACTACCAGATGTTCAGCACAAAAGCTTGACTTTATGGAGGACTCTTAAAATTGGGGTACAGATCTGACTCTCAGACTGCGAGTCACTAATTTAAAACCTCATTATTGTATATTAACAATTACTAATGAAGAGTTTTACAAGGTTAAGTAATTGTCATGAAGAATAGTGGTGTTTGTCATAGCAGAGTCTGACCGTAGTTAGCAGACGGAAGATTGAGAGATTCATGATGATGAATGCCTTCTACAAAGCGCAGCCCCCATTTTAGATCCACATTTAATTTTGAGTTAATGTGCACGTTTTTCCTCTCTTTAGGTGAAGCACATTGATAGCTGTTCTGTTGATTTTGTTTATCAAGAGACTTTCAGCAATCTTCGGAGCATGCAGTCCTCCTCAAGCGTAAACGAGAATGAATTTTTTTTCAGACTTCTATGCAAAAAAGTGTAGTAGGAAGGAATTTAGTCAGTGCAAGCTGGTGGCGACCGGTTGAGGCTATATATCCTTTAAAAAAAGGTGGATGTGGAAGGCCAGTGTTTTCTGCTGGAACAGACTACAGATGTCAGTGCATTCTATCTGTCATTTCAGGGAGAGCGAGCATTTCTGAGTGGGAGTAGGCAGTATGTACAGTAAGATATCCCACATTTTTATTTCATTGCTTTTGCAATTTGTGCAAAGTGTGTTGGCTGGCAAGGCTACTGCACAAGCAACGGTCTTGACAGTTGCTGAAATTGTCAGTAATTTTTTTTCTTCTACTGTATTCAAATATCTGCAAATTTGTTTCTTTGTTGGGTCTTTCTTTTTTTTTGTTAGAAGTTAAAAACTGTAGCCCAGTAAATATCGTGTTGGCATTGCTTGTAACAGGCCACAAGCTTTGTGCTAAGCTCACAACAGAGACCTTGGGATTTGTCAGGACATCTCTGGACTTATTTTGGCCTGCCTGGAGAATTGTTTTAGCTTGTAACAGCTTATCTAACAATTGGGTGATTATTTTTCTAATTTGTTTTAAATTTGGCCTAGCACAACACAATTGTGTTTTAATTCTTATGATTGTATATATTTCTGTAACTGATAGACAGCAATAGCAAGTAATTATTCTATGTAGGATGAACCATCTATGACCCTAAAATAAAACACAGCAGGGAAGAATCTTTACTCAGAAGGTGCATCTTCACCGGGAGACTGAGCATAGCAGGAGGGCACAGGTACTGGCCTGGAATGGTGCCAGGGCTGTACGTAACTCAGCAGCTAGTTCTTCTCAAAGGAATGCACCTTTGGGAGAATGCAACTCATTTTAGGGCTAATAAAGGGAACAAAGAACTACATAATCAAGACTCTCTCTATATAAAGTGAATTCAGATGTAACGTGAAGTTTCTAGCCAATGAAGAAAGAGGAAGGTGTGAAAATATTTTAGGGGAAAAAAATACTTCCAAGTCAATCTTAGAACAAGGAGGAAAAAATCGTCAATATCAACATCATGCCCCTCACAGCAAAGAGGAAACGCAAACACCTACCATCCACATCCGACTTCTATTGAAGAAGCTGGTAACATCAAAATCTTGCCGTAATACACCCTGCTGACACAAATCCTCCACTTCAGGATCTGGAAGAGTAAGTATGATAGCAGAGAAAGGGGTAGATACGGGGAGTGTGTATAATAATTTCAACTGTATTATTATTATTATTAAGATTTAGTCTGTAATACTATTCTTTATTTTCTTTCTTTTTTCCTATCCTTTTCTATAACAGTTAGACTTGAGCTAACAGTAACTCTTTAATTAGGCTGTTATTATTTTAGTTACACTGACTATTAATTCCTGGCGTTATATACAAAATGAATTGTCTTTTTGCCCATAACCAGATTTTTGAGTGTAACAACTGAAAAAAAAAAGGCTATATCAAACAGTGATAAAATAAAAATCCTCCTGAATGTCGGTGATGTCTCCTGCAAGATGGAATCTGGATGTCTTGGGCGTCACTCAGACTCTCCAAACTTCCATGAGGCTTCATGGCAACAGAAGTGGAAATAGATTTACACTTGCACTGACCCAAGACTAAATATTTTGGCTCAGTTCCATGAGCTGCAATACTTCAATTTAGATCCATTTTAGCCAAATCTAATGGTTCTATTGTAAATTTCAAGGATTTGGTTTGGGTTTTGGTTTTTTTTTTTCATTTTGGATCATAAACACTTGCAGGGCTTTTGGTTAAGAAGGTCATGTTTCAATGGAAAATTACATTTCAGGAGAATCATTTCAGTAAAATCTCTTTTTTGATTATTTAAAAAAAATCTGGCAGAAAATACCCCAGTCAGTTCTACTAACAGTATAACATTCTTATATAAAACTAAACTGTACTACAACATACACAACTAACATGTACAAGTCCATATCAAATGAGCTGATATAGTTTTTAAAGAGCTATTTAGAGACAACTTAGGTAGTTCTCCCAAGAATTAGCTCAATCTTGCTTTGTAAGGAAAGCATGCCACAGCATGTGAAATTTACACTATCAAATTAGAGTAAAATGATTTTTTGAAAATAATTTCTATCTATGCAGAATAAAGGTGATGTTTATTTTCATGCCCTATGGATCATATCTTTTGTCTCAGAAAGAGCTGCAAGCTTATGGTAAGAAATAAATTTTGACATCACGGGAGTTTAAAATGAAATTTTAATGATGCCTGTTTGGTATTATGAAATAAATGCACGCCACTCTTGTGCCATTTATTGTACAGGTGAGATGCTTCTCTTAGCTGAGTACAGGTTTCACCTGTAAGAAAGGAGAGTTTTCAAAAGTTAATTTACCTATTTCTGAGAGAGGTGTTTAAGATGTAGGGAGAATTAATTGTCCTCACTAGCTCTCTTTATGTCTCAGTTTGGGAGGCAGACTTGACAACTAGCTTACAGTTGCTGGCTAATTTTAAATGGCTTATATTAGGTGAGATGAATTTTTACCTATATTGCTTGCATATTCAGTATATGGTTGGAAGTAATTTAAGTTAATAACAGCTGGTTTTTTTTTTTTTTTTAGTTATTTCATGTTGATACAATAGCTTGTACAATAGCCTTAAAAACTACTACCTTACTTCTCTGGTCAACTGCTGTGAATCAGTACACCCATTAATTATATGATTAATTTTTTTACATGTTTAGCAATGCATTATTTTGGATTGGACTCGTAAGGCAATATTCTATATAAGTGTTGATTTATAAGTGTTATAATATTTCAAAGGGATGCTATTTACATAGAGACGTGATATAGCCACATGCTTATACTGTGAAAAAATGTATAGGCCGCCTTTTTTACACCTAGTAAGAGGAAAGATTGCAAGCTTTCTATTTCAAAATGGTTTATATTAATTATACATTATTTATACAGTATAGGTTATTTTAAAAAAATAATTGAGCAATTTCTCCCCCAATTCCTCTCCCGTTTGTTAAATCACAAGTTGCAAACACTGGTCAGCACTTTTCCAGGAAGCTCTTAATCACAGTACTAGATAAGACTGATTTCTGAGTACATTTTCAGAATCTCAGATTCCTATTCAGCTTTTAAGTTAGAATATACTAGTCCTCCCTCGGCATGTGAACCTGTTATTTAAAGTGGGAAGTAATACTGGAAATTGCAGGGTTGTGAGATTGTAACTTCGCAGCTGAAATTGAAGAACTGACCCAGAGAGCTGCGCCTGGCTGGTTTTCTGACCAATGTTCGAGCTCACGTCAGCTCCTGTAAAGCCCGGGTGTGATCTCACAGCATGGGACCATGAAGACTCCATCCGAAACGGAAAGCTTTCTCCTGCTGGCAGGTCTGCTGAGTGTCTGAGCCCCCAGCCACAGCCATCTCCTGGCAAATGCAGAGACTCTGGTAAGCTCCCACCTGGGGGGTGAAAATCTTCCCAGGGAATTGCACTCCCAACTCGAAGAGTCCCAATAACCTCGATCCAGGTTGTTCTTGACATCAAATACTTGCTGCATTTTAAGAATGTAGGTCTCCTGCTCAGCTCTGTTAAACTCCAACTTGCCTATTTTCAGGCCTGCATTCATACAGGTTGATTTTCCACTTGAAATAGAGAGGGTTTCCCCTGCAATGTGTCTCAACATGCAACAAATACTGCCTTGGTACCAAAAAAAAAGGCCTTCCTACCACTACAGAGACAGCAAGCTTTGAGCACTCATGGCTCTAAAACATCCCTCACTGAGAGAGGGAACTCAGATGTCACCCAAAATTCATCTAATAGTAATTTCAGGACTCTGCCTGAGTTGAATACTTAACGTGCCTGTCAGCTTCTCAAAATCACATTTAGCACAGGGAAAAGGATGTATACATGTGACTTCATCACTCCAGGAAGACTGGCACATTCAGAGAGAACTGGGCAGTTCCTTTCGGAAGCAGGAATTTGGCAGACAGAGGCAAGCTACCTCCTCGCAGAATCCCAAAATGCGTGGTATGGTTCAGCCCATTTTGGTACCCATGAGTTAGCATTCTTTAACCACTGAGCACAGGGGCTTGTTCCATTCTGTTCTTGTGACTTCTTCTTCCACCAGCACACTTAAGCTCCCTTTTTTGGGCCCTTGGCTGTTACGGCCTGTCAGTTATAAAAAAACGGCAGCGGTTTCATTTCCTCTGCAGGAGCTTAATGGAACCCACAAACCCATTCTTTTGTGCAAAACACAAGTATAGGTATCCATAGTTGAAACCTCACTAATAGTAGTATCTCAAGAAGCACATCATTAAAAAAAATAATCCTTACTCCTTTGCTAGGGAAATAACCCCCACAAGTTGTGACAGTAAATTACTTGAAGTAGATATAAGGGAATTGTGTTGGCCTCAGTTGAATGTGAAATAATAATACAGTATCTGCCACACAGAACAATTTATTTTATAATTGTAAAAATAAAACCAAAGAAAACTCCCTCCCCACCACCCCAGTAACAACACAAAATATGTAATACGTCATGCATTTTTTCCCCTATGTGTTTTGCTGTAGATCTCAGGGTTTTATGCAGACTCTTCACCCTGGGATCTAGTGTTGGGATAATATCTGTGGAGAGGCAAACTTTTTTCCATTCTTTCATTACTGATGCTGGGCATGAAAACCTAACACTGGCATAACTTTACTTCTATACCAAAGTAAACTAAATTTATTCTCTGAGATAAAACAAGGCAGCAAATCTAGGGCAGTTTATTTCCATGCCTTGTAGCAACTGGAGTGACATACTGCTCTTGTTGACCCATGTCAGAAAAGACAGGCTTTTGCACCAGTCTTAAGATTTGTTTGCATTTACTTGTTTCTCATGAAGCTCATGTGGTATAACTCAAATGCTATAAAAATAGCGACTGGTAGATGGTGTTTCTTGTTCTTGCTGCCAAAACAGCATTCCTGTTCATTTTCCTTTTTCAGGGCTTGATGGCCCACTTAGGCTCTGTTTCTAAACCTGTCCTCCTTTGGCTTCTCATCCCAGGAAGAGACTCCTCCTCTTTAAAGTGACATGCAGAAATGTGAAAAAAATGTTCAAGGGGGATGAAAACATTGCAAATTTTTCTCATAATGTCACAGATTCTATTCTTTTTATTTCTGTATATGATAAATATTTTCTGGTAAAGAACTGTAACATACTATGTCATACGTAGAGCCTCATAAGACCTTGGTAAGGTTAACTTTTTTAATACTCATTGACAAAACACAAAAGGGCCTTCCCAATCAGGCCAGCCCATTTGGTTAACACAGATAGACAAATGTCTTTTTGTAGCTCTAGCACATGAGAGCGTGACGTGGCTAGCTCTGTCCAGACTCCCCATTTAAAGTCCCAGTTCATATTACATCCTGGGCAGTTCTGAGAAGACAGGCGTATTTCCCTTCCTGGTGCCAAAGCAATATATCTTCTCTGTTATGATGCTGTTTATAGTAAAGGCAGTACCAAATAAAAATGACTGCCCAGAAACAATGGCTATGAGGGAAAAAAAAGAAAAAAGAAATCTTCAATTTTCTTACTTTTCAAGCCTAAGGATTGTGACATGACATTAGTCCAATTTACTGGGTATAAAACTAAATTAAATCAATGCTTGAAGCTTTCTTTGAATATGCCTCAAATTTACCATTATTGAAAAGTATCACATTTAAGTCTTAATAATTCTTTACACTAGAGTGCTATTAATGTCATCATTATTATTATACTTCGCTATCTTCAATATATTATAGCTGTTAGAATTCAAGTACAAAAATCAATGGGAAATTTGCATTTGATATAAAATATTCTAATCTATCACAATTAATTTCCTTCCCTGAATTATGTTAATTATCCTCTTCCCCACCTGGGAAGAAACCCCTATTGCTTCTTAACTAGATTTAGATCTAAAGCTGGTTCCCTGAAGTGCAAATCTTTGATAAAAATTCCATACTTACTGTCTCTTTTCTTCTGTCCTTTGTACACACAGCACAGTGAGAAATACTGAATGAAAGGTTTGGTTTGACCAACAGTTTTTGAATACAGAAGACATCTGGTCTTACTTTAAATTAAAAAAAAAAATACTCCCTCAGGTCTTGTCCATGGGCAATTAAGCTGTACATATGCAATGTCAAGATTAAAAGCAGCACTGAAAACCCAGTCATGATTGACTGCTCAACAGTTTATACACATCTGAAGAAATATCTCTGACATGCAGTTTTCTTTCAGTTACTTCAAAAATTAACTTATCTCCTTCTCTTCCTAGCTTGAGGAGAACTTCTCATCCACAAAAGTCCTAGGAACTCTTCTTTATTGAGAAATTATTTTAGATAAATGATCAGTTATTGTTTGAGGACTTACACTCCTGTTAGTGAAAAATTGAGTGTGTGATTTATCATAAGGATAATTCCTTTAATCTATTGTCAATCAACATTATACTAATCATTGCTAGCTTTTCCAGGCTTTTCCCCAAACGTTACAGTAACAGAGTTTGCGTCAGTTACCACCATTTGCACTGTTTTACGTAAGTCTTAGTTATCTCTATTTTTTACTTTCCCCTGTGAATTTTGCTTAAGGAACCCCTCTTTCCACCCTGTTCCTCACATCTGACTGATGCCGTGGTCATTTCAGTTTAAAACACACTTCTAAATTCACTGAAATCTTTATGGCCAACACTTTCTCTCTTCTCCAATTTTGCTCACACAGATGAATCTCGTAGTGCATGGTCATGAACCCTGGCCAGTCTGGGACCTTGAAAGAGGTATATGTACCAAAGCAAGTGACCCATTGAAAATAACAGTTCAGTGCCAGGTCTGTAAGAACAGGGCTTTTAGCCTAAAGATTTAGGCTGGTTATGTATCTGCCTCTTTGCCCATTTTTAACAGCTTATCTACTCGATTATAATGTTACCACCAACAACAGAAAAGAATTATTAATGCTGACGTCTTCTCAAATGCTAAGTTTCTTCAGAATTGACAGCCAGGAAATGTATATTATTTAATATTTTTTCCCACTGGCTTGCAGTTGGTATATGAAAACTTTCTAGTGTAATTTGTTTGTTCCCCTTTGTACGCTGGATCTGGGGAAATTTTACAAAAGACTGGCGAAATGTCACCACATTTCTCACTTTAGAATTTGATTTGCAGTTTGACTGAGATTATGAAGGCACAATGCAGGACAAAGTGGCTCTTTCGATTGTAGCCAAAAGATATGAGGAAAAATCTAGTTCCTTAACATGTAGTTTTACTGGAACGTGTTTTCTTGATATTTTTGCTTTTGTAAAACTATCATTGACAGAGTCACAGGTTCAGAGGCTAGTTAACACAGGAACTGTTTTGGCAAGGAAGATTCTGCTAGGTTCAAAGTGGCCCAGTGTTATAGTACATAGTTAGGTCATTGATTACAGCGATTATGTAGTTTTGTTCACTCCTCTGACTTCATTTAATATTTTTTTCCTTAGCAAATAGCAGATCACTACAGAATAATTAATCTTCCTCTGGAATTCCTATCAATTACATTTTTTAACAAGGGAAATGATTGCTAGTAATCTACAGGGAACGGATAGAAATTCCTGTGTACTTAACCTATACTTATGTACTTAAAAGGCAATATATTAGACAAATAACAAAAAGACATGGCTTTCTATAAGTGGTTTTCCATGAGTATCCTTACATGTATCTGAAGTTCATTAAAGTAAAAGACTCTTCTGGTGGCAGCTTGATACAGTTCAGACAAACACTGCTGGGGTGGGTAAACGATATAAGGACTGGAGATTTCATCCTTGTTTGAATAAGTTTACATAGAATGAAAAGAGTTTTTGGGACTCTGCTCTGTGTTGAGCAGAGGAGCCTCAGCCTCACCTCCACACAGTGCAATGGTGTTTGCCCAGAGCTCCACATGCTTGTGCTTGCAGCCTGCTTAGCATGCTCGGGGTTAGCCTTTGAGTGTTCAGATGGCAATAGACTGTATTCAAACAGTACTCGGGAAAGAGCGTAAGAAATGTGTAAGGTAAGCTGTGAAATACGAAAGTGATGGTGTGTTTCCAACTATTTGGATAAGGAGATTCAACTTCAAAATGGAGTAAAGGGCTGTGAACAAGAGAAAAGGAACTCCAAGCCACAGCACACTAGCAGCACTAGTACTACCTTGTTCTTACGCAATTCTGAACCCTTTTTTTTAAAAGATTTTACTGGCTGAAACAGACTTTTCATAGACACGAAACTGGTTTGATAGTGAGGCTTAGTAGTATAGAGCTAGATTTATTGCCTCTAGTCATATGGTTGTGGTAGCTCAGAACTGGCTTCATAATCATGCCCACAGCAGCAGATCTGGTGAGGAAGATATTCATTAGAGTTGGATTTCAGTTGACTTCTTCCTCGCTTTGAAAGATATTCACTAGATGTATGACTGGAAAATTGCAGCAGTTAGAGCTTTTGCATTAAAGAATTTGAGACTTCAACTATATTTGCAATTCATGTTTCAAAGCATACAACTGCTGCTAGCAAATGAGATGTGGCTTATTTTTACATATTCATGCTTTCCATCATCTTTTTACTTTTGAGTGGAAATGAAAGATACCTGTGATTCTTTTATTCCCAGGGGCATCAGAGTGGTTGTGAGAGAATGTGGTAACACTGGGGGAGGTGACCAAAGACATATTTTAATCCAAAAACAGAAGCACGAGTCCGGAGAGAGTCATGAACCACATTTTCATTTGTGATGGAAAAGTACCTCTGGAGATATCATACTCTGTCCCTGTTTCTTCTGTTGATACACAGTACACGTAGCAAAGGGCAACGCAATTGCACTGGTGCTGGTATATCACAGCATACTAGTAATTTCTTAAGCAGGTGCAATGCAAATATTAATCAGCAAGATGATGGGGAAGACACGTTATTCTGGTATAAAATCAGTGTTAATGGCCCGTTGTTTATGGCAGTAAGTTCATTTACAATCAGTTTCTATATCTGTGTAATGTATATATCATAAAAGATGTGGAAAATTTCTGTCTGCTGCCCGAATGTTTAAAAAGAGCTAGCTAAGACCTCTGCACAGTAAAGGTTGATTTTCAGTAGGGTTTGAAACTGTGGAAGTTCCAGAGAGCTAGAAGAATGCTCATCATTAGAAAGGGTGAAGAGGACGAAACGTACTGGCAGCCCCAATACTGATCCTGGGCAAAATAAGCTTTCTGTTGACATAGGACTTGATTAAATTAAAAGACTGTAGTGCAGATCAACAGGTTTTTATGAAAAACACTGAGAACAAAAGGGCTAATGTCTATAAGAGGAATATTGAATGAGAAGACAGGCAAAATCTCTGGATACTAATGTAACTGCTTCTGGAATATATGTCTGAACTTGATGTCAGCTAAGAAGAAAATAGAAAAACTGGAGAAGATAAAAAAGAAATGCTACACAAACAATTAAAGGATTAGAAAATGTGCTTTATAGTAAAAGAGACCATTTAGCTTACAGGAACATGGCTAAAGGAGTGTCTGATATCATTTGCAAGTATATCCACAGGAAACAAGTTTGGTAGGAGTTGCAGTGTTGCTGACTTCCTTAGAACTTCAGCTGTGATCAGGAGAGATTTTCATATGCAGACTAACTGCACAAGTATAATGAGAATCACTGAACATGAATTTTGACTGTTGGGGTTTTTTAAAATTTAATACTATTTACTCAGACTGCAATGGATTTTTCACAGTGGAAAATTAAAATCTTTTCCCAGATGTCCTAGTTCAGTGAAAAATTAGTTGAGGGAAGTCTCAGAGAAGGGTCTGCAGTCAGTGTGGGAATCAGGTGACATCATCAGGACCCAGAAGATGTAAAGGTTTAAGGAAACTGAAACTGGCAATATGAACTGGCTTAGTTTGGAATTGCTGTTGCTTTCATCTAAACCCAGAGTGAAACTGGTTGTGTTTTGGGATTCCTTTTCCTTTCTCATGACCTCATCATCCCACATTGCTTGGATAGTTGATAACCTGTTTCTTGAGTTTTCCACTAGATTTTGTTGTGTATAATACATCCATATATTAATTGTCTCAGATACTCAGGCAGCAAAAGTTTGAAGTGTGTCTCTGTTTCCGTATTGCATACATGTGAACCAAACTCTGTGTGATAGATCGTGCTCAATGCCTGTGCTTGGTTGTCCAAGCAGCTGCTGTTTTTGAATTGCCAGTCTTATCGTGAAGAAACATGTCTTGTTCAGTTCAGAACCAGGTAGCTTATCTCACCTCTGAGACTGCACATCAACCTGAGGTCTGAAGTGAAATGACTTCAGCGCTATCAGATCAATTTGCTGTGAGCAGCCCACATCACAATACCGGCACACATAATTCAGCCGGCTTTGGCAGTTTGCTCGGGAGAGAGCTAGGCCTACTTTTGCAGGAGCACTGAATTATTTCTTCTCTCTGGAGACGGAGAGTCAGAAAAGATCCCTTCAGGTCAGGGTTGAGGACTCAAAAGGAAGCCAGCAATGAGGCAGCTAAATTTTACTTCAGTATGCTGGGCATTCAACACTTTCCAAGGCTAAAACAGTGGTCAAGAGGCTAATCTTCTCAAGAATAGATGATCATAGAAACTAATGTGACACAGCCAAAGGTTGCATGTGGCTTCCTGATTATTCTACTTAATAATTGCTTCCTCTTAAATTAAAGTTCTTTTCTCTCTTGCAAATAGTAGCATTTATACTGTGAGTATCTGGAGATGTGGTTGATCAGCTCGAAAGAGTTTTGTTTTGATTCTCCTTTTTGGGCACAAATGTATTGCCCTTCATAAACTTATTTCATGATAAAGACATGCTCGACTATTTTTGACATTCAGCATCCATGTAGCAATACAGGTAATATATTGTTTTTCTTTATTACTGACAATCAAGTTTTACTTTCCTTTCTGTAGCAATAAAAAGTAGCTTTAGCAGTACATGTGTCAAAATATTTATCTCGTAGGCCACCAAATTCGACATCAGTATCTGCTTAGTATTTTAATTTCTATGTTATCAATACCAGAGGAAAGCAGATGACAGTAAGACAGTACATTATGCATCTCACAAGTTACAATAAAACAACAATTTTGATTTGTGGCACACCTTGGGGTCTCTCCTTAAATGTGTGCAAGTAATAAGTCAGATTGACGGTGATCTTAACGCTCACAGGACTGGTGTATCTAAGTGCTATGTTTCTTTAAGGTAAACATTGTACAGTTTGTACATTGTAAGGTAAATAAGTACAGCACTTTTCAATGACTGCTTTTAATTCGAATCAGTTTGGTAGGTATCGACAGTTGCCAGGATGATTGGGGTTTTTTTTGTTTTTAACCCCAGGTGCCATGAGTTGGTCTCAGACCATAAATAGGCACATAAAATGGCCCTCAAAATTACTAACAATTATTCCTCTGTTGGTCAAGCTCTGCAGAGAGACAAAGGACTGAACAGATTTGGAGAAGGTTAACTTTTATTCTGTCTCCCTCCTTTTTCCAGATAAGCCTGAAAAGGCTGGTGAAGGAGAACTTTTTTGGTAGGTTAGCTAAAACTCATTTGGTAACACCATCATCTTTACCCCCTGCTATGAACAAAAAAAGAACTGTTGTTTGCAGTGGGGCATACTCAGTATTTTTCTGCAGCTTTAAATGTAATTAATATATGGGGCATGTCTATGCAGGATGGAGGGGGAAGGATAAAAAAAAATCACAGATTTTTCAAATGCCAGGGAGACGTTGTATGAAGGAAGCATTATGGATGAGACATGGTTAGAATCATTTTGCTAAGCCCCCACCTGCCTTGTGCCCCTGCTCTTGTTATCAGCTCTGAGACAGGGAATATCTATTCTCCTTTCACTTACCCACATTCTCTCTGACACCTTTCACTTACCCACATACATTGTGTTCCCCATGGAGTTTTTCATCTTGTTGTAAAAATGACACTTTCAGGGATATGACTGTAGAGGCTGAAATGTTGATTACCTAGCATTAATCATTTCTGGAAATACCAGTCTCTAAAGATGCTAGTCCTCTGGTGTGCATATAATATGCATGGAGAGGGACAGACTGATAGGGTGTGTGGGAGTGCGTGGGACAGGGGAGGAAGAAACAGTACATATTTACTCTTGGCCATTTTGGCATTGATTTATCCTTTTGTGGTCACATTTTTAAAATAATGTTGACTTCCTACTCCAGTTAATTAATTAAAGGAGTCCTTCTCATTTGGTGGTGCTCTCCACTGGTTTCATTAATATGTAATGAAATTTCCCCTTGTGCGTTTATTGTCAAAGTTTGAAAGCACATCTGCAGGGAAGGCTTTATACCATCAGTCTGGAATCCCACTTCCCTCTCAGCTGCTTCTCTCCATATTGATGGCATACAGGATAAACAGAACAAGTTAATTTGTAATCTTAGGTAGAAAATGATAGCTGCACTGTTTCTGTCATTGAGCACTCTGCCAGTTTAAACAGCTGATTAGTCAGCTTCTGTGGAATCGATCTGAATCAGTTCCACCTGCGTGCACCCACCAGGAGCCACTTTATTGTAAATCAATCATTCTGAAAACATCTCACAAAGGGGCCAGTCCTCACTAACAAGCCATCAATTTAAACTGTCTGTCTGGAGCACTCCAGAAATTAGAAGTGCAACAAACATTTATTCTAAAATTATGGAGAAGTTGTTATTTTTTTTTAAACCATAGCCTGTACATATTTGGTGCTGGTGGTGATTTTCTTACTTTTTTTTTCTTATTCATGTGCATCAGGTCACTTTTCAGACATCACAAAAGTGTGGGTGCTTTCTCATAGGAAAAAACAATAGGTTGAGAATTTTAACAACAATGGATGGAATGGATGGCCTTTATTACTAGAAGGCAACATTAACAGTAACTCAGAGACTTTATATCCTGCCCTTGTGCCCCTTGGGTGTTAAGATCGATCCCCAGAGTCAGAGAAGTTCTCCTTATTCTTTGACATGATGAATTGCTAAATTTTGCCTGTGCAGAGAGTGGGTCTTCCAGCTGGCAGTGGCTGGAGAAGCTGCCCCAGGGGGGAGATACAGATATATGGCTAGGTCTCCAAACTCTTCCTTTAAGACACTTCATACTACCCTAAATAAAAGAGAGTGGAGGAGGTATATTCTACTTTTTTTTTTTTTTATTGGCCTGTCTGGGCATTTCACTTATGTCAACAAAAAAGCTGTGAGAATCATGTTTTCAGGTTGAGTGCATTGTTTAGAATCTCTGGAGTCTTATTCAGCTTGAGAAAAAAATATGGCAGAACTTAGTTTGTAAGGTGTAGTGCAAAATACTGTGTACGATGTTATGTTGCGTTAATTACACGTTGCCACGTGATTGCATTGTCAACACTGTGTCTGATTACAAGGTAATTGCTTAGTTACTAGTTTTGATGCAAAGCCTCTCAGAGACTTGCATATTAAACAAGTGTCCCACTCTTGGAAATATAGTCAAAATAAAAGTTAAATGAGACCTCACGTGATTGTATGGAAACTAATTTTACACTCAGATGATGCTGGGACTGATCTATCTCTGATTAACCTCAGCTGAAATACTTTCATTTATCCTCTCATTTATTGTAGGATACTTTGCTGAGATATCTCTTATCAAATAGCATAGAGTATTCACAGCAAGTCGGGAGCTTCTGCTTCTCCCTCTTGCAGGGTTTGAATGTGAGGGTGTTTCATAGAGTTAATACGGCTGTACGTCTTGCTGTCTTCCAGCTCACACATGTGACTTCGCAGTTAGTCTCTCTTAACCAGCCTTAATAAAAAAGTGATAAATGTGAACAAGGCAACATCAGCTGTTAATCCACATTACCTTTTGACTTTTTGACTATAGGGATATCCCCCCAAAATGTACCATATTACTATTAAAAAGTGGGGTGCCAGGAATTTGGGTGACATGTCTCTTACATGTACTTTGCTAACACCCATTTATGTGTCAGTCAGCTGTCACTGAGAGGTCAGGCTGTGCCTCTACATTAAAGCTGCAGAACATGGCAATGCTTCCTTCCCCTTCCCGAGCACAACTCCTGCCTTTCCTTGCCCCCTGGTCTCACGGAGCTCAGGATGCCTCTTCCTTCTCTGTTGCAGAAATTCCCTTCATCAGTCTGTTAGGAAGGGAGACAAGTGAGAAGCTCTGCAGCTGCCTTCCCCCAGCCTTGTCTCCCTCCGGCTTTTAGGCCACAGAGGGCAAAACATTAAAAAAATGCAGTAATAATGTCCTTAGGTGTTGCACTCAAGATGCTCTGAAACTGTGGCAGGATTGATATTACTTAAATTTGGAAGTTGTGCCAGAGCTCATTGATTTCTAATCCAAGCCATCAAACAAGAGAAACTACTTTGGCAGGTGAGCTGTTTCTGGGCTGACAGAGGACAAGATGTGTGTGGGATCCTCTTTCCTGTATAGAAAGTCCCCATGCGACTTTGTGTTGTTAGGGCTTTCTCACCTTTCTTCAACGGAACTTCATCTATCTTTTCTGGGCTGGCTTCTTTTAAATGAGACTCCTGCTCCTCAGCTGACTTCCAACACTATTTTCAGATAGAGCTGGTCCAGCTGTTTGCTGAGTCTGTAAAGGTGCTCTGTTTAAAATACCTCCTCTAGAATGACAGGCTTGTGCTACACAAGCAAGATGACCAGTTTGGTCGTATCAGTCAACTCACATTTTTACACAAGTAATATTTTTGTCAGTGATGGCCATGATTTCTATTTAATTAATTTTGTACTATCAGATCATCAACAAAATCCCTGAGCTCATTTGTCATCCCGATACTTATAATGACAGGTTTTAGGCGGAGCATGAGTACCAGATAGAAACTGTGCAAGAATGGTCGTGGTTTCTTGGAAGGGGAATAATTTCAATCCAGAGATGAAAAAATAGGAAAAAAAATTCTCTTACACCTAGTTAGGAAAATGATTAATTTCTGTATGTGTATTATTCACTGTCTGCCCACTCCCTTCACAGAATTATGTTGTATATCCTTACCCCAGTTCCATGGACTACCATCAGGGTGTGGTTCTTTACTTCTACCTAGTCCTCCTGTGGCTGCTGAAACTTGTAAAAATCACCGTTAGAAGCAAAGTCCCCATGAGCCAGCAAACTATGGATGCAGTCAATGTATGTCTCCATGACCACGGTAGTGGATTTTGCCACCCTGGAATTGTGAAAATCTGGTTATTCCATCAGTGTTGCCCACAAGATAGTCTGTATTATCCAGTGAAGCAAATACACTTACAGAAAATGTAAGTTAAATCATATATGCACCATGATGATTTTAAATAAAAAAAAAAGATTATACTTACAAATAATAGAAACTTCTAATTACAAGAAGGATGACATTTCTTTAAATACCTGATTAGGCTACCCTGATTCTTTGTGAAAATGTCTTCAGAAGAAAAGTCTGAGAATTAAAATGAATAGTTCTACTGGATACTAAAAATCGTACCTTTACAGAGGCACTGATGTTCTGGCTCCTGAGATGATATATTATAGATACCTGGTCTGTGGCTAGGGCTGCCAGGACCTACAACAATAGAAATAATAACACGTTATTACCTATGACTAAGTTTGTTTTTTCAGCTCACAAAAGTAATCCTGCCAATAATCTTCCCAAATGCTGTGCTTTCTCTCTCTGATACAGTTGCCTACTATCTGATGCCGAGTTCTGTGTCCTGTCTGTGCAGGAGGATATGGCTTTAATTACCAATTTGGTTTATGACTGCTATTTTAATATGACAATCCTGATGATTTTACAGTCTGTACTCACTTGATCCTGCATATGGAACGCCTCACTATAGACACTTGAAGATCATGAAAGCTGTCTCTTGGAGACAGGGGAAAAGGAGATGTTACAAAGCAAGGACTTGTCTGCTTGTAGTGATCCCACAGTAAAGGAAATGGGAAAAAAGTAGTCTGGGACAGTTATGCAGCTCAGACTCAGCACAGCAGAAACATATGAAAAGCAATTTTAAGCAGTGCAATTCTGATTCTGAAAGTACAGTACAGGTTAAAGAAAGCTAAGCTATGTACATAAACATGGGCTTAATAAGGCAATAGCATAAGCTAGCAGAAACACTGATACATTAATGAAACACTGACACAGACTAGTTTGTCCAGCTCTGCTGTCCTACTGGTCTTTTACGAGAAGAGAATGTATTAATGGGCTGTTATTGGTAGTTCTGCAAATTATCTTTGGCACGTTGCATGAGTTATGTAGTGACTGCTGGGTGCTTATAAGGATCTTGTTTCTCTTTGTGCTCTTTATAATAAGGCAAATGCTTAAATGAACAATGCAATTCCATATTTCTTTCCTGCGTTATTTTTGGCTAATTAGGACTTCTTTCCTCGGTGTTATTTGTTGGTGTCGAGTGCTTTGCACTACTTTGTAACTCTTAGTATATTTTTTACTACTGTCTTGCTGCTAGTTAGCAAAAATGTTACACATTGATATTATTGGACTGACTGCTCAGGGGGTACAAGAGGGTACAAATATCATTCTTTTTGTTAATCACAGCAATTTCTAGAATGTTTAAACTGAAAGATGAAGATGAGGAAAAGTGCAAACATGGTTACTTTCAGATTATTTCATTTCATTATCACAGGATGCTGAGTTATCATAAACTACAGTTGTAATGCCCGCATTAAACTGAAATGAATTGTAAATGCAACAGTAGAAAATATAATGAAAATTACAACTACTATGTGGTGAAAAAATATTTTAATAGAAAGAGTTGCCATTAGCTTATTGAGGGAGATTGTTGATATCTGTAGGTGTCTAGCTCATGGTAGCTACTTCTGAAAATGTGATTTGCAAAATCTCTCTGGTTTTCTCTCTAGTCTGACCTAGTGGCTGTCTTACTGGCTGTGTTTCAGTGCATTTCAGGATGAAATGGGACAACTGAACACAATGTAATATGCAGAGCCATCTATCTTCCATTCCCCATCAAATAGTTGATGCATTATGGATTTTTTTCATGCTTTTGATCAGGAAACAAGTAAGGAGGTGACTAGCAAAGACAGAATAATGTGTGTGATGGGACAATGTGGTTTTATTGAGCATAACAAGTTGCATTTTTCTGGGGGACGCTGGTATGCAAGATCACACCATGGGATGTGCACACTGGCAGTCTGCAAGACTGTGCAGATATCTCTTGAGATGTCAGAGTTCCCTGGCGTGAGGTGTTGACTTCCATAATATAAAGCAAAGCCATGGGCACATCTGCCATTCCAATAGCTGCCAGAGTCTGGAAGAGCTATGTTAACCAAAATAAAAAAGCACAGAAGTGCAAGGAGTTGCATTGCAGGTACAGTGAAAGTTAACAGCATGATGATAGCTTGTGCACAAGGGACCAAAGGGCTGAAAAATGAAAACAGCTCCATCTGTTCTTGCCAAAAGGAACTAAAGTAGAGAATAACAAATTTCTTACTGTATTTAGTATATAACGTGTATGTTCCCTTGGTTGGCTTGCTTAGATTTCCAATATAAAAAAGACACTTTAGTAAAACAGTGAAAAACTGCCATAATTTTAATCCATACCTATCCATATTTTTTCCTAGTCCATCAGTGGTTAGAACACTTTCTGTTGTAGCTCACCCACACTCTAACTGCATATGTAGTATAGCTCAAAAGTGGCTCCATTATATGCCGTTTGGGGCTTCATATTTATTGTCTTGCAGTATTAATTGTGCTCAGTTTGCAAGCAAAATAAACTATATTTACTTTAAATGCCAATTCTGCAAATTTGACTTGGGAACTGGGAATAACAGTATCTTTTTGGAACTGTACTTTGACCCTGGCAATAAAAGTTGAGAATTGGCAGAAATTTCCATAGCTCGGTTGAAGCAATTCTCTGGTCCAAAGTCTAAATAGAGAACATGTTTCAAAATAGTATGGATTATGTGTGAACTAGAAAGGATTGTGCTCCAGTCACTATGGTATTTCAGAGCCAGTCAGCTACAATAATAAAAAGTGCTAAAATGTATTTGTATCAGTCAAGTGATCAGATCTAATTTAGGATGCATATGCAAGAAGAGATAAACAAATTATGTTCTGTTACTTTGGTTTAAGTCTTTTATTATTCCATTGATTTAAACTGAGTATCTGTGGACTTACGCCAGTGCAACTGTGATCACATTCAAGTCTGTGAAGTAAAACTCAGCATTGACGTGAATGATGATCTAAATTACACTACTTGATCATTTATAATGTCTTTTTGATCAACTAACACTTGATGAACTTCTTATCAATGCTGTTCACATCCTGACACATTTTGACCCAGACTGCTGTCTAGCATATGTAGCCATTTATTCCAGGCTGTATTTTACCCAATTTGACTTCAAGTGGGACACTTCAACCTCCTTTTTGCATTGTACTCTAACAGTGTTGTGTGGTTTAACAGAATTTGAACTGAAGGCTGAAGGGCAGTGAGAGTTAAAGAAGATAGGATAAAGATGATAGGCTAGGAATAAGATAAAAAGACTGTGAAAAGATGCCAAATGGTGTCTTTAGAAGCTCTTCTGTCATACCCTTTGCTTATATTAGAAATCCAAATGTAATATGTCTCTGATGGAGACCTTCATTGAAGCACTTTGATTTGCTTATTTGAGAAGAGTGTGTTTTTTCTCAGGTCTCAGCCAGTACTTTTTTGGATGAGATGGACTGCTTGCTGAATTAAGAAGCAAAGAAACAGAACTGCTCTTGTGAACCTCTGTACTTCTGTTATTTACTGATATGATAATATAGTCCAATAGGACTAAATGCAGAGCTGTGTGTAAAGAATGCTTAGGCATCCAGTCCAACATAACACTCTACAAAAGACTACTCTATTAATTACAAAATATATTGGTCTCACTAGCAAGAGCAACAAGACTGATCAATCCTCCTCAGCAATGAACAATCAGACAGTCTAAAACGCTAGTATGACAACAATGTATAGTATGGGACCTAAGAAGTGCAATGACAATAACAATAAAAATCCCCATTTATGGGGCACTTTATCAAACAAACATCTCAAGGCACCACGCAATAAAAACATAAGAAAATGAAATCAAACAGAGCTGTGGGCTTGATTGAAGGGAAATCATTGATCCTTATTCCTAAAAGCATAATGAAAAAAACCCTTCATCTCTTGAGGTCTAGCATAAAAGTTAGAAATCTGCTTCAGAGGCCTAGTACTAATATCCTGGAGACAATTTCTTTTCTTGCTGATTCTAGATTGGTTCTGGCATGGCACAGAATAGGGTGCCTGAAACAGTAGATTGAAACTGATTTAGAGAATATGGTTATCACCTTCTAGTCCAAAAGGTTATTCATGATTATAGAAATAATGCCTTAAATTTGACGAATAGTGCAAGACTTTAGCTCAGATAATTTCTTTAGCTATTTTTTCTTCTTTTTTGATGTACCACCTTCTGTCTTTGCTTCAGATTAATGTAGGTGGTTCTACTATATGACCCTACCAAGTCACAAAACGGTTCTGTCCTTTTTCCTGGTCTCTCAGTTCCAAGTTCCTTTCTGTTGATATCGGATTGCTGTCCTGATGCAATTACAACTGTAAACCCGAGTACAAACCTTTTTGTCCATTCTTCTTATGCAAGAGTAGGCACACCAGAGATTGTGTCAGTTTTCCTCTTGGCAGATCTGCTAGGTTAAGAGACTTAAATATAGAAAATGTCATCACTAATGACTCATTCCGTTGCCCACCAGCATATGAGTTGGGAGGGAAAAAGTTTTATTAGTCATTCTTGTAAATTTCTTTTAGTCTAGGCTGAAGCACATATTAGTTCAACAGGGCTTTCAAAGGTAAAGAAAAGATTAACATACGGAAACCAGGGTTTTGTTGATGCTTTATGTTTCAATATCATAAACAAATTTCATTAGCGAAAAAAAGTAAAGCAAAAATACACACAAAGTTTTTATGCAGTCACTTTCTGAATAGAAACGGAAATAATAGCTACAAGGCTGGTAAACTTCTTCATCCAGGCTCTAAGTAGGTATATTTAACATTTGAAAAAACTTTATATGGAATGTAGTTTTCCCCTTCAAATATCAATTCTTTTCATTTGATAGAGACACATATCTTCAGAAATTATTTACTGTAATACTGTGGGCCAAGCTGTGGAATAAAATTCTATCAGTGATTATTCTAACTTGAGTAGTTCTTCCTGCCCAGAAGAGTTGAAAGGTTCTTTCCAGAACACTTAAAAGAACACTAGGCAGTGATGCATTTTGGAAAGTAAAAGCTGTTATCAGCAGGTTTTTTTGCTTGGGTTTCTTTGGTTGAGTGTTTGGGGATTTGGGGGGAGAGGGGGATGTTTGGGTTTTGGGGCTTTTTGTTGTTGTTGACCTCTTAAGGATTGTTTTTAATCAATGGGTTTTTTCCTGACGAAATCTTGAATTTTGAAGGCAGAGCTACTCAGGTATGCTAGCTGTTTATGTTTACAGTTATGGATACCCCCTCATAAATCCAGTGGGATAATAATAATAATAATAATAATGATTGTGACATAATAAGGATAACTGCAATTTTTTTATTCTTAATTTTCAGTTAGTTGTGATTTTAAAGTTGAAAGCTTATGCAAGTAAGCTAACAGATAGCAATCTACCACCAGTAGTCTTATGAGATATTATTGCTGTTGGAGGACTCCTATGGGTTCCCTACTGTATTTGCTAGAAAGTATACACCAATATGTTTTGTGAGAAAGAGCCCTGGATGGAGTTTATTGTAGTTATTTTATTATTTGGAGTGTGAAGTCATCAATAATGAGTCTTCACTGAATACAGAATATGATTATGATTTTTTTTTTCTTCACATTTCTAAATGTGTAATTCTTTGCACTGGTTTTACTGGTTCCATTCATAAGGAAATACTTGAGCCGTAAGGTCCTGAAAAGTGTGTGAGAACTAACAATTGATAATTCTTCTGAGTGTAAGTTAATATTTATTTTATTGCCACTGATGTCTAGCAGGAGCAGTTCTGTATTTAGACAGAAAGCAAATACAATTTCTGGACATCCAAGTCTGTCTCTTTTATGCATTTAGACAGTGTGGACGCTATCTCACCAGGAACTGACACAGTGGGAGCTCCAACCATATCCTCTATCCATGGTTCAGAACTCTCAAACAGATATGCTGTAAGGAAAAGAGCTAGAATGAAGCTCTGATAAGTAGTATCTCCAGAATGGTGGTAGGAACAGTTATAGGGCTTCCTGCAATAGCAAATTGAGACCAGTGAGAAAATAGACACTGACAGCTGAATTCATTCAAGTTTTTAAATTTTACAAGAAAAGTATATGGAGTGCCTTGGCAATGACGTCAAAGAACATCCATCTTCCTTTCAGGCGACCAAGAGCATGTTTCCCTGACAGGTAGCAGCTGCTGAAATAGAAATCAAAGCTTTCTTGGCTCAAAGCCTGTCCTTCATGAACGTCAGCACTATGAAACACAAAGAATGGGCCAGACAAAATTGGCAGGACACTGAGTCCAGAGACTGCCACAGACTTTGTGTTAGATTTTATGGGTCCTGGTCACATAAAATCAGCCTAACCAAAACTGAATCAGGTGCTTCCTGAGGCTGAAGGTCAGCAGATGTGGCTTCACAGCTCCTCTGTGATACCAGTGCAGCTGGAGAAACCTGTACGCTAACCAACTGCTACAAGCTTCCTCTGTGCCTATCCCTCACATGTAGCATGGGTTGACAACCTATGACCACCAACTTTTCAAATGGTTCAGGTGGCTGTCTCAACCCTGAACTGATTGACAAAGAAGCTGTGGGAGTCTCTGCCAGTTCTCTAACAAAAAAAAAAAAAAAAAAAAAAGGCAACCCTTATTTCCATGCTCAGTGGGATGTCTATGTCAACTATGAGGTGCAATGAATAAGCAATAAGCTCAATAGCTCTCCATCAATATCCTTTTCCTAAGATTCAGCACTCATTGACATTTCTCCCATGTTTGCTTGAACAATCTGTTACCTTCAGTCATCTTTATTTGTATGAGCCCAGACACTGCGTAGAAAAGATGCCAAGTGAACAAAGACATCTGTAAAGTCATCCCCATTGACGAGTTTCATCAAACTGATCAGACCAAACTGCATTAACTCTGTTCTGTGGATTCTGTCTGAGCAGCACAGTTCAGTCCTAGAAACTGTTCACTAGAAACAGAAGACAGATGACAATCCAGGCAAACAGTGCTTATGCCACGTGGCAGTCTAGAGGAAGAAGCTGGTGATCTGCACAAGGAGTGCATTATTTTATTCAGCAATATAAAGCAATCATTGATACAGAAAAGCCTACAAATAGATTTGACTTCTCCAACTTTGAAACTAAATTTCACTTCTGTAGATATTAAATAGAGGCATTTGCAAAAGAGCAAATTCGTTTTACTAAAGGTAATGAATAAACATGCTTTTTTTCCTCATCAAGACAGTTTAGTCTCTACGCTATTAATTTTTTAAAAAACTTATTTTTTTACTCAAAATGTATTGTAAAATACTAAAGCTTGTGGCTTTGGACAAGTTTGTAATAAGCTTCTGTCAAAAAGTGGTTGAATTTTATCTAATTTGCAGTCAATGGAAAACCAGAAAGAAAGGGATTCCTGACTGTATTTTGCAGCAGTTGCAAACATTCATTGAATTCATTAAACATTCATTAACATTCATTAAATACCCTTGCTGGAATATTAGTCACCATCAAGTACTATATTGACTGTGTGTACTGATATTTGGAAATTTTAGCTCTAGATAGATTATAGAGGTTGCAATAGGTTTTCCTTACTTTTCTGATCCAAATACACTGCTATGAATAAACTTCTATTAACTTCAGTAACCTGTTAAAGGAAACTGCGTTTCAGATCTCTGGGCCATTCTCTAGTTCTGCATCACTGCAAAAGTTTCAT
This sequence comes from Mycteria americana, assembly GCF_035582795.1. Classification (NCBI taxonomy): domain Eukaryota; kingdom Metazoa; phylum Chordata; class Aves; order Ciconiiformes; family Ciconiidae; genus Mycteria; species Mycteria americana. The sequence goes on from NC_134370.1 coordinate 26,808,866, forward strand.
GGCGGTTTGTTTAAGCTGACTGACGGGGCAAAATCAGAACAGTAGCAAGTGTGATAAGAAGGGGTGCTTTCAGGTTCTTGCTGGGGCAGAATGATGATGACAGAGCAGATCCTGGTCCATCTGGATGTCTTCTTTGGCTTAGCAATGGTGGATCAAAAATACTGATAAGCAACAGCCAGCCTGCATAGGCAAAAGATGTCAGCTATTTTAGAGACGATAATTTGCCTTTTTTTTTTCCTAATTTGCTTTTTTTCTAATTTGCCTTTTTTCTAATTTGCACTGGAAAAAACAATGCGTCACTGAGGAAAATCTTACACAATAAAATTCAGTTTGACAAAGTTCAGCCTGGGGCAGAACCCCTACTCTAAACTTTCAGTCCTACTTTACATTCTTTTCTTATATATCCATAATTAATATACCTTCTTGTGGCTCCCAGGTTACCACTTTGTAGGACCATCAAGAAAAAAGACCATTTTTGCCCCATTGGGTTCGATGGAGTTATGCAAACATACAGTGTTTCTTTTGGCAGTCATTCATATCCATCAGTAGTCATACTGATCTGATTGGGTGGAGAAAACATCAAAAATTTTCTTTCCTTCCAGAAACCAAAAAAACTAACAGATCTAATATTGTTCATATTTAGTGATGACATTGTCAGAGACCTTTTTGTTTTGGGCTTGAAACAGAGCATGTGCTACACAGTACATGCAATGGCTTAATCACAAGTCCTTTCCATTAATGACAGCTTAAAAATGAAAGAGTCCGAGCACTTTCTGCCCCAAAAGAGGGAGCTGTCATATGTACAGTTTGAGAAATCTACATCTTAATAATCCTCTATTTTGAAAGGTAGAGGTCCTTTAATGACTGATTTCAATTTAAAAAAGACTTCTACTTATAACTTTATCAATGTTCTCTTTTAACACGCCTCCTTTTGCAGTATAAGATCTTTTTAATGACAATGAAACGTATATGCAATGTTTATGATCTGATTTAATGCCATTTTTAAATGAGAAAGTTATTAAAACATGAATCATGTTGCAGCTAATAAAAAATGAGAGGAATCACAGGAGCAAAGGCTCAGTGAGAAAGCTTTGGCTCTTTAATGCAGAAATATTTACTGTGTGATGCTATTAAATGAATTGCTGGGACTAATCTTTTAGTTCTTTACCAAGGCCTGATGGGAGGAATGAGATTCAGACTAGATGCATACAATACATGGGACTCTGCATTTGCATTTGAGTCTTACATACAAACTGTATCTCAAAATGCTTCAAGGAATTTAATACAATTCAACAAATTGACTACAACTCAATGAATGAATTACAAATTGGTAAATTGCCATTTGCTTGTACAGTTTATAGAACATTTAAAGAGAGGATATCTAAGCAGTAGGTGCCGTGATACGTGGCAGACCTGTGAGAGCAGCCACCCCTAGTTTGGCATTTGAAAGCCACGGGGACAGACTCTGGGGCATGTGGGTGGACCAAGAAGGAGAGAAGAATGGGAACCTGAAGTAGCCAAGAGTCCTTTGAACTAACTCATCATTTTTGTAGCTTTAGTTAATACCAGGAGGTGTCACCATCGGCACCAGTATAGAAGAACCAATAAGGACAAAGAAGGAGGGGTGTGCACCAAGAGGGAAAATATTTTTTTTTTTATTTTTTATGCATAGGTCCATCAAAACCTGGCAGCCTGCAGTGATGGGAAAGATACATAATATGATAAAGCTCGGTAACCGGCATGTGTGATTGAACAAACCAATGAAGAGATAACATTTGAAAGCTTTACAGCTTGGAAAGCTGTTAGCAAGCTGGTGTCCCCTTCATCATTTTTAATTTTACTTTTACTGCCCTTCATTTGCTTTGACGGGTTGATGTTGCCATGGTGCAGTTGAAATTCTCATAAAAGTGCTGTTACCCTTTCAAGATGGCTATTTTTTCCTAGGGTTTATACCACATTTTATAGTTATGTCAGAAGGTTTACTTGGTTTATGAATTCTCCAAGCTCTGATACTGCTCTAAAAACTCTGGGTTGCAGTTCAGCTTTTGCCTTTTAATTTGTGAGATTTAACAACCACTACATCAGTGTGTTATATCCTTACATAATTAGAAAACTCATTTTAAATGTATCCTTTTGTTAATAAGGGTAAATAAAATTTCATCTTGTCCCTCACCTCTTTGATCTCTAGCTTCTTTAACAAAAGAAAAAAAAAAAGGCATTTTTTTCTGACTAAATCTATGGGTCTTTTTATACTAATCCCCCAACTTTTAAATGATTTATTTCATGTAGGAAAACAATTTTAAAAGGTATTTCTACTCCCTATGAAATACCTTACCCAGTGTTCATAGAGATATTCTCATGCTTGCAGTGGAAGTTGATTCATGTCAGATGTTAATTGGTCCCATGGCGCTTTTGCAATCACAGTTAATTTCCCCTTTGCTTGCTCTATAGCAATTCTGGTTAAGGATCTATGGAGTGAATGTGGTCAATCGTGGTGTGAGTTAAACTTTTTGCAAGATTTTTTTTTAAATGAACGTACATGTTTTGATAAACCTGAAAGCCTGTTAGTCTTTAAGAACTGTGCTACATGACCCCTACTCAGTGTGAACAACAGACCAACTTCACAACTTGAGTGGAACTTGGGGGTGGGAGAGGACGGAAAGGGCAAGAAGAGAGTGAAGTATGACCCAGTATGAGAAAGGATTTCAGATTTACATTAAAGTCTAGAAAAATTGTTCAGGAAAGATAAGCCTTGTAAGGGCAGCTGGTGAGATTCGTTCATTAATTACCATTTCAGTTCTTGTTTTGGAAGAAAAAGTGAATTTAATAAGTGAACTGTAGCTGGCTTTCATAGAGATACTGGTGCTAAGGTAAGGAAGGAAAGTTTCAGACACAACTCTGCTGAAGGCAATAAATACCAATTCAATAGAACTAGAAGCAAAAATTAGAAGCTCCGATTTTGCTGTCTGTTCCAAAAAGCCCTCCTGTAAGGCTCTGGGAAAGATATTAAGCAGTGTCATTAAAGGAAGCACAAAGTAATCCAGAGATGAACACAAGTTGCACTGGGACGTAACTTTTGAATAATCAAAATTTTTGACCTGCTCAGGCCTGGTTTGGTCCAATTTCTGGCACTAACAGAAAATTAAATGAGCAAACAATGTTTAAATGAGCAAACAACATTTAAATGTCAAATAAGGGTCCACAAGCAAACAGAGTAAGACCCAAAATTGGTGTTGTATCAGATACATCAATTCTTGTAAGTACCTTACTGGAACAATGTGTTGAAGAGCAACAATTAGGCATAACTTCATGATGCTTTGGGGAAAAACTAAATAAAATCTCAGATATCTACACCTCAGGAGACATACACTGTATAATGTGTAGTTCAGCTCTAACAGGAACAGCTATTATTAGTGCCTTTCACAGCTTTGTTTTTATTTTCTTCCACTTACCTATTTTACACTATAGTGTACTAACCAGTACTGTCATATATATGTTATATTCGTGCATAGCACAAGGACTGTTTCCTCACATATGACTGAGTTACATCCTCTAAGCAATAGAAGAACTCAGCTAGTTTTTCTGGATTTATTATGCACTGAAGTAGTTTCCCCCAAATTTGAATGATACATTTAAAACTCTGGAATTTAGAAGAAAGCTTGTCTTTGAAAAACAGAACAGAAAATTGCATCTAGGTATATGAGTTGTCCGGCTATAGATTTGATCAGGTCATCTGAATAAGGAACTTGTATTTGCTCCCATTTGCACTTGTAATTTAGGGAGGAGTGAAAGAGAAGTGAAAAACAAATGTTCTTGATTCAAAGGTATTATTACAGCATGAAGTGGTTTTTTTCCTCCTAAGTTAATAGGTTTGTTTCCATCACCCTTGCCAGAGTCCCATGCAGCTCTATATTGTTATTTTATTTTAGCTGAATGACAGTTTAAATGTCATTGTAATCATGATCTGTCCTTAAAACTGTATCATTTTGTTTTGGTCTCTTGTTAAATACTTTCCTCCTTAATTGCCTTTTCATTCAACCAGAAGACTTACAATGGCAACCACGGAACAGCTGAAAAACAATTCATTGTATCAGTCACAGACTCTCATAATGGAGCACCTTAATAAGAGCAAGTTCTGTACTTCTTGAAGGCACAAGATAAATTAGGTTCATAGTCCATTATTTGAACAAGGGTATCTGACTTATGGCAAATCTATCTGAAAGAGTATTGTAGAATTGTATTTTATCTTTAAGAAATGTGTTTCTAAAAGTAAGATATTTACTTCTGTTGCAGTAAAGGATTTAAGCAGAAGAATTTCTCTCTAATGTTTGTTGAATCATACTAGAATGATGAGGTAGAACAGAGCCATACATCAAACAACCAATGTGAAAAACTTAGCGTTGTATTTTATTTCAGGAGGGAAGGCTGAGCACAGAATGCCCAATGGTTTTGCCAAGAGCACACTCTCTCTTCCTTATTTACCAAGCTATATATACATTGAAGAAGGTGACAGCACTCTTAAACTTTTTCTACTGCTGAAATTTACGGATGTGCACATTTAGTTTTTCTTTTGCAAAGAACATCAGAACGGCAGTGCTGGATACTGCATTTCTCTAGCTCTGTAGAACCGCTATAATCTAAAGACAAGCAAGGTAGTTCAGTTGTTTGGGGTTTTTTTTCCTGTAGATGCCCTATCGGTTTGTCCTCTTTGTCAAGTAGAGAGCTGAGAATGAGTGAAAAGAGAACTCTGGCTTTCTTCCCAAGGCTGTTTTTTTGGGCTTTTCCTTGCTGTGTAGTAACAAGTACCACAGGTAGTATTTACTCAGGTGGCCATTTTCTAATGAGGAGTCTTCTACCTTAAGCATTGAACTTACACTGAGAACTCATTTTTTGGGTGCCAGTCAGGCATCATCAGACAACCACTGTGTTTTAGTGTGACCTAGAAGGGATTCAGACTTACAGTTTAACATCTGAGAAATACGATAATGCACTGAAATTTCCTGTACAAGTTCCTTTGGTTTTGGCTCAGATAACACAGATTCAATCTTCTCATGTAAACACTTGCTCCTAATCTTTACCAGAAGTGTCAAGAGGTCAGCCAATCCTTTCTTGATATTTCTTGATCCACGACTAGGATACAGTTAAGATTTGAAGCAATCAGTTACTCTTTATACAAAGTTTCTTAAGGCATAAATGGAAAGGAGGCTTACTGTGATTTTTGATCCCATCCTACCAACCCCTTCTTTCAACTGCCTCAGCGTCCTTGGTTGGCATTTTGAACTCCTACTCCTGGAGTAGGGCTATTTTACTTAGAATAAATAGATGAGATGTCAGGTAAAAACCCTGTGTTTATTGTAAGGATGTAGCTCTGCATTCTTGCTATGTTATCTACCACTGTAATTCCGTGTACAATTTTACTTTCCAAATACTGAGCCAATGAACTGTATTCAATCACTCAGAGTCTCTTTGGTCCTAGTGAGAAGGCATTCTGTAGACTGACTGCCAAGTGGAGACTTGGTAAGGTAAAGTGGAGACTTAGAAACAAAAGCAAGGCAAGTCAGTAAACCCTGGCTACAAATGGGTCTACTAGAAGTAGGGTTTCATAACCATCACACTGTTAACAGGAGTTAAGTTCAGTGGTGCAGTTTCTCCCTGTCATGGACACAGAGTGCCTACCTAGCCAGGTGGAGATAATGGACCTCACAAGCCCTTCTGGTAAAGCAGCTTTGATTCAGAGTAGTAGATATTAGATCTGTGATGTTGTAGGCATTGACAGTGATTATTGGAAAATCTGCAATAGAAATGATATATGTGGAAGCATGGAGCAGGAAGACCGAGAAAAGCCTTATAGCTCCTTCTCCCAGCCATTAAGGGTCCATAGCTATTGGGTGCCTTTCTCCTCTTTCTCTCTTGAATAAGGAAACAAAGTCCAGCTCTTTCCTGAATACCGGGCCAGATGTTGTGCTGCTGTCACACCTGCAACATTGTGCTCTCTTTGCTTTGAGTTGCAGACACAGACTTCTGGCCTAAGGATCTAGAAGTGAAATTAGGAGGGCTGTGCATGCATGTATAATTATTGTTGTTTCAAGACATCTGACATTTAAAACTTAAGTTTATGAAGCCACTTTGGGAACAGGCTTCCTGAGTTGTGAGAAAAATTAACTCTTTCCCTTCTTGAGACTTTTGATTTCCATGTGGCACTCCTCCCTCTAGTATTCCTCTATGCTTTGAGTGCCTCTTGGGTCAATCTGTCTGTCTTCTGTGTGCTTTCCACTGGTTCAAGATGGCAATAACCAGCTAACATATCTGCTTCTGAGTGTTGGTGCTTCAACACATGGGACTTTTCTGTAATGTAGGCTTGAGGTAAATTCATTTTTCTGGCTTCTAAAAATATATTTTTACCAACCGAGATTTCAGCTGAAGTTCTGGATTATCCTATGTCCTGGGGAGATAGATGCATCTGAGTCTATACAAACTAAAATAAATATGTGATTTGGGGTGAGAAATGGCTTTCTGAACAGATGAAAGAGATTTTGATGCCTGTTGCATTGCAGCATGAGGAACAAACAGATCTAAAATGAACAGGGCCATTAGATACGTCATGGTCTGCAGTTACAATAATGAGTTTGTCTGTAAGGTACATGGCAAATTTCATGGAGAACCTTCTTGAATAGGCCAGTACAGACAGTTTCCAAGATGCAAGAAAGATCTCCATAAAGATTACAGCCTAATGTCTAGCACTTTGAGACATTCCAGTAGGAGTACTACTTTTATTAGACTTTCACTAAGTTTACTCATGGTGATAGAGACTCTTTCCATCATGTGGAAATGTTACCACAACTTCTTACAATTTTGAGTGTTTATTGTTACTTTTTGAGTAACCCCTTTCTCAGAAGGGACTAAGAGGCCTGTTGTTTTAGCACATTTGTATATTCACAAGTTTAGTGGATCTGTGATGTGGCTGACATGACATTACTTCTGCAACTGAATATTTTACAATACTAAACCTTCTACTGGCATCCAATATCAATAATATGATTCAACACAGAAGAAAATATATGGTATCATGATGGGAATAGAGGCAGTATTATTACTGGAAAAAATATTCTCTGGGAAAAAAATTCCTAGTGTTGATTTTCTTTCAAAAACTTAACAAACAAAGCATTATATTTGCCATATTGATGATATAGACCTCGTCTTATGCTTAAATAGCATCCTATTGACCTCAGTCATATTAACCGAATGACTCCGTATCATAAATGGCAAGATTAGGATCACACCAACAGCTGAACGTGGGGTCAGCTCTGCTAGATCTAGCCTTCTGTTTTATGTGCACATGGATGTTAATGTAGTGGGCCTCTGATCTGGAGGTTTATACACTGGAAATAATAATACTAGATACACAGTGTTTGCCTGTTTGCCTATAATATATGCCTCTGGGTTGGGACAGTGATAGAGATTTTTGGGATGATCAGTGTTCAGAGATACAAATGTTTTGCGTGATTTTGCTAGGCTGTTCTAAATGAAGGATAGGTTAGTACAAACAGTAAACACAAGGAAATTGTCCTGTTCATTTCTGAATCCAAAGTTGTTACATTTCTGAACCCTGGGATAGTAATTTTGTTCTCAGCTTTTCCTCTCCAACCTCTATTGTATTTTGAAGGGTCCGTGTCTGGTTTTATATCCAAGGCTTCCTGAGATTGGAGTTTGGTGATCCTTGGAGTGTGTTTCTGGTGAAGATTTTTTCTTGAAGGAAATTTATCATGAATAGCTGGGTGGATTCTGGTGCAGCTGAAGTGTCTGATACCAAGGCAAATGACATTGCTTGAAAATGATGGCCATGAAATGCAAGTACATTGCAAATCACTCAGCTGCAGAGTCTTGGAATAAGAGCACTGCAGAGCTGATGTATGGACTGATGTTGCCATTTAATGTGGTTTCCCAGCAAACCTTTCATAAAATTCATGACTGTAGCTGACCTCTGTTACTGTGTTCCTCTTAGGGGAAAAAAAAAAAGGCTATAACCCAGCTTTCTACGGCAGTGCACTGAAAAGTGATGTGTGATGTGAAGCAAGGTGAGGGGAATCATGTTCACTTCACCACAGACACTAGAGGTGAGCCTGTAGTCAAGCAGTTGATTAAATGTCACAGCATATTCGACAGTCTTCCAGGCTGACAAGGTCCTATTCTGACCAGCTTCAAACTAGGAAACTGATTCAAATCACATTTTCTACCAGCTTTACTCCATTGCCAGTGTTGCTTTACATCTATGAAAGTAAAAGCAGAATTGGCCATCAGCTGCCAGCAGGAAACACAGCTTCTTCATGTTATTATTACCACAAAATACGAGACAAGACGCTGCTTATAGTATTTTTGCTCTTGTATTAGATATAGTTATTTGGCTTCTGGTTTATGTGTGGCTGTGAGGGCTGATGTTTCCTGAAATCAGCAATTCTGGTCTGTCCTAGAAAGTCTTGGCTTCTTGTGTAAAAACTGGTGTACTATTTCTCACTTCCACCATAGCTTACAGTCAAGCGGCAGTTGCTGATGTTGTATGTTAAATTAATTAATGCCACAGTAAGCTGAATCTGAGGCAAAAGAACTGGCTGACATGGTCATGTCTGAGCCACCTCCAGAGAGAGCGGAAAGCAGTGCAGATGGGGGGAAATGTATTAGCTAGAGGTGCTCAGGTACCATGAAATGCAAAAAGAGGCAAAGAGTATCTAGTCAGGCAGATGGCATATTTAAAAGGGAGGGGAGGCAGATGCTGAAGAAGCACTTGTTTTCCTCCTACTTATATGTAAAATGGTAAATCAAAATCCACCTCTCATTCCTACGTCTCTGTCTTTCAACTTCCCACCCTCCTCAGAATACCCCTTTAAATTATGAGCTGAGAAGGCATAGTCTGTCATATGTAAGATGATTCCCATATTTTGGGAAATGGAAAATTAACAGCTACCAGTGCACACCTTTGTCACTATCACCAACTAAAAGTAATTTAGCCCTTCCATTCCCTCAGCTCAAATTAATAAACAAATGTGTGCATAATGCTTCTGTCTGCATGTGAATCTCTACCCTCCTGATGACAATGATTTGTGAATACAAATTGAGGGCACTATGTGTCTCCTAATCACCTGTGTGATCTTGATACCCACACTATCTATCAGTAGAGCATGCCATGTTGTATTTGCTTCTCTAGCAGGGTGATGTATTAGTCCCTAAAGGTCTGTGGCACAGTTGAGAGCAATTGCTTTCTTCTCCCTAACTCCACCTTGTCTCTTCCAGTGCGTGTGTGTGTGTATAATGAGGGAGGTAAGGCAGGAAGAAGATGTAGAAAAGAGCATGTTTCCTTAGAGGAAAGGATTATCTCTTGTTCTAGTTCAGTGACGATGAGTTAATGACGTAGGGTTTGCCTATTGAACAATGTGCCTAAAGTTTTTTCGGATTAGCTACTAAAACTGTTCTCCCCAGTAGTGATTTGGTAATATGCTATGGCAACTGCAAGTCAGAGCTTCCACAGTTCCGTCCCACTTCTAGCCCAAAAAACCTGTATGTATAGTAATATGGTGCAATAGTGTAAAAAAATTTACAATATAATTAATTTTTTTTATTCTAGTTCTCTCTGGGCTATATAGTCCCTGCCTGTTGTTTTATTTACTCCATAGCTATTCTTGTTTTGTAGCTATTTCCTTTAGCTTGTAGCTCTAAGGTCAGTCTAAGGACAAGATGTTCCTTCCAGAGATGAGTTGTGAACAGTAACAAGTGGGCTGTGTAAATGCTTCTTTTCTTCTGTGTCATTCTGAAAACCTAGCTTGGGAAAAAACAAAGTCTCCTTCAGCTCAGGATTTAGGTCCTAAATTCAGATTTTGAGGTTGACATCATTCCTTTGATGCCTCTGAGTAAATTACAACAGAATAGTTGCAAGGTGATCCAAAGCCATGCCCACGTAAGTTGTAATTCTCCAGGTTGAGACTGGTTTTTGTAGCCACTAAAATGTACAGGACACAATTAATTTTGTTTTGCTATTTTGCTAGATTATTTTTTTCAATAATTTCCTTTTTGAATGAAAACATTTTTTCATGTTTCTCTTTTTAAAATAATGTCTTGATTCATAAACAATATTATGGACCTCGCATCATGCTGGAATCACCTTACTTTGCTAGGACATTAATACAAGTGTAATAGTTACGGCTACTGTTCATATTTGCTCCATGGGGGCAGAGGATTTTAACATCCAGCCAGAACAACTGATTAATAGAAATGGAAAAAGTAGTAGTACCACACTCAGCTCCTCTTTCTCTTTCTTCTTCCGGACAATATAAACGTGCTGGTAGTGCTAAGTGCCTTCATTCGTAAGCGAGTACAATAAAGATTAGTCTTTAATTATTTCTGGCATATGTCCTTTAAATTCAAAGCCTGTAAATCGCAATGGGCAAAGGGTAATATGTCTTAACAGGTTACACCTCCCAAAGGATATGTTGATTGACATCAAAATTGTTTCCCCTCCCTCTCTTCTGACTGACAGAATGGCAGGTGTGAAGTGATGGCAGTGTGCTGTAATAATGTGTCAAAAGACCTTAAATCAAGACTAATGTGGCTTCAATGATAAGCTCCCAAACGTTTGTATGGCAGAAAATGGAACTGTAGGGCAGATTCATCTTGGGACTATTATATCTTTGCACTTTCTAAAAGTGCTTTTTAGTTAGGGTCCTTGGGTGATTACAGGGCAGAGGTTTTAGAAGTATTTCTTCTCACAAAGTCATTGTGAGGAGAAAAACATTTCTATACTTACTACTGTGAAGAACTTACATCTAGTGTTTTTTTTGCACAGTGGTCTTTTACTATAAATGTAATCCAGAACCTGAAATAGATAAAAATATACTTGTTTCAGCAGCTACTGATGGTTCCTCCTTTGAACAAAACTCAACATGTAATGCTTGAAGAAACAGTAGAAAGGCAGTGAGCATAAATGAGGGTGAACACACAGAGAGACAGTTTCATGTAAGCCACCTCTGACGTGCAGTTTGTACAGAATTTCCTGACCTACAGGGAAACCTAACTCACAGTCGAAAGGATGATGGGTCATTAAATCTCCATTTTATTCTACAAGAGTGGGTCTTTGCATGCATAAATGTAAAAAATTGAACAAAATAGCACAGAAGCTGCTGAAGTCCAGTCAAATGGTGACACAAAAAATCCCCAGAGACTCTGTGTAAGGAGTCTAGCAATGGTCTGAATTCTGCCCTAAGGGGCAGACAGATGTTCTCTGACCTTCCCAAAGATTCATATCAGGGCCTTATTCCTCAGTGTCTGTATTTGAGAGTACTTGAGCGGAGTACTTGAGAGTAGCAAATGCAAATTTTTGTGTACAAAACTCAAAATGCTTTTACACGTTGTTACAATGTCTCTCAAGACAAGAGATTTTGCATTTGTTATACAGGTTTAGCCAGAATGTTATGAATTTTAATGAGGAAAAAATGGCAGTCCTGTTGATTATTTCTCTTCTTTGGAAAGCAATTTTTGTGCATTAAAACTGTAAGGCATTTTAAGATAATCATTATCCAGAGAACTTCATGCTGAAAATTTATAGAAAACCTGCAATTGGATTTTCAGCATTGTCTATTTAAGTAAAAGCTTTTCTGTATTAAAAAAATGCAAATATATATATATTATTTATATATATAAACAAACAGGCAAATCGTTTTATGATAGGTACAAGGCATGAGTGTAGGAAGACAGAGATTTTTCCCTTTAAGTTTACTACTCAGCATTTACACAGGATGCTAACGATGGATGGAAAACCACCACTGTTTCACAAATGGTGTGATAGCTGATATTGAAACGTGCTGGCCAGCACAATCCAGTTGGAACTGAATGAATGTTATAGTAATACCATGTCAGTATGGGGAGTGTATGAAGGTTAAATTAGAAACTCTGAGTACGAACACCAAACAGGCAAATTACTGCTTTGGCCTTAGACAACATTCAGCATGGGTAAGACATGAACCACGTTGACAGGGCAGGTGGAAGACACTTCCAATAATTCCTCATGTGCCATTCCTGACCTGTGAGAAAACAGAGGTTTTAGGTTATCAGGGCTCTCTAAATAAATTAAACTGAAGATAAAACAATTTAAGATCTTTACTTAATGTTTTTATGTGTGGCCTCTTGTTTCAGGCTCGATCTGCCCGGTGACAATGAGCTAGGACAAGAGGCACAGGAGGGCAGGTCTTTATGGAGAACTTCAAGGAATTTTGTATTGCCTTGGAGACAGCGTTGTTCAGGGGTGTTTCCCAGCAGGTCTGTATTGAAATCTTTTAATTAGCAATATGATGACAGATACTGGAAAGAAAGAAGGACTTGTATGATTCCAGGTCAGAAAAAACCCTGTGGTTTCTAGAAATGCCCAGAAAAGACCTCTGTTGCAACTCCAACTGCCTGCTTTGGTACTTATTCCTGATGAAACAGGTATGAAAAAATTAGGATAGAAGGCAAGCCAACTCAGGCAAAAAATGAAATAAATAAAGTAAAATAAAGTAACAAAACGAAAGGAAAGCCAAGACAGTGTCTTTACACTACAATTGTAGGTCAGTTTAAGAAAAAAAATTACCTCAAAAAATTCTTGCTGACTGACAGCAAAGTAATGGTCATGACAACTTTGGAGAAACTGCTCTACCCACCTTTCAGAGCAGTTGTGAGCTATGTCTGACAGAGGGGAGTCTGTGCATAGAAGTAGAAGAGAGCTGATTCCCACTTTTGTACAGTAACATGAGTGAAATTGGACTGCTGGGAGGGGGAGAAAAGGGTCTGTGGTCATGGACATAACACAAAAGGTGTAAATTAAGCACAAGCAGAATGCAAAATTAAGACTTCATAAAAATTATTGCATAAATAAGTTGGCTTGAAAGTAAGAGTATTAAACAACAAAAAAACCCCCTTAATATGTCCTAGTGCTTCCTCAGTACTACAGCTGACAACTGGTCTAGAAAGTGAAGAAAGCATTAAGTTAACAATTGTGTCACTAGTGCTGAAGAAGATACATTGAAGCATCTATTTATTTGAAGAAATAAATTGTTTACAAAGACTGAGAATGAAACAGGTCTTCATATAGTATGAAGCTGTATCTGGCAAGACACAATATAATATGAATGAATACCGCCAGACTGACTGCTCCATTTGCACCATCCATTCATAGTTTATCTACAGTTTTCTTTTCATATAGCTACATTTTAAAGATGACCTCACCCTAAGCTCGCAGTCACTCTTTATCTTCCCAGCTTCCCGCCACAGACTTCACAGGTATTTAATCCCTATTTCTTAAAAAAAAAAAAAAACAAACAACAAAACCACAATTCCTTCCTCCTTATCCCAAAGCAAGGCCTAACAAGTGAGCTGCCATTGTCCCCTTCCTCCCTCCCTCCTCTGCAATCACCCTTTACTAAACCCGCACTGTGCGCTTCAGAATTTCGGCTGCTTCCATACAGTGGTCCCTAACTTAGGTAACTTCTACCGGAAGTGACTCTAACAGTCCCAGACTCTACCTAGATCCCAGTCCCTGCACCAGGGGCCTACAACTAACTTTTCACTCTGTGTTGCTAGTTTCTGTTTTACCTCTTCTATATCAAGCGACAGAATTTCCTTGCTGTTTGATAGCCTGTGTGAAATGGCATACTAATTTCATTTTATATATATATATACACATAGATACATATATATATATGTCCCAGTGGAAACAGAATCACAGAATCACAGAATTGCGTAGGTTGGAAAAGACCTTTAAGATCATCGAGTCCAACTGTAAACCTAGCACTACCAAGACCACCATTATATCATGTCCCTAAGCCTCCCCTGGCGCAACTTGAGGCCATTTCCTCTTGTCCTATGGCTTGTTACTTGGGAGAAGAGACCAACCCCCACCTCACTACAACCTCCTTTCAAGTAGTTGTAGAGAGCAATAAGGTCTCCCCTCAGCCTCCTTTTCTCCAGGCTAAACAACCCCAGCTCCCTCAGCCCCTCCTCATCAGACTTGTGCTCTAGACCCTTCACCAGCTTCGTTGCCCTTCTCTGTACACGCTCCAGCACCTCAATGTCTCTCTTGTAGTGAGGGGCCCAAAACTGAACACAGTATTCGAGGTGCGGCCTCACCAGTGCCGAGTACAGGGGCACGATCACTTCCCTAGTCCTGCTGGCCACGCTATTTTTGATACAAGCCAGGATGCCATTGGCTTTCTTGGCCACCTGGGCACACTGCTGGCTCATATTCAGGCGGCTGTCAACCAACACCCCCAGGTCCTTCTCTGCTGGGCAACTTTCCAGCCACTCTTCCCCAAGCCTGTAGCGTTGCATGGGGTTGTTGTGGCCCAAGTGCAGGACCTTGCACTTGGCCTTGTTGAACCTCATACAATTGACCTCGGCCCATCGATCCAGCCTGTCCAGGTCCCTCTGTAGACCCTTCCTACCCTCAAGCAGATCAACACTCCCGCACAACTTGGTGTCATCCGCAAACTTACTGAGGGTGCACTCGATCCCTTCGTCCAGATCATTGATAAAGATGTTAAACAGAACTGGCCCCAACACAGAGCCCTGGGGAACACCACTTGTGACCGGCCACCAATTGGAGTAAACTCCATTCACCACCACCCTTTGGGCCCGACCATCCAGCCAGTTCTTTACCCAGCAAAGAGCACACCCATCCAAGCCATGAGCAGCCAGTTTCTCCAGGAGAATGCTGTGGGAAACCGTGTCAAAGGCTTTACTGAAGTCTAGATAGACAACATCCACAGCCTTTCCCTCATCCACTAGGCACGTCACCTTGTCATAGAAGGAGATCAGGTTGGTCAAGCAGGACCTGCCTTTCCTGAACCCATGCTGGCTGGGCTTGATCCCTTGGTTATCTTCTACATGCTGTGTGATAGCACTCAGGATGATCTGCTCCATCAGCTTCCCCGGTACCGAGGTCAGGCTGACAGGCCTGTAGTTCCCCAGGTCCTCCTTCTGGCCCTTCTTGAAGATGGGTGTCACATTTGCTAATCTCCAGTCAACTGGGACCTCCCCAGTTAGCCAGGACCAAATATATATGGTCCACCTCATTCTGGTTTACCTAGCAATCAGGAAACAAGTACTGAATGCTGCTTGAAATTTGTTTCCATTGCTGAAGAGGGTAGCAGGAACTGGAGGGGTGTCAATCTTTCTGCTGTCTCCTACCTATGACAACTTTAAGATAAATAATTAAAAAAAAAAAACAACATGAAGCAACAAAACACTTGATAGTCACTGCAGTTTGCGGTGCACTGTATTTAAATGTACAAAGCCTCTTCATACCTCTGTAAAATTCCCCACCCCATGACCCAGTTTCATGGAAGCATGATGGTCCCCTGGCCCATAATCACGGTCTAGGAACAAAATCTGATTCACAGTACTGATTTTCAAGTTAGGCTGCTGAAATATACCTGCAATCAACAAATGACAAGGCCACCAGCACACAAAACAAAGCACACTAACATCCAGTCAGTAATTTACATTATATACACTATTCAAATGGCAGTACACTGCTAATGGCTGTGGAAGAATGTTTTCTTTAAACCATCCAAACAGTAAAACTGAAAAATGGGTTTTGAAAACTTTTTTTCTTTTCAATTTCTTTCCTTTTCTTTATTTATCTTTTTAACTAAGTCCTCCTTACCATGTTTATGGAATAGCAATAATAATTGAAAAAAAACCTGTGTCTTAAAAATAATTGAAAAAAAAAATCTATTTCTTAAAAATAATTGGCCTTTCTTTTTCCCTGAAGAAGATTTTTTTTTTTTCTTTTTTGCTGGGGGGGGAAGAGCTGGTTATTTTGTTTGATTGTCTATTTTTTATATAAAATACTGTGAAAATGTGCACTATGGTGAAGTCTCAACCCTCCACCCAAGCAGCCATTTCAGGAAATGTTTCCATTGGAAAAGTTGGTAAAATATGACAATATTCCTAAATGTCATTTTTCCTCTGAAGCATTACTTAACCCTGAGGCAATAAATCTAATCACTGAAGTGAGAAATGGACCCATTTAGTAAGGCTTTTAACTACACATCTTAATGAAACCTAAACAAACGGTGTCCCTGCCACTACGTTGGTTGCATGTGTGTTTATGTATACTATGAAAGGAAAAGAAATATTTTTCATACTTAGAGATTTATTGTTCTATGGTAATTTCCGAACAGCACTGGAATATAAACAGACAATTCTTTCTTTTTAAGAACTGCAGTTTGCCAGCTTTCTTCTTTATGTGACTAATGATCACCATGAGGGTTCTTTCTTCACCGAAAGGGTTGTCAAGCATTGGCACAGGCTGCCCAGGGAAGTGGTTGAGTCGCCATCCCTGGAGGTATTTAAAAGATGTGTAGATGTGGTGCCTGGGGACATGGTGTAGTGGTGGTCTTGGCAGTGCTAGGTTAGCGGTTGGACTCGATGATCTTCAAGGTCTTTTCCAAACTCAACGATTCTATGAGGGGTTTCACAGCAGCTTGCTTTGTTACTAGATCCAGAAAATATGTGGGTTTGCCTACAAGGACAGTGTGTGCATTTTAAGGTACATTTATCTTTATTTGACTTGTTTGTTTGTTTGTTTCCTTAAAGACAACTCACATCTCTGACCTCTGACACTGGCTAACCCGTGCTGTAGGCTGTGGAAACGGAAATTTCCTACATCCAGGCGTTCACTTTGCATTAGTTAAATCCCTGCATGCTACTCTTGTCCCCCCTCCTTTCTAATTCTAGTGAATTTTGTGCTTTATAAAATCAAGCTGTTTCAAATATGAATAAATCTGTATGTCAAACCCACCCTCTTCCACACAAATACAAATCTGAATATGAATGTCAGGACCCATGCACATGCCTAGTTTCTGTATGAGAGCATTCTGCCTATCTGGAGAAGTGATTTGACTTCTCTGTATTGCATTAGACCACTGTCATTAACGACAGAGGTGTCATTTTGATGTGATCTGTGAGGCAGTAGAAGCTTTGAAGTTGAAAGATAGAATAGACATGGATAAATTGTGCTCTGAGTATGCTGCTATTGCACCATTATTGCTGGCAATTATTTCACCAAGTGACACATCTGATAAAAAATCATCCGCTTTGCTATGGAAAGAAACCACAGTTCGCTGAAGCACATGGTAGATCTGTCGATTTTAGAGCCTGACAAAAAGCTCATTAGTTTTGGCCTGATCATTCTGCACCAGTCTTGAACTCTTTTGCATTGTTTCCTCCCCTCCCTTGTTTTTTCAGTTCGTTTCCTTTTCTGAGATAGCACTTTTGCTTTTCTGTTTTAATGTTTGGCCATTTGCTCTCTCTTCCCCATGCCACTTTCCCTGACACACCCCTTCCTAATGATGCTCTTCATATGCTTCCCCCTTCTCTCACCCCTTCCTTAACTGTCTTGAACAATGTTTATTTCTTTGTTGGTCTCATAAAGTGGGGGTTTTACAACTTTTTTTTTAATCTGCAGAGCATGTGAAATATAACTTCTCCAAATAAATAGCAGCAGATTCCAGGTAATTAAATTTCAGGTTAGTTTTAAGTTAAACATGGAATACAGATTTGTTCCTTCAGCTATGCCCCATGGGCTACGTTCTTAACTGGATTCATATTGTGGGCTCCACCTAAGTAAAGACTTCAAATAAGGGAGAGCTACTGCCAAAATTCCCATGGGAATTTATTTATATTGATTCCTTGGATAATGATATGTCTGTGATGGAGAAAAGGGAACAGGAGCATGCAAGCAGGAATCTCTTAAATAAATTGTGTGATCAAGAAAAAGGTAAATGAAACTACATTTTTAAGTGTGTAGGGTAACACGGTGAGATAAAAGGCCATAATTTATCACCAGATGTTTTTATCTGACTAGCAAAAAAAAAAAAAAAAGCCAGTGGATGTATAGCAAGAGAACAATTACATTGTTAGAGGATGAGCTGTATGTACACTAGAAAGGTGTTCCTTGTCACAGTAAAGGATTCTGGGCAAATCGCTCTGAAGCACATTTTTTGAGGAACAGAGGCATGGAAAGTATAGAGGTATCATAGGTTTTAGAGGTTCTTCCTATTTCTAAGCTGAAGAACAACTTTTTTAGAACACAAGCTCATGTTCTGTGCTTCAGTTACACTCTTTTCCTGAATAGGTGAGCTGTAAAAGAAGGTGGCCTCAAGCCATCCACCTTACAAAAAGGTCTTTCATCACAGTACATCAGAACTGGTCTTCCATAAAGGGGTCACAGAGTATGGGGCATAGATTCATTCCACCTAAACAAGTGTCTCAGATACCCAGTTACATTAGGCCCCCTTCATAGACAATCAGGACTGATAATCATCTTCAAAAGGCAGTTTATGTTAAATAACTGCTGTTTGCTGGAATGAGCATGGTCCACATGCTTGCTAAGTGTGCTAAAGTATTATGAAATGAGACAATGGTAGAGCCCATGGAAAGCAACCACAGCTTTGGAGCATGCTCTGTGAGACTTGGACACAGCAATAGGCCACTGTCCAACAACATAAGCTTTACCAGGATTGTGCTACTCAGTCTGGAGGATTTAAATCTTCAAAGTCTCACAGACAGTATTATTTTTTGCTCTAAATTAATGGTCTCAGTCTAATCCTTATGATTATGTCTTCACAACATTTATAGCCAAGGGATAGGTGATTTAACTGGCTGGAGAGTCTCAGTCCCACTAGGAATAGGCCTCTAGGTCAGAGGTATATTAATGAGAGAACTGCTGGGGGATGATGAGCTGATCCTGCAGCCTCCAACAGCACTGATTACAGAGGACTCTATAGAAAAAGCTTTCCGCTAATAACTATGCAAATCACACTGCAGACACAGCTATTATCATGACTGCAGGCACTTTTGTTGTTTGTTTTGGAGGGGCTGGGGTGGTTGTATCAAAGCCCAGGCCACGTATGAACTCTCCAGTGGTCACTGTGTAGCACACCACAATGTTTGAAAGGGGCAATAGGAATAAAGTTTACATCCATTTCTTCCAGGACTCATCCTATGCTATCTGAGGTGGAAAAGGTCCTGTTTTGTAGAGGGCGTCTCCGATCAGTATTCTTCAGGTGTATCCTAGTGGTAGGAAGCAGTAATACAAGTATTAAAACTACCACATACAAGTAAGCTACATGTTATAGGGGATAAAATTAAGCGTATTCTGCTGCTAGTACTCAGTACTACTTGCACTAGAAACGCATGTTGTAGTTAGGCATGTCATACCGCGACCCTTTTCGTTCTGAAAGGGATCTCCAGGCATATCTTGGATATTTCTGACAAAGGTGGATGAAAAGCATAGTTTATAACAAGTATAGATTTCCACATTGTTTATAGAGACAGTTTTGATTTGTTAGTTGCAAGCCACGGGCGTGAGGCTGATAACTGACTTGAAGAAAGAATGTAAACTAGAAAGGACAATAATCTTTTACTTAGAGCTTCTCCTCCACCCAGCAAGCTGTTGGTTTCATCCTGGGCAGAGCAGTGCTTTTCAGTGAGATTTGAGATGTCAAAGGAGCATTACAAAGCCGATTTCCCTACAAAACACCCTGCAGGCATTGAAGCACACATTAACAGAACTATTTCTTGAAAGTCCAGCTACAACAAATTGAATCAAATGGCTGTTAGGAGTTTCATTGCTTAATGCTATGATCTTCCCTGCAAATTCTTTGGACAGAGTCCAAGTACGAGAAAGCATCTGCAGAACCTAACATGATGAAGTAATGTATCCTTGTAGAAACTGATCCAACACTGCAGGGAAAGATGAATGCTGAAGCAATCAGTGAATTTAAAAGGGTTTCTTTGTCACACTTGCCATCCATGCAAATGACTGAGTTACCCAGCTACCCAAACCTCTACCCAGCTCCAGATTCCCTCTTATTAAACCTCTCCAGCTTCACTGCCAGAGGTAACTGTCTACACACCTAAGCATCTCTTCTTCTTCTCCTTCCAGGTTTCCCAGTCAGTCCATAAGTTTTTAAATAATTTGATAATTTTAATAATCTGTTTAGATTTGATTCTGTAAAATGCTGTTTCTCAAGAAGTAATTAATCAGCATGGGAGACTACATGGTAGCCTAACCTGATGATTTTCTGGGTTTCCCTAAATTACACTGTCTTGCCCATTTTTATTATTTCTCCATTGCAGCTATGTCCATATACAGGGTGATGAAAGCATGGGAGTTTGCATTATCTGACTAGAATATTGCAGAAGAAGCAATGAAGTTTGTGCATTTTGAAAAGACAGAACAGAGATGGCTGATCGTGCGTGGGGGGGGAGGGGATAGGAAATGAATGTCTGCAGCACACTTCAGAAAGTCTGTCATAAGGAAAAGTTATCCTGAAGCAACCTCTTCTTCATTGGGAATGTATTATATATGTGCAAATCATGGCCTTTCTTGGCTTTAACTGGTATCACCAAAGTTCTCTTTGAAGCAAAGGAACCAGTCCTGTTTCCACCAATTCCAAAATTAAACCACTATGGTATTGCTTTTTAAAAAAGCTTTACATTCAAGCTGTAGGCCTGGGGCGGAGGCCCAGGCCTCCACCTGATTCAGCCTGCACACATGGATTATGCGTCCTACGTGTAAAGTCTTTGATCCATGATAAACCCAACATTTACTGATTTGTTTTGCACTGTCCTTTCAGATAAATACATTTCAAAATATATGTTGTATTGTATCTGATGTCTAACTAGAAAAGTTTGCTGGATAACACTTGAATGAGTGCACTGAAAAAAAAAATAGATATGTTTACAGTTTCTCAACAATCAGAAGTTTCAAATACAATATATTATTTTACAAGTCTTTACTGTGGTTTGATTTGCAAACCTCTGTGGAGAGTCTAAGAAGACAAAGATGTTGGAAATAAGAGTTTCTTCTTCCAAGCAGGAAAAGAAAGTGGAAACTGAATAAAGTCATAAAAAAAAAAGTGCCCTGGAGTGTTCATCTCTCTCCAACACACCCACTGGGACACTTTGAACTCACTCTCCCACTGACTATAAGATCTTTTTGACAGAGGCTGAAAGTGTCTGGTTACTGGACACTAGTGTCTAGTTGCTGGAAATAAATGAGAAAGTAAAAACAGGCAAACTGCACTCAGAGGTAGCTGAACATTTTTGCATAACGGATGTTCTGAAAAGAAGTTATAACATATATGTGTTTTCAGGCCTGGGGCCTGGGGGGAGGGGAGGAGGAGTGTTTTTTAAAGAGCTCAGTCAAGTACATATAGCCAGAAATCATGCTTAGGACCTAGCTTAGCTGAAGAAACACTACATACTTCAAGTCCTCATGGATAAATAATTAAAGTTTTTTTCCGACTTAACCAAAACTGCACAAAATCTTTGCTGGTGAAAGCTGCCTATGTTATTTCCCATTTTGTTATGTTTGGATATTGTTATTTGCCCCTGCTTTTCTTTCCCTGTTTTCTTTCACGGCTAGATTTTTATTAGACACATAATACCTATTTGGAAGGCTTAGGTCTTTGTGCTAGCTTATGAAATAGCCAGGCACAATGAACTCACTTGCTGTATAAAAGAGTAAAGATCACATAGAACCATTACAGAAAACAAAGAAAGTCTGAATATTAATTCAGAGCAACTGACTTAATAAAGAGCAGCGCTTGGCAGTGCAGTTGCATTTTAAGAATAAGCACTGGCTTCAGAAATTGAGTTCTTCCTTAGAAGGAAGCTATGAGACAGATAAGCGACAGAGGATAGATATGAGGCTATCACTTTCTATATTTTCTCCTTTTGGTCCCTTGATGAGGATCGTAACAGGTTTCAATCCCCTGTCAGTCACCATTCTTGAAGAGGATGAGGAGAGAGGGAAGAGCCAGGACCAAAACCTGCATAGTTTTATCAAATACTCACCATGAATCCACAATTCCTTTTCTTCCAATACACTGTAAAGACTTTTCTCACTTGATTTCACTCACTCACATTTGTAATTTATCTAGCTCCTTAGGATGCAATTACATGATAAATTCTCTCTGGTAGCAAGTCCAGGCTACGAAGGTGCAGGTCCCAGCCATGCAGCCTTTGCCCAGACGCTCCAGGTGTGGTTATACATGAGAGCGCCAGCAAACAGCGAGCCAGGTAGCAACCACGCCCAGCAAAGGGCTCTGGATGAGAAACAATGATGTTGATTTGGGCCAGAGACTCCCTCCTTCCACCCACCCTACGCTCTGAGCAAGATGCATATGGGTAAGTGCCTCACATCCCAGCTTGCTTAGGACAGTTCTGAGGACACCATGGGTTTTTTTCCATCTGGCCAGGAGTAACTTATCTCTTGCACTGTAGGACAACAGAGGCCCTGATGAATACAAGTAGCAGGTTTCGCTCGTGTCCTTTGTCTGCCTGGCACACAGCTTTTGAGGCAGCAACATGTCAAGCTTTCTGAGGCTTTCTGAGGCTATTCAGATGCTTCATTGCAAGTTACAGCTCTTACAGACATCTAGAAAAGAATAAGGTGGCAGAAGCTGTTGAAACGTCTTCCATTTCAATAGTAAGTTACATTACTTCTATCTTCCTCCTCATCCTTTTTTTTTTTCTTTTTTTAACCTATTCAGGTCGTAGAGGTTTTTAGAGTGGCTTCATATTCCTGTTTGGAATAGGGCCTCCTGGCAGCCAAATACTGTGGCACTGGCAGTCTAGTCCCAAGACATTCAAGTCCCTCACACTCATCAGTTACCCTGCTTCTGCCTCCTCAGGTTAGTCTTGTAGTATAAGCGTAGGACTTGGTAGTCTGGCTCTGCATTACATGATAGCTGCGTGCCAAAGCGCACGTCACCATTAAGGTCCTCACAGTGATCTAGATGAGCCAGCGATGCTGTTAAACTGAGGCTCCCTCACTGCACCCTTCCCCTGCCCCAGCTTTCTTTCCAAAGGGGAAAAATTCTTTAGTCAAGTTACAGGTGTGCTAAACAGCCATTTATTTGAAAGATACATATATCTATTTTATATATGTTTATGTACATATAGACAGATACGTATATGTATATGTCTGTGTCGGTAAAAAAAATGTACTGCCCTTTAGGCCAGAATGACTCGTGTTTACATAAAAGCAGAGTACAGGTTCCAGTGCCCTCTACCAAAACCTTTTGCTACAAAAAGCTCAGTGCTGTGAGCCCTATAATGTATTACAGAGGAAGAGTGATCAAAAGTGTCCTCATGATAAGGCTTAACTGCATGACTAAGAGGGAACATGTTGGCTCTATGTGACTCTGGGAGGTAAACTGCAGCCTACACTGCAGGTGGTGGGCTATCTGTCACCTACTATAATGCCCAATAATATATTTTACATATTATTATTATTATTATTATTGTTGTTGTTGTTGTTGTTGTTGTTATTGCTGTTGATGATGATGATGATGATGTTATATTCTTTTTATTTAAAGAAATTTCAGTGATGTTCTCTACACTTAGAGCTCAAGGCTGCAGGATTGAATAGATTTATGAATTTTTCAAAGAAGTTATGAAGCGCATAGCCGTAGCTAGGCCGCGCAAGTCAGTACTGATTAGAAGCAGGGAGTTTACATCTGTGCTACCAACTTATCCGATACATACATATTCCTCTAACAGAGTAGCACATATCAATGATACAGCCCACTATCGGCTTCTGCCGCTCAACAAACATCCCACCACCAAACAAAACAAAATAAATCCACATGCCTACAAAATGCTCAGAAAGCTGGATTTTCGCTACTGGAGTGTATATATACACATTTCTCTTCTCACCTCAAGATGCCTTTTTTGTTTGTTCGTTCATTCTTTCTTTTTTTCTTTAAAATACTATGCGTAGGTCTATTCTGCTTGTATTCAGGGAACTGGGAAAATGAACTGGTTCTATAAAAAATCTGGTTTTCCAATTTATGTTGGTACCTTAGTGTATAACATAGAGGCCACCCGGTGTAGCTGCGCTGTGATGCGCTCTGGTTTAGTGCTGTTTAGCAAGCAGTACTCTAATGGCATGGCACGCCATCAGCTAATCCCCACCGCTGCAGTGCCATGCATGACTAAAGCGGAGGTTAAAGGCCATAAACCCAGCACATACACTGCCCATACCTGTTCAGTTGTCACGTTTAGCAAATACTGTACAACCACTGTCTGGTGACAAGATTCACATTTTTTCTTTTTTTTAGATGTTAGCCATGATTGTTAACCAAAGATTGTTAAGGTTCAGGGAGAGAGAGAGAGACAATCAAATGTTAGCCCTCATTGTTTTGCCTTTAAACTGTGAAGATCTAGGAAGGAAGCAGAGTTCTTCTATGGTCTAGGAAAAAAAAAAAATGTTGGTAACTTTTTGAAAGCAGCGCATCATGTCACAAAATGTTCATCCCTCCCTCTGTCATTAACTATTTCACTGTTGCTGGCAAAACTTGTGAGGTTACAAAGATGAAAGCTGGGCTGTCATGCACAATAACTGTTAATTGGATAAGGACTCACTTAATAAGATCTTTGATTGCCTTTCCCTTAATACTTAGAAATAGGGCTGAACATCCTCTACCTTTGAAATGAGAGAAGATTTACAGTCTTTCTTAAAATAGCATTTTTTTCCTAGGGGCTGCAGGTGGGGCAAAGGGTGGGGTTGTGGTAAGTGAGAGAGGACTGGAGAGATGCTCATTTTCGTGGGGGGTGGGGGGGGGGTGGGGGGGGGTGGGGGTTGTATTGCTATAGAAGATTATGGGAAATATTTGACCTTGCCTTTGGGCTGTGAGGTAAAGGTTTGTTTCACAGTTCCCCTGCCCCTCAGTGGCACTCCTTCAATACAGAGAGCTATGCTTATGAAATCACCTCCCTAGCTTGAACCATATATTTGCAATTAAAATAAATAAAAAAATTTATATTTATTGTCATATACAGCAAAAGGCAATTGCATCCTAATTAAAGTATTGTGAAAGAGTAGCAGGACTGCCTCATAGTCTAGAAAAGGCGTGAGCAGCCTGTTCATTCACTGCAACCATGTGCTGACTAGGACTACTATATCATTTCGGGGGAACTGCATAGGATGCTGCTCAATCTAACCTATGTACAGATGAGTAACAGGGCTGCAGATACACAACAAAACAGCTTCTTACCTTAGCTATTCTATGGCCAGGTTTGATTTAAGTGTTTTTGACAGCAAGCTGTGCCGTCTAGGAGTCAAGACCCTAAAAAAAATTGGTAGGTAGTGACATATATGTGTAGATATAAATATACGTGTCCAAACACACACACACATATATTCATGGACTACTATGTATGGATAAATATCTCTTTTGTGTTATGGATCCTTGTGCATGGAGCAGACACCTGATTAAATCTGTGATGAAGAATTATCTTCCCATCTTAAAAATGGGTGCCTATTTATGGTAATTTATATGGCTGTCCCTCACTTCTTTGTTATCATTCTCCTTCAGTAGTTAGAAGTCAAGCTTACTAGTTAGCGCCTGACACCACGAAGGGATGAGGTCGAGGAGTAACATCTCAAGTAGACCTAGTATACATTTCCGTGCAGATTTATTAACACAAAGTAGTCCTTTCATTGAACTGTTCTAGACAGACATCACGGTTTTTATGGTACGTAAACTCTCTTCCCCAGTGAGAGTATCTAAGGATAGTTTTGACAGGTGTACTCAGTGAGGGCCAGACCAGTTTGCTTCACTGATGGTGGTGCTGAGCCAGTTTGTTACACAGTTCTCCACAGTCCTGCACAAATAGTGTTGTGCATTGATCCCCCCCCCCCCCCAAACCACTCTATTTGCTTAGAAAACACCAGTGTTGCCATTTTCTACCAGGTTCTTTATGTCATTTACCTCCGAGTTAGGACCAAATTAACTATTTGTATTTTGGGGGTTTTTTTGGATGCTTTTGGATGCTTGAGTCTGTTGCAGTGCTCTGCTCGTCTTTCGTTTCCATGATTCAGAATCAAACAAGGTTTATCATACTGTGGTTGATTACAAATCACTGTGGTGATGCTGCTGCATAGAAGATTAATGATGTCAACTTTAATGACAAGGTTATTTTAAATAGCAGAATGCCAGCCATATGCATACAATCTTACAGACTCCAAAAGGACACTAAGTTTTTCTTAAACTTAAAAACATACAGTTGCATGTAGGATTATACCTCGTTCCTGCACTGCAATAGAAGAAGCATAGTCCAAATCTTGCAAATAACTTTAAAATGTACTTATCATGAGAGATGAGAAAATCTTTGGAATGCTTAGCAAAATTATCAGTCCATCATAACCAGACCTATCCGAGCTAAAGGTGCCATGAGATGCGCTGTTCAACCATGTAAAGTAGCTAAATTATGCCAGATTATAATTGTATTTGACTACAAAACTGGTGTTAGGGTGATGTTTGTTGTTACTGCAAAATTATTCAGTTACAGCCCTCACAGCATCCTCCATGGCAGCTGATATTAATTATTATTAGGAAGGGGCTGATTCTGGACAGCGAGCAAGAGAGAAAGGCAGCTGGGTTAGTCTTAGTTCAAAATATTAGTAGCATTGGTTTAGTCTTAGTTCAAAATATTAGTAGCATTGGTTTCGTGAATAAAGTATTGTTCATGACTTGATGATACATGTTGCATAACTTTATGCAACAGCCTGTCTAGAAGAGAAAAAAGAAAACACAGCAATCTCTCCTTCTTTTAGAACACAAATACATAAATTTTAATCTGAGAAAAATACAAAATGAAACCATGTACAAGTTATGTACAAACCCTTTTTACAGGACAATATATTTATCACTGGATATTACATATGACAAAGTCAGGTAGATCATCTCTAAGCACCAGCATTTGTTCTCTCTCACCAACCCATAATGATAAAAAGTAAAATGATGAAGTCATACTCCTTTTTCTTGATGAACTTTTCAGTTAAGATGATAGCTGGTTCTCAGTGTACCCCACCATCCCCACTCCCAAATTATAACTAAATAGACATGTGTAGCCATCAAAATATATTGTATATGTGTTTGCATTTGTGTGTTTTTTTCTGAAGGAAGAAAAAAACGCATCAGCCTTGAACTCTACAGAAATGCAAAATTTAAAGGTATATCAACTTTACTTTTTTTTTTTCTGGACAGAGGTTAGATTACTTGCGTTGGCTAAGCGTGTCTGTCCCAAGCTCTACCATGGCAGAAGCGGCATTTTTTAACTGCTACTTAAGGAAAACTTGAGATAACTTCTGCTGACCTTTTTGTGTGGGTCCTATTAACTATTGTCCAGTCAACAAAGTGCTCATATTCCAAATTTTTGGTTTCTGAAAAATCTACGTTTTCTATTACATGTATGCAATTGCCTGTATGTTGTGTTGTGAGGGGTTTTTTGTTATAAAGATCTCCTCTAAAATGCATTGACTGAAGCAGTAAGAAGCTTTCTCTCAACCTCACTAAGGTTCTAATTAAATGCAGCTTTACTGTATTTAGCTTCTTAAGTTAGATATTGTTCTTAATTAGACCCAAAGTGTTAAAAAAGTATTTTATATTTTATATTGTCTTCCTTCCCCCTAGCCTTTCTCATTTGGACAGTTAACAGTAGTACACCATTATGTAAAACAGATACATTAGACCAGCAGTCCTATCTATTAACTTCAGTGGAATTTCCTTGGTTATATAGACTACTGCACATTATAGGCTATACAGTTTCAATGTGGCTGCGTGTTCTATAGCAGAGAATATCTGTGCAGAATAGATATATTACTTACTTAAATATAGCTTTGATAAATGCTGGGGCAGAATTGTCAATACTGTAGGCCTATGTACCATCCTAGGAAGTGGCCACAGCTGAAGAGGTACTCCATTCCTTTCATTATTTCACATGGGGTCTGTACCCACACCTACTAGTATTGTTCAGTACGAAAGTACTACAAGTATATGCCTGCTAACTGAATATTAGGAGACCTGGTGTGCATATATAATGAAGTTAAAAAAACTATATCCCCTCAGCCTGGCATTGTTCAAACACCCTTAGAATTAAAAAATAAAAATAGAAATTAAAAAAAGTGCTTGTTCAAATGTTGAGGATATTGGTGGTTCAGATGGCAGGGAGAGGAAAAGAAAAGAAGGAATATAAAGAACTCTCCTTTCCCCTGAATTTTACTATGCATCTGCCATTGACTTTGACAGATATTCCCAGGCCAATCCACTGTAACACAGGGAAAGGATTTCTGTTTTCACTTTGTCTTTTTCATCGCCTTTCACACAATTGGTTATTTTGTTTAAGCACATTTAAAACTAGAAACAAAAGGTGCGACACACACTTCTTTTGGTGTTAAAGAAATTCACAATGATAACAGCTTTAAAAACAAAATACCACACACACACCCCCCTGACCTCAGTATGTGTTCATTTCAAATACATTGGGATCCAGAAGCCTGCTTCTTGATAAAACCATTTAAGCGCCTGCTTTGTGTTTAACTTTGAGCCCGTGTGAGTCAGCTAGAACAGGGCAGTTGCTAACATGTTTATGGATTTGCTGGTGAGTGACCAAGCAGTGAAAACATGCATAATTACCCATTTGTAAATTATTGCTTCTTTTGTCATGCATCCAATTATTGCAGTAGTTGTTAGATGTAGTTTACACAGACACACACAAACCCCAACAAAAACAGTCCTCTCTGAATGATAACATGCTATTATACTTTCCCCTTCTTCTCCTACACTATGAAGAGCTCAAGAAATGCAAATCTTCCTTACACTGGCCAACCCCCGCCCCCCCCCCAACAACCTCACCCACCACCACCCAACAACATATAATAAAAGGTTATAGACAATACTTTTGTAGTGTCTCTTGTACATTACATGCAAACTATTTTTCCCCTTTTCCACATTTGGCTGAGGCCAATTAAGTCTTTTCTCATCCAAGCCGCCTGAGTCATTGGGTGGCCTTTTTCTTTAAAATTCAAAAATAGGGGAAAAAAATTATCTTTAGTACGGTTAAACCTGGCTTCATGTACAGCCCCAGCTGCGACAAGAGCCTGTAAGCTGCTGAAGACTCATCAGCCCTTTAAGACATCTGTGTGCCTTAATAGGGCTACACGGGATCCTCATTATCCTGAAGCTCATGGCCTTCACCTTGTATAAGCAGCGCTGGCTTTCCCATCAAAGATGAATTGGAAATAGCCATGCGCTTACATTTGCTTGAGGACCTGGATGTGTCAGGTCCCTCTCACTCCCTGTTTTCTCTGTCCCTACACTCCTGGCTTTTGGGCTAGTAGGGCTTGCAGGGTCCCTTTGTGTTACAGGTGGAATAGCAGCATTGTCCATGAACCTGTAGCAATGACTAGCTGATCATGCCCTGGATCAAGAGGTTTGTACTTTCCACCACGTGTCCTTCCTACTGTTTGGCCATCAATGTTGATTTGAAAGAAGAAGAGCTGTTAAAACAGAGGTTTAACAGCTCTTTTTCTTTGTGTCTTTCTTCACCCCACCCCCCCAAAAAAAAATAATGACCACCTTCTTGTGATGACTCCGTATCAAATATATACACCCCCATATATATATATATATATGCATGTATATATCCACACATACATATATGTGTGTATGTGTGGACATGCATATACGTAAACACACACACAGACACACACTCTCTATCCAATGCATGAGTTACCAAAAAAAAAAAGAAAAAAAAAATTATTTAGCCTGTATTAAATGTGCATGGAATTAATGAAAAAGCTGAAATCTTTTTTTTTTCCCCTTTTGTTGTCCTTTGCAAAAGGAGTAAGAATTCTTAATAAAGATCAAAAACTTATTTCTACATCAGTCATCGTGTGGTCTGTCAGCTGTCACTTAGGTCACTTTGCCAGCCACTTTTGCCTTGGTGTAACTTCATATATACGAATATTGGTGCTGGCCTTATTGTAGTCTTTAATGGTTGAATGTCAAAGATCTGCAACAGGTTTCTACATGTTCCACCATCTAATTGCCAGAAGTCAGTCCTGTGATCATCAAAAAGAGGAGTAAGAAAAGATTATTGATTGCTCTTAGCTTTTCTGTAAATGGGAACCGCAAAACCATAACTATACCTGTTTCTCTCTGTCTTGCTTGCTCTCGACAGGTGTTGTTCTGTCTATCTATCGTTACGTACAGAACTATGTGCTGGGAGAGAGCGTGAGTGTATCTTGTCCTTTATTTATGTACAGTTGGCAGCATGACATTTCTGGGTGTGACGGTTAAACTGGACAGACACACACAAACCTTAGCAATGTAGGAGTGTTGTATTTGATTCGTTAGTAAGTTTTATCCAGTGAATGCTCACTTCTGAAGGAAGGACACTCAGAAACAGCACTGTATATGATAAAGTATAAGTTATAATGTTCTAGGCCCCTACATTAAACACTGGTCTTCTAAGGAAAAAAAAAAAAATTCACATGTACTTGGTGAAGTTGAACACAAATTTCCAAAATTCTTCTGTACTCAGGACCAGCTTTTTTCACTCTGGTAATAGTACGAATGCAGTTCATAAATGAAAAAGGAGCACTGACTTCAAAGCAAAGGCTTAACATGACCCAATGCAGAAAGTGGATGTAGATTATAACGTGTCACTGGCTGAAGCAGCATAGATTGGAAGAACTCACCAGAATAATCTTCTGTTTTGGGGACTGTGAAATGGGTTAAACATGGTCTAAATAATAATGAAAAAACCTGCTTAAATTGTTTTGTTACTTTGTAGGAGAGTGAAATATTTTAAACAATCCAATTTTACAGATATTGCAATTAACAATTCTTGTTATTGTCTTTAAATAGCTATTCTACAAAATGTAACAACAAAGTAATCACAGTCCAAGAAGTCACTCCAGAATAAAGCCTATTAGTTTGTTAGTATGGTTATATTTGTACTGCAGCCAGTGGACAAACATTAAAGCCAAGATAATCTAGCTTAAATGTTGGATTATATAGTGGACATCATTGCTTTCACAATAAATTCATCTGCTTTGTATTTGTTTGATTCACTGATATTTCTCTAATGATAAAAGTACCACAGTATGTTTTATTGTGGTGTTTACAATTCTGCAAAATTACAAAGCCTAAAGTTAACTTGCACAACGAAAATCTGCCTTTCCTTATGACTGGGTCCTATGTTTTTGTTTTAATTCTTATTAGCACAGGTGGTGGTTTGTTGTTTTTTTTTTTCCTTCACACAATTGTGTCAGATGTTGCTAATTTGAGATAGAGAGAGTTACTAAATCAGAACATCAAATGCTTGGGTGGATAGATACTGCAGCACAGATATGAAACATCACATTTTTGTCTGATGGCTACAAAGCTTGTGGCAACTTTGTGAAACTGCTGACACAAAAGGCACCCATCAAAGGCCTTTTGTAATTTATCATAATAAATACATTCATTACCTTTATTTTTATTTGGTTATTACTATACTTTATGTGTGGTGTCACAGCAAAGTGAAAATAAATTAAAGAAAAAAAAAAGCAACCGGTAAAATAACATGTTGCTTGGTGCAAGAATTTTAACTGAGAACAGCATGTTGTGAGAATATAGAGCTGAGGCTAAACCAGTTTTAATCCTGATCCGAACTCACCAAAAGGAGATTCAGTGTGCCTTTTACCAAGGTATGAGCTGTCACCAAAGTGCAAAGATCTGGAGCTAAACCTCTATACATATCAGGAAGAATTTGAACCAAATAAGCAAGACTGATGTAAGGCCATCAGCACTTTTGAAGTAAGGAACCAACAAAATATGGTAGATGGGAAGGCTTATAACTTACGATTTCATGTACTACTTCGCACTCTGGATTAAAGCACTGTAGTAGATGGCAAAGGAAGAGGAATTGCCAAGCTTGCCTTCCTGGAATTAGCAACTGCTGATGGCTAATGGGAAGCAGAGTGGAATTGCCAGATTTGCTATTTATAGCAAGTGCTGCCTATGAGCACCTCCTCTACATGGCCCTCGGTTTAGGCTAGTGATGCTCACTACGCTAGTGTTGCAGAAAGTTATCGAGGATGCTGGGCGTCTCTGTGTGGGTGTTAGTGCGTAGCGGGATGGGGGGTGGGGGCAGCATGGGGGTGTGGGGGGGTGGTTGGACCTTAACGTAACTGGCAAGTAAGATGATCTGTGTATGGTAATAAAACAAAGAATATTTCAGAAGAATGTTACATGTACAAAAATATGACTTTCAACTTTGAAAATAAATAAGTTCAGTTTATTAAGAGCTGGTGTCAATGCTGAACAAAATACACATCCTCCAGTAAAGAAACATTTTGGTGAACTGTTCTCTTTTTTTTTTTTTCTTCTTTTTTTTGATTTACTAAAATACAAGTTGGACTTTTTTTTTTTCTTTTTGTAAATATATCATTTGTCTCCCTTAATTACATGTCCTTATAACTGTGACCATCATTCTCCTTTAAGCCAAAGACTGAGGTTTGTGGGGTTTTTTTAATTCTTAGGAGTCTGGCCACATATGCAGTTTTTTTAAGGGAAAATACTTGACAATGAAAAAAAAAAGAAAAATATATTTTTTTCTAATAAATAAAAATAATTTAAAATGCTAGAGGCTATACATGACTAGTTTTGATTATGTTCATTTATAAATGAAATAGTTTCCAAAATACGTGGAAGCAATATTAAAGGCAGACAAACAAAGATCTGTCTACTTTATTTTCCTACTAAGCTTGCCCTTCTTAACTTCTCCATCAGTGGTTCAGCATGTAAGAGGAATAAATGTCACATCACCATTCATGAAGTTTGTCAGGCTTTAAAAAAATAGTTCCGGCCTTGAAGGAGTCAACATTCATCTTCAACTTCTCTGATTGGTGGTATCAAGCTGCTTGTCGATTTATATTGATTGATCTGATTGGCCATGTGAGTGCTCATGGGCTTGATTTGAATGTTTCTGGGATAGGCATTATCCGGCTCATCTGTAAACCATTTCTTTTCTGCTAAGGAGCAAAATGGGTAGAGACAGAATAAGGAGGGAAAATGAGAGTTTTAATTAGTGAAGCACATATACACATAAACACCAAAAAAAAAAAAAAAAAAAAAAAAAAGAGGAGGGGGGAGCAGTCAGTAAAGTTTATAGAGAAAAGGCAATCAATAGAAGGTGACTTTGACTAATTACTAGCAGTACAGTGCATTAGATTAATATGTCTGAAAACACTTTTCATGAAAGGAGGATGACATGTTTGTGGATTTGATCGTAGAAGCTAAAGAAAACTGTCAATATGCTAGTTTGCTTGTTGAATGTAAGAGAGCTCTTTTTGGGTTTTTTTTCATGCTCAGGTGAACACCCTCTGATTCATATATTGAAGAAATGATACAAATAAAAGGCTAAACTGAGAAGCCAGGGAGAGCAGATGAGATAAAGGTAATGCAGAAAAGAGCATGTGAGTCCGTATACAGAGGCGCACCATAAAGAATCAGAGGCTTCTCTGAACCACGTCAGCCTGGGGGTGATCGCTACTGTGGCTCAGAAATCATGCAGGAGAATGTAAAGAAGAACTTTCTGCAGTTGGAGCTAGCATAAATAGGGCTTGCATTCCTGCTGCCAGATGGCTGTGTTCCTGCGCAGGCTGGCCATTATATTGCTACTTAGCAACCCGGCTGCTTGGGCGCTGCGGAACGCTCCGGTTTGGGAAGGGCTATGGAACATACTTGCTGCTGCAGATGATTGTAGCAGGGGCTCGAGTTAATCCTGAATGGATTGGTAGCGATACATGACAGCAAGGCAACAGAAGCAAGGACTTAAAGGAATAATAGAGGGGGAAGCTGTTCCTTTTATATCTTTGGGCAGGGTCTGTTTCCGTGATCACAGGAAGAATTTTTATGGTACTGATTTAGGGTGGGCCGGGAGCAATGTGGGAGGGAGTGAGGAAGCTGAGAGGCTGCAGCACTGCAGTTTTTCCCTAGCTGCTCATGATTGTAACCACTATATTGCATTGTTCATACACAGATGGGGACAAAAACTTCTTAAAACTCGCAAAAGCATTTTCTTAAGCCCTTCAGAGACCAATTACTGCTGTCATTTCTTAATTACAGGTGCGCAACTTTGCAAGATAGCTCTATTCAAAGACTTAGAAACTCTTGGTCTTAGAGTGGCTTATGGCCGTTAGGTGCTTGTGCTCTGACAAGCATTCATGAACAAGGGTCTCCATTCTCGCCCTCCTTCCCCAAATTCCAGAGGTGGGTGTGCAGAGCAGTAGGCACAAATAGTTCTGGGGATGGGATTCTGCAACTGGGGCACGTCAGAGCTGCTCTCTTACATGTATACGCACTACCTCTCATTCCGATGGGGAAGCCAAAATGCTTCAGAAGCTTTAGTGTCTCACTTGCATAATACAAACTGCCACTTTTGCTTACCACTGAAATGCTGCTGTATGTGGGCTGGAATCAGGGCAGAAGTGGAAGAAGTGCTCATTTTAAATAAATAAAAAAATAAAAATAAGCAAAGCAAAATCCACCTCAGAAACCCAAGAATCGAGAACAGAAGCTCAGGAGGTGAAGCACAGAATAGAAACTGGAAGAGCAGGAAGAATAAAGGACAAATATCTGGGCATAAATGCATGAAAATAAGCAACTAGCTTCCAAGGTAGGGCCTCTAAAGAAGTGGATTGATTTCCAGAATTACTGGACTTCTCAGTCACTTTCGTGAATATGAAATTTAAACACTTATACGTGATATGGATTTTAAGCATCTACATGCAACACCCCCACCCCCCCAACAACAAACCCCAAACTCATGAGGGTTTAATCCATCTTTTTTTTTTTTTTAATATATTTGTTACCTGTGTTTATGCTTTTTAAAAAATACAAATTAAAAAAAAGGAATTGTAGTAATCATTAGTGGCTTATTACTGAAGGTAAACAGAACTACTGTATTGTTTTTCTTGTCATTTTCTAAAATGTATTTTACTTCTTTTTAAAATATCCTACTCATTTGTGATCAGGGTAAATAGTTCCCTGCTTCCTTAAAGTTGCCTGAGTCTGAACAATGTTCAATCTCCCATCTCTCTCTCTCTCTCACCTATTATAATTAAGTTCCCTTTGATTTGAACAGATTGGACGATAGGAATTCATAATGTTACATCCTGCACACTGAAGCTAACTGATTAAGTGCTTTAAATTATTCTTCCTGACAGAATGATAAAGTTACAATCTGTTCAGAGATGATCTACAGCTTGCCAGACTCCTACTGCTTCTTTCTACATTCATTTATCTTTTTGTCAAGCAGTTAAAAAAAAAAAAAAAGCCTTGATTCCATAGATCTTTTAAAGTCATCAGAACATCTGAATTATTAATGAGACTTTAAGGGAATGGTTCCTGATGGGGGCTGGTTTAAGAAAGGTTGTAGGAAAAAAAAATCTGGGAATGTGTACACATCAAAATAATTTCAGCTCCATTTAAAAAACCATTTAGTTCAAGTGTGACATATGAACCATTATGCATTTGTGGAAACCAATTTTATGTGATCTACGATTAAACTAACCTTTCAGAGAGGTGTAAAGTGTGATGGTTATCATGTTTTAAAAGCCTTGCAAGATCACATAAACAATTTCAAACTAACAGTTTTCTAATGGTTTGTGTTTAAAATGATTTTGAGGCAAGTTAAGCTCTGTGAACTTTTATCTCTACCTTCTTTTTTAACATATGGTGCACAAACTTTCCTTACAAACAGAAGTTGGTGCAAGTTACTTCAATCTCGTAGCAAGAAAGGGGAGAGGTGCCTGAGTGCTAAGGATCAGGGATGAACTGCACTGTGTTTCTCAGTAGCCAGTGTAAAGCACTTCCATCTCCCCTGCTTTCCCTGGCATTTTCAAAACAAGGCAATTATTTATATGTTAATCTTTACAATAGAACTCATGTCGAGGGAGCTGATCTTTAAGACACCATCAAGTCTTTTTTTGCCTTTACTTGGCAAGTAATAAATACAGAAAATAAATAATAAATGCAGAAACTGGTAGATTCTAATTTCTTTTGCTGTTTAAATTTCTTTTTGCCAGTGCTGAAACCTTGATCCAGACATTATCATCTCCAGCATCAAATGCTTGGACCCAGCTTTATACCTTTCTTTTTCCTTTTCTCCTGTTAAAATTGTCTTTGACCACTTAATGACGAATCTCTTGTGAAAGTCCATCAACCTCCATACTTACCTTTGAAATGTGAGCTTGACACTCCTCATCTTTACTCTCAGCCACTAAGATATTCTGTTCCCAGTTAGTAAATGTCCTTCTTGAATCCCTTACCCACTTTTCAGCCTTTTTTGTTATGCTTACAGTCTGACTTTGATATGTCTTCCAAAGTCTTAGCACAGATTTTTACATATCTTAAACAAACTACTTACTCTTTCCTTTAAATCAGCCCAGAAAACCCTTTTTTAAAAGTCCTTATATATTGTTATATTCACCAATTTTTTTTTTTTAGTTCTCTGTCATGTTCAGTCTGTTTGTCTCCCTTTTGGCATACGCATATCGATCCTTACCATATGTGTTTCTGCATTATAGTGAGAACAGGCATAGTTTTCTATTTTATTTTTTTAAGAGCTGTTCAAGAGAGTCCCTCATCTTCCTACGCTATTTGATGGGTTTGGTTTTGACAGCATCACCTGAGAGATGTTGGAACAGCTAAGTAACTTCATGTATCAGAAAGCAGAAAACATTTACTTTCCGCTCAAACACCTGTGTTTGCAATGGGCTATCAGCATCCCAGTGCGTCCATGCAGGTTCTAAAGGCTTCATGCTCTTATTACAAATAAATAAAAATTACGTCTTGTGACTGTTCCCTGCAGCATAAAAAGATATAAATAATTAAAGTAAAATGATCAAAATACAGATTTCTTCAACTGGTGTAAGATTCTAGCAATTCTCTCCAACAGATTTATCGTTCTGGTGCTTTAAAATTTCTGTCATTAATTCTGGACCAAGTAATCACATTTGAATGGATGTCACTGTGAAACACCCTGTCTTCTGAGCAGAGGCAAAGAAAGTACTAGCTAAACATGACACAAAGATGTACTAAATCTGTATTCTCACCATAATCCCAGGTTACCTTACAATTGTTTTAAACACATTTTTTTCTTTTGTGACACTTGCAGTTTCAAATGAGTTTGTATGTATGTGTTTGTGTGCCTCCCCCCTCCACACAGGCAGCTTGTTTATAGCTAAACTGAAAATTCTCCCATGCAATTTTTTCCTGTATGAGAAAAAAAGTAATGAAAGTTTCTCCACCCACTTGCTCAGCAAATCTTTTTTCGGCAGATGAGTATTTTACATGTAGCAGGCAGTAAGTAATTTACAGGGAGAGAGAGAAGAAACTATTCTTACTTTCTGCGAAGATCTTTATTTTGCTCCAAGGCAACTTAAAGTTTTGGGACAAAAATGCTATTCTGGACTTGCTCTTGTTGCTTTTTTGTTATTTTAAACTAGCAAAATTTTTACTTTTGACAATGGGAATTTCACTGGAAAATGCCTGGCTCTGCCAGTTCAGGCCAGTGGGAACCCATGCCAAAACCCTGCAGGTTTGCTAGATGTGATTTTGTGTCAACAGTCAGATCAACAAAGTTACTAAGAACCTAGTTTCCATTGTCGAAACTGTGCTGGGACTGATATAAGTGGCAGGACCTCCATTTAAAGCTCTAAAATGTCATCTCTTGACATTGGTGCTCCAAAAAATTAACTGGGGTAGCTACTAAGCATGTTTGACTCGGGATAAGTTTCTGAACAAACGGGAGATTTCCTGTTACTTTTAAATATAAAAAATTTTGACAACATAATATAGTTGATTTAAATATTCCTCTGCTTGTAATGACCAACCTCCCAGTTTCATTAGTATATCCATATCAGAAAATCTTCATCACTGTAATAAACTATTTGATCAATTTGACTGTAGTTAGCAGTGAAAATTGCACATGGTATAACTAAATGTCAAAACTTTAAGACTTCCGACTTTAGGACAGAAGACGGAGGAGAATTAGACTTCAATACGATTTGAAGAATTCAGATTTGCATCCATATTAGATATTCCTCTTCTGTTGCTCACAAAGCAGACAAGTTGCTTCTCTAATGTACACTGTTTATATTTTTTCTATTTGAGCTGCACAGTTATACAAATACTATTTTTTTGGATAAATTCATTATGTAATATGTGACAAGTGGCTTCATATTAACACCCTTCCTTCCTCTGCTAAATGGAAAACAGATAAAACGTTAATGGAAAAGCATTTTGGTGTCAAAGCCATTAACATTCTTCCAAAATGCATAAGTGCTCTTGACTATCTTCAGTCAATATTGCCAACATAAAAAGATGGCCATGAACATACATGGGGGACAAGGGAGTAGGGAGGGGAAGGGAGGAAAGGAATTGGAATGAGGAATGGGAAATTAAAGTAATGTCTGCACCAGGGTAGGAATCTTCATTGAGCAGGAACCTGGGTGTTTACAAAAGGACACGTGCAATTAGAAAGGCAAGCAGATGAGAGGACAAAAAATAAAACAGGGTTGAACAACAGCAGCAGCAGCAGCAGCAGCCAGTTTTACTTCTGGTTTGGAGGGAAAAAAAAGGCAAAAGAAAACCAACAAAACAACCAACCAACCAAACAAACCAATAACTGAATAAAGTTTGTAACTATTTTTTTTTTTAATTTCACAAGTTTTCACAAGGACAAAGTTATAGAAGGAAACCCACAGCAGTTGCTAGGTCATGCAGAACCATTAATTGTCATACCTTGGCCCATTCTATTCATCCTTGTTGCACTTTAGAAAAAGAAGTAAGCTATGTAAGTTTTACAATGCTTTTAAACTGTCATATTTCCTGTTGAGCACTTTAACTGGCACATCCTTGTAGTAATAAATATTCTTAGGGCGAAACATGATAACTTTCTTTGCAAAAAGAAACACATGAATTTGTCTTTATGATGAAGAGCAACTGTAATAGACTCATTTGTAGGGGAGCATCCATAATTTGCAACGTATTTCACTGATAGGACTTACAGCTGCATTTGAATGCACACACACATATATACTGTATTCCAATCGTTATGCTTAACACTGCACAGTGGTACTCTCTGTAGCCCACTTATATGGTTCCAGGTTTTGTCAGTAAAAGTGCTTGGCTTCATTGTCAATTCACACAGCAAGCAAATCTTCAAAATTATCATGCTTGGGGAAGGGGAAGGTAGAAAACAACACTAACCATAAAAGCACCTTGTCTGGGTTGGCAGTTACCATGCTAATCACTCCCAAATCCAAATATTTATTTTCTGTCTGCATGCTTTCTTGCTGGGTAGCCAGGGAAGGTGGTATGTGTTTCTGGCCTCCCTACTCTGGGAAACTCTTCATACCACCTAGAACTAGTTGTTCTATATTTCAAAAGGTTGGCATTTGAAATTAAAAAAACAAGCTTGAAGTATCATTTCTATGGCTGTCTAGGAGAGGTTCCTTTCCACTACTTTATTTAATTCCCTGCCACAATTTTTGTTTGGCTAGGTGTGTCATTGGTGAGAATCTGCAAGAACCAAACTCTGGCCTGGAACATGATGTCTCAGCACAGTGAATATTTCCACCCCAGCCCTCTTGTTCTGCTCATTAGCTGTATAGGGCACAGCACCTTTTCTTCCCAAATGGGAGAGATCGTAAAGGCACTCAGTTGTCTTCCCCTGTATTTATGCGTACTGCGTACTGGCATTCACCTGTTGAAAAGAACCAGCTAGAACATGGAGCAGGATTTCTGGAGGATCTTCGCACATTAGGACTCTTGTTGGAAGATTTATACCACCACTCTAACTTAGAAAAGTTAAACTACCATCTGGGGAAAGGAACAAAGTCCCTCGAGATCTGATACTTAAGCATAGAAAAATGCTTGCTCTTTTCTGAACATTATTTATTCTGTACATAAGGTGACTAACTCACCTTTTAAAGACGTAAAAGTCCCAGGAAGGCAGTTTTTAATGACTTACATCCAATATTTATGATACATATGGCTTTTTATCCCAAATGTCGAAAGTGAAAGAAAATATAGCTATTCATGTGGCAGTATAAATAGACAGAATAATAATTTAATATGCAATTAGACTCTTTCTAAACTTAAATTGAACCATTGCGGTTTTACAACTCCATGCCCAAACAATTTCAGTGTTAAAGGGAAAAGACACTATCTCCAAAAGGCTAGTATATTTTAGAGAAAGTCCTTAAACAAGCAGAAAAGTCCCTGATGTTGCTTTGGTATAAAGCAGGTACGTAGCAATAATCTATACAAAGAGTGTAAGCCCTATACAATATAAGCTTTCAGAGTGAAAAATCAGTAGGGATTTTTTTGGTTCTTTTTTTTTTTTTTTTCAATGGGTTAGTTTTATAAGCTTCAAATAAATGTAGCAACTCCTGTAAATATGAATATAAAAAAACCTACAGCAACATACATCAACACTTCTGCACTAAATGACTTTCTTTGTGTAACTCTGACATCAAGAGCAAGTGTTCATGTTAAATATACTCTATTTTCTGATATGTAGAGTAACTGCAGTGAGTTATTTATGTTTTCAGTGTGCCTATGGGTTTAGAATTTTTTTTCTCCCCTAGCATCATAAATAACTTTTGGTCCGTCTGCTTTGTTGCTGTTGTGCTTAAGGGTTTTATGGTGGTGAAATAAAAATGACAATCACATGCACACTGTCATACATATGCAAAATATGTGTACAAAAAGGGAGAACTCCATGGGAAAACAGGGAACATTACTGCTGGAAACATTAACTGGGGAGAATGGGTGGTGAATGCAAGTTTCACACACAGTGGGAGCAGGTACACATATCAAAGTCTATCTTCCTGCACATACTTCTGTTTTTCCCGGGAATCCCTGGTCTTGGTGCGGTTCAGTCGGTTTGCTGTTGATGGGATGGAGTGAACTGATGAGCTCTTCTTGCTGGAAGAATAGGAGGAATGGGAGGAATGAGAAAGACTGGCCCGGGACTGGCCAGCGTTGTGGTCAAATTGCATCAAACAGAAGATCAAGTCTGTCGGCACAAGCTCAAATTCATATGGTGGATTTGTGATAACATAACTGGAAAGAAAGAAAGAAAGAGAAAGCAGGTTTAGATTTGTACTAAAAAATTCCTTCTAGAGTTGTTATTTCATGAACGTTTACCCAGATTTTTGCATTTCTGTTTCCTTCAGTGTGTACCTAATTTTAGCTCACATAATACCCGTTATGACTTAGGACCTTCTCATGTCAGATATCACTTTTTTTGTTTTCTGTTGCACAGACATACTGAGTAGGATGTTCTTCAAGTGAATCACGTCACTATATTTCAGGGAAGACACCATAGAAATCACCCTCCTTTCTCTAGCTGCACCGTAATGCAATGACCCTAGCAAACAGACTTACATATTGACAAAAACTAGTAACATACCCACCAGCAACGGTATTTAAAAGAATGGCTGAAAAGCAGGGAGAGGAGGATTTTAGGTGCCGTTATATTTAAATACATATTTACTATATATTTATTAACTATTTAAATACTGTCAATAGAGCAAGGGATATAATTATTTGTTTGGATTGTAACTTTACATAAAACAAGTTAAGGAAAATATATCAGTAAATTTGCAGTGAGGTTAATTTTGTTTATTCATTGCACACGTATATTCATGGCCTCAAAGAGCATTTATAAAGAGAAGTCTGTACATCCAAGAATCCAACATTGCTCAGTATACACCCCAGGCCTGAAATAAAAACTCTATCAATTTCAAGAATCCCCACCTTCAACTAACCCTCTTTCAGGGTAGGAAGGGCTTAAAGACCCTGCTGCTAATTTTTTTCATGCATGTGAAAAACATATTTGAGCAAGGCAATAGGCATTTTCTATCCAAGCAAGAAATGAGTAAAAATTGATCACGAAGTTCACTTCTTTTCAAATTAATTCAGTGCTCATAAGAAATCTGGCTTAGCTGCCTCAGGGAGAGAAGTCGCTTACTAATCCAACAAATAATCCCAAGTATAGCAAGTGCAGTGTAAATCTAAACTGAAATCATTTTTTCTACCCAATTTGTCCAAATCCTTACAGAAGAAATCGCTTTGGTGGGCTGCCGGGTTGTTTATTGCCATGTTCACCCAATAGTTATGCTTTTTGTAGAGAATGAAACAGTAACAGATGGTACATTTGTGATCGTTCTGGTATGGGTCTGTGTGTGTATTTCTAGTAGGCACTTAATTAAGACACATTTCAAGTAAGCTGCTAAATGGCCTTCAGTTTGCAAGGATGGAAATGTATCTGCTCTATTTAAAGCACTGAGGTCAGCCTTGGTGCTACTGAAGTAAAAATGCAGCCTACCAAGAGAAGTGTTCCATTTACTGGAAGAAATGATGATTAGATACAGATAGTACCAATGGGAAACCCACAGGAGTATTTTTTGAGCATTCAGAAAAAAGCAAGTCTAGCTACTATAATCTAAATTATTATCCAGTAACTTACAGCTGACTGATATAAGCAAACTGAAGTCCTTTCCTTGTATGCAAGGAGTGGTTCATCATAAATCAAACAAGATAAAGATATGTTCTGAAAATTCACTTTAAAAATTTTTTATTAAAATTAGCTGAAAACTTATGCTATGATATCCAGCCTATGATTTAAACTCAGCTAAAGAGTCATCATGAAGTCCTCAAAGAGTTAGCTTTTGTGGCAAACTCATGTAAAAATGGAGAAAGCTCTTTTTTAGATTTATTACAGGCACTGGGATCTTCCTCGCCAAGAAGAATGAAGAACAGTGAAGCAGAGATGTTCTAAAAGACTGGACTTACCGTTTAGTGCATTGGCTGGGAGTACTTAGATGTGCATCCCTTAATCGATAAATTCCAAAGCAAAGCATATTGTATGTTTTCAGTGCTTTACAAAATAGATCTCCATAACAACCTCCATCCTAGGAGAAAGAAGGGGGGGGGGGGGGGGAAGAGAGAACAGCGCATTTTTTTCCTTTCTTTTCTCTGTTAATACAATGTCAGGGAACAGGATTTTCAGTATGAGCCTGTACAAAAAGGACAATGTATAGACAGCCTGTTGTTTGTCACAAATGAGAAGCTTTTACCCAAGGAAATGAATAATCTAAATGTTTTATTTCATATAAATAATTACCTAAAGTAATCATTATTTTGGTCCATGAAATGATGGTAAATTGGGAAGAGTGAGTGATTTGTTTTAAGCTGGAAATATACATTTTGGTATCAAATAATGCATATTCTACAAATTACATTAACTGTGGTATTAAAATTGTTAGTATTTTTGACCCTTTTTTGGCAGTAGCCATACTGTCATCTAGACAAATAAATTCACTGGGGAGCATAACAGAAATTAGAGTTCTGAGGGGTTAAAAGGATAATAAAATATCTCCCACTTTAAAATAATGATGAAATGTATGCCATTTTTCATAAATAACATAAAATGTTTTGATTAGCAAAAAAAAGTTTAGATTTGATAATTTGTGTATCTAAAATATTGATTCTTAAGCAATGATGAGTGCTAGTGCATTCTGCCTTCACTGATGTAGTGCAATTGAGGCTCTGGTGAAATAGCATTTGAAGGATTGGTATTGCTTGTTTTATTTGTGAAAACGTTATGCTGCATGCCCAAGTGCTTTGATGAGCTGTTAGTCTCAGCTATGAATGGACTTCTACATGAACTGAAAGGCCGTTTACTTCTATCTGTGCACTCTCATCACCCTTAATCCTTAAACTGGGATTCCTTGTCATTTCTGTGAAGAAGGTTGCTCCATTCTTTTTGAACACAGCTGGTG
Organism: Mycteria americana; assembly: GCF_035582795.1. NCBI lineage: Eukaryota > Metazoa > Chordata > Aves > Ciconiiformes > Ciconiidae > Mycteria > Mycteria americana. The sequence goes on from NC_134370.1 coordinate 26,852,592, forward strand.
AACACAAGGTTAATTTAAGAAATATCAAATCCTACATCATCGTCAAAGCGAAGTGGGTGCTTTGGGATTCACCTCAAGATTACAAGATTTGGTCCAGAAAACATTTCTAGATACTTTATCCAAATGCACTGTTTTTTAAAGATGGTTTGTTTATTTGGTTTTGGGGTTTGGTTTTTTTTCACTCTTAGGATGGTGGAGTCAAAATGTCAGAAAATTAGGATTTTGCAAGAATTTTAGTTCATCCAGAAACAACAGAAAACAAACCTTATAGCTTTGTTTTCAAGCTAATAAGCATATTTTAAGCAAGAACTGGAAGCTGCAGGGAAAGACTAAATAAGCTTATCAAAACCTAACAAAGGTATAGATATTGCTCATGTTTACAACGGATTACTGTTAGAATGGTTATATCATCCAAGTCAGCTCATCCATCTCTTTAGTTGATAACTAAGAAGAACCACAGGATTTTCTGTATGAAATATCCAGGCAAGGAGTCTGGGAAGTCATATAGCTTCTTAAAAAGGGTAAGAGCAAACCTGGCACCCTGTGCTGTAAATTGTCAAATGATCCAAACATTCTATTAAATTAAATAATAGAAATTCTACGCTAATTAAGACAGATTTTTAATTTCTGAGAGAAAACAAATAGATTGCAGACCAGCCTTGGTCCTACATTTCTCTCATGATCTTACCCCTAGGTCTGCAAACGGCCCATCATATAAAGCCAACTGAGCAACTCGACACCTGTCCCTGTTTGCAAGTGTCTGGGGTGTGCTGTAACCTCCTCTCAATGCATTTTCCTCAGCAATCAGTGCTTCCAGCTCTGGTGTGGCTCCTCCTGTTACCAATGTCCGTATCAGTGTGAGGATATTGTCATTGAAGTATGTCTGCAGAGATAAAAGAAAGCTCTTTAAGCAAACACCATTAAAGTCACAACTGAAGACATCCAAATTACAACTTTTCTGGGTTTCTGCTGTTTAAAGTTCTTGGCTGTCTCTTCAAATAATTTTATATAGAAAGTGAAAAGACAGCAGCCTCCAATTACTCTATTTTCTTCTATCCCATTAGGCTCCTATACTAGATCCTTCCTTTTAAACACCAATTCAGGCTGATTTTTATTAAAGTACAAAAATTTGAATGATTTATGTTTCCTATAATTGGTGTTAGTAGTGATGCAATGACTGCTTTCCTTCTCATTGCCTTCATGTCTAATAATGGGCTTTAGGACATGTAATTGTAAAATTCAGACCACATTTAAAGCTTACACAGGCTAGATTGCCTTTTTACTCTTGTCACCAATTCGTTGGGGAGCTGCCTTTGTGCTGCAAATGTCATTACTTATTACTGTGGCTGGACTCTAGCAGTCTAACCGATGTATTGTACTAAACATCTTATTACGAGACTTGACAGTGTTCAGACATAAGCATGTATCAATTAAACATCTTGAGTTCATTCCAGATAAATGTATGATGAGTTTGGGATCCTGGTGGTCCTTTTAAAAAACTCTAGGGTATAGGGTAAGTGTGGTTTATTAGGGAAGATTTACTCTACACTGACATTTTGCCAGCATCTGTAGCATTGCTGGTCTGTCAGGCAAACAATGGGTATTTTAAATATTAATTTAATGGCAGATGAATGACTTTCAAGTTCACTTAAAAGTATACTGGTATAGTTCAGAGAAACTCAGTTAAATATCTGCAATGTAATGTACTGGGCAAAAAATGATGTTGAACAAAAAAAGGGGACGCCATCACTTACAATGTCACTAATGTCTGTGTTTTCAGAAGCTTTCCAAGTGTGGGGGACATATGAGAAGAAAATGAGCTCACTGTAGAGTACACAGGACTGACACTACTGGATTTGTGGATGCTGTTACTAGATTTGTGACTTTTGCTGAACTTGGGACTTGGAACAAATGTCTGTAATCCAACCAAGTAAAAATGAATACTGAATTCTCAAACAGTGCTTGTTGTCCAAAGGTAATACTTTTTAAATAATACTGTTCAATGAAATTCATTGCTCTATCCATATAATGTAATTGTATTTAATACATGGGTAAACTGAGGTACAGGTTGAAATATTTTATCCTGAGATCAAAAAGCAGAACTGGCTTCCTATCCATGTTACTTTGATATTCTTTCTTTGTATAATGAAACTTCAGTTTTATTGTTCACTTGAGATGACAGATAAAACAGGAGAAAATGAATTCTACGCAGCAACGTTTTTCACTGTTACATTGAAGTTTCATAACTTCAAGCTTCTCTGCTTATTTACATAGGCATATATGCCATTCACCTGTTGACTAAATTAAAATGAGAGGAACATATTGTTATTGTTATACATGCCCTAAAGCAAATATTTGCATCTCATCAACTCCAATTATTTTAAATTAGCCTGGGTAAGGCACTACATATTTTAAATACAAAGTGTGCTGTAAAGAGTTGTCTGACATTAGCAGGGGTTCAGGAGTATTCAGTTAGTCTAAAACAACTGCTAATCTCAAATCAGCTTTTACATATGTGGATGCACTGGGTAACAATTCAAGTGTAATACTCAAACCTTTCTTAACATACAGAAAAATCAATGTGACCCCTTGCAGGAATGTAAGTCTGGAGTGATTACAGGATGCTTAATAGGAATTGCCATGGTGAGAGAGAGAAGACATTCAGGCATGATTGTTTATTCTTCAGTCACTTCTTCCTTGATGTCCCTGAGGTGAGAATCAGAGTTGCCCTCTTTGGCAACTCTTCCCACTCTGCTATACTCTTCCAGCATGGAAGCACTCCACGAATAAAGAATATTCATGGAAGAATAAAAAAATCAGCATTTGTCAGTGTATACTATACACCACTCAGAACTAAAATAATTAGCACAATGCCTTTGCTCCTGCAGTTAGGCAGCAATGTTACTTGACACCAGTTTCATGGATATAAAGCCAAATTCTGCCAGATCTAGAGGCTGCAGGCACTGTAATTGTAGAAGCTGGAAAAGCCCTTTCAGTAAAAATGTGCTTCAACATATTCTGTATGGCACTTTAAGCACACATCTTCACAAAAGCATACCATTTGCTGCAATAGTGTCTTTTCTCATGCCTTTCCCACTCTTTTATTCAGTATTTTTGATTCCTTTTTCTTCTCTAAGTAGTGATATTTAGTATTATTAAAAAATGTTATTCTCAGTTTTACATCTATAAATGAAGATAGAAGAACACGAAACAAAAGTAAAGCATATCTTTACTGGCAGATTTTTCAAGTCTGGTTTACAATGAGGCCAACTATGGTAAGAAATGTTCACCTGCTCTAAGACTGATGGATGCTGGTTCATGTAAAATAGCCTGTTTTTATAGACTGCTGACTTGCAGTGATTGGTACAACATGCAAAAGTCTAAAATTGTACTAATAATTTTATTATTCTTTAGGAGGTATCATTAGGCCAGCCTTTACTGGTTTCCAACTCTTTCTCTCTCTCTTTATTCTGTAATTCAAATTACAGCAACTACAGCCAGAATCCAAGATTTAAACACATATACTCTTAGCTCATCTGAATTTTGTCCTGTGCAAGTGTACAATTACCCCTTATCGTAAATTCAGTTGTCGCTCACTAGAGCATGATCTACTAAGAAATTATACTGTGGCCACATCGCTCATTTTACTACAGATCTCGTATTAAACCAAGAAATGAAAGCAGTAGTAAAATAATGTATCAAGTCAGGCACCTGTCACAAATTCATTAATATGAATAAAATAAAATAAAATATCCTCCCCAACCCCCTGTGCAATTAAGACATAATGGGCCCAATTCTGACTTATGTCACGTGCCAACCAGGAGTAGCTCTGGGAGCCATACACTACTATGAAACTGATGCAAATGAGAAAAGAATCAGGCCTATTGTCGATGGAACAGAATGCTGTCACCGGAGAAAGGCCTCCCACTGCTAGACAAATGTTAAGGCAAAGCTAAGACACTTATTAGCAAAGGAGGCAACATTTATCTTGGAACAATGGCTTAATTTGGGTTTCACACCATGACTGATGTGGATGTCACCATTTAATCAGATGGATGAGCGCAGCCAAATGATGGGTTTTGTTTTTTTGCCATCAATGAGTGAAAAGATTCCAACTTTCAGGATGGACTGCTCTGGCATTGCAACTGATCAGAAAATGCCCAACCATAAGGAAGAAAGGATGGATGAATAGGAAGCTGTAACTTGTCACCTTCTGCTCAATAGGCTTGCTTCTTCCTATACTAATATAGTTAACACTCCTCAGGAAAAACCTGTCTGTCCATGCTTTCGATTGTCATGAAAATCAGACGCCTCTCATTACCTCTTGCCAGTTTGGAACTGGGGGACACTGAAAAGCTAAACTAGCTGATATCCATTTCCTTTGGAATAATAATACACTGAAATTAATTTGAAAGTGATCTTCTACTTGCTCTGTGGGACGGTACATGGCCTGGATATGCCAGTACTTATAAGAAACCGATCTACAGAATGTCTTTGGAAAGGTGCTGCTGTACTTAAAGTAACAAGACACTTTCCAGTGGTGGTAGTGAATCCCTTTTGTTGACTGTAAAATCGTAACTGAAGAAATATTTCTTTGCTGCTGCCATGAACTGAACCCCACACCGGATATCTGTGTGACATTGCTATAACCGGCATCCGGAACGAGAATATGAAATAGGCGTAGTCCAAATACAGAAAAAAGGAAATGCATCATAGACACTGAAACTGGGTAAATAGCAAGGAACTTCTGCCACAGATATCTGAGCTTGCAGTGCCACCTAGCCTATGCTCCAGAATTGTAGTGCAGCTCTTCCAAACGTTTCAGGGATGCTTTCCTGTTTGTTCAATCATTTTTTAAAGTATAATTACCAGACTGCTTATGTTTTGCAGTTAATGCTGTCAAGCCTTTTAAACTAATTGGTCTTTTACAGAAAATTTAACTGAAAATTAGCACATCTTTTAATAAAATTGCTTTAACTTTAATAGCACTTTGCCTTTCATTTATAATTACTCTAAAATTGTCATTTTCCAAGTCATATCTGCCATTTTTTGTGTTTGCTAGTGGTTTTTTATGGATTTCTTTTAAGAAGACTCCTCCTCCACTACATGCAGTTTTTTAACACAGCTCTCAAACAAATATTCTAACTTGCTTTTCTTTTTCAGTTGGAGGAATTCTGTTGAATGAATAATATATATCCAAACCTGAGGAACGACTGAGCTAACATCAGTAACTTATACCAATAACAAAAGGGCCTTTGAGACAGAATCAGCAGCAGAAAATAAATAACAGCGTTTCACAGGTTAAAAATCTATTGATTCTCAAAATATTGTCCAAACTTTAAAAGACTTTGGGACACTTTAGGTTACAAGATGCTGCTTGCTAATCCCCTGAACAGACTTGCACAAAAAAATAATCTTGTGTTTCAAAATGTCCATATCATAGATTAGAACAGTTTCTTTTCTGTATAAATAAGACTGTGAGGATCCCTGAGGGAGAACTCTTGAGTAAGGGATATACTGAAAAGTTATTTTTAACTGTTTTAACTATTGTCTTCCATTCTGTGCTTTCATTTACATGAAAAAAAGTAGAATTTAGTATTATAGAACAAAAAGCAAGACCTAAAGTTCTAGCACAAGGAAATAAATTCTAGGATATCGAATGTTAAACAGTATAATCTGGTTCTGGAGATCCTTGCCTCTAACGGCACCACTCCGACAGTATATCAAGTCTATTGTCAGCAGTATGTATGGGAGGGATGCCAACCTGCCAGAACTTCCGCGGTTCTCATAGCTTCAGCGCCAAAAGGAATAACAGAGAAGCTTTGGCTCCCAGGCCAACTGTTCAAACCTTTGAAGGTACTGTGTGCTGATAAAACTGGTTGCCTTGCATGCACAGGATTTTCTGGAATAACTATCTCAACAAGACCCAGAAAAGGAAAAAGTACTTCTCCTCGAAAATTTGCTTTGCTTAAACTATCCTATGTCATGTAACTTTTTTATAGCTGAAGAGAGTCTTTTTACAAAGCATCCACATTATCTAAAAGATGCCTTCGGTCCCATGGTTTTTAGTCCCATTCGATTTGGTGATGAGCATGTGCTTTGCTTTTCAGGAGCGGCGCCACCTTGAGACTGACAGACTACACGTGTTCTTTCCCTGGGTTTGCATATGTTATGACAAAACAAATATTCATATATCATTCAAGTCTCTGATGGCAGTAGATGTCTCTTCAAAGACATAATGATGATTAGCTGGCGCAATTTAACAATAGCCACTGCCACACTTAAAACATGAGCCATGCCTACAGTCTTCACACAGAGTACAATAATGCACTTCAACCGAAGCCTGGAGAGACCACTGTTACCAACTCATCAAAAAGACAATGCAGTTTTTGAGCTCATTATTGTCTTCTGAGCAATTGTCTTCGAACTACCACACTGTGAATCATAGGCTTGTGGAATATATTGCCTTTGCTGCAGAGGACAAACTGTGAGTAGATAGCCTGTAGATAGCAATTTGAAAAGTAAACTTCATTAAGCCTTTTATCTTTGAAATAAGGAAATAACAGACAATTTCAAATTTAAAATATCTACTACTGTCATCTTATAGGAAATAACGTTAAACTAGCAGAACATAATGATCTTCAGCATTCAGATTTGAATCAGAAAGTGACAACACATTTTCTAATCTGTGATTCATGAGCAGGGTTTAGTCCACTACTTCTACATTAATAAAATTATATAAAAGAAAATAATAATTGAACACCAATTAATTATTATAACACTGAATTATTATTATTCAATAACTGAATACTTTAGCAAATTATTTTAAAATAAATATATTTTGTACCTCTTTTTCTATATACATACTTCTATACATATGTTTCAAATTACCTGCAGGTCAGAAAGAATACTGTATGTGTGGGTGTTATTCTACTTTCTAATCTTTCTTACACCTGTTTTACTACAAAACCCCACTACTATGAGAAGACATTCATTCTTAATGGAGCAGTTCATACATTTGTATTGTAGACTATATAAGGAATTTGCATTCCAGAGATATCAACAGAGATCATAAGTTGGATTTTTTCTATAGAAATTAAGCAATAAAAATCACTATAAAAATAAAAAGCAATCACTAATGGATCGAATAATGAACTATATCCTTGTCTCAAAGTGAGCTGGCACAGGCCAGCACAGTGTGATTTCCTTCTTACAGAATTCCTGTGCAATTAATAGGATGAAAGCATGATCGTAGATCTCACAATTTAGTTAGGATTTTGGGTTCAGTTTGCTGGTACTGGCTTGAAGTTAGGCAGAACAAATAGAAGCTGGTCCCTAAAACCAAGTGTAGTCTAGGAAAAAAAAGAGATAATACAGTGCAAGTAGATTAATTTGTGTGAGAAACGCTCTTTTCCTTGGAGAAGCAGTGAAAGGAGAATACATCCTTCCCATGAGAATAGGGATAGTAAAGGGAAAACATCTCACACATCTTACACTTTCTGAAGGGTCAGGAAGAATCGTACTTTTCCAACTCTTTACTAGGCCTTTGAGGAATAAAAGAGAAAATAACGCTGCCACTGCTCAGCAAAGCGGTGAAAGAAAAGACAGGATGGTGAACAATTCTAACTGACTGAATCCTTGGCTTGTCTTCTTGATTAGTATTTTTTCTAAGTTAGAATTTTCTACTCTTGTTATCACATTTACTTCTCTGGCTTCAGGCTGCACTGGCCCTGACATATAATATGACCACTTAGATGTGAAAATGTTTGAAAAAAAGACTCTGTTGAAGAAAGGAATTGCAGAAATGGAGGGGTATGTTGTCAAAAACTAAAAGTTAATAAAAGCTAGCAATAACTAAAAATATTGTGGGGATTATATGATGAGTTCCAAGTAAAAATTTCTGAACAGTCACATTCCACGTATTTCTTATTGCCTCACTATTATCTACATGATATACCTTTGCACAAGAAAGCAATGCTGTCCACAACATTTCGCTCTCTTTTTGTGGCAATGCCAGTGGCAAGCAGAAGAATTGACCCTACTTTTTCCAAGACTCTGGAAGTGCCCTACTGAACGATTCATTCAGGGACATTGATTTAGATAATAACGTGATTAGATAAACAGCTCTCAGTATAACAATTTGGAACCTTCACGTTAAATTATTCCCATTTATAATGTGAAAATGCTAAATATTTTATTCATAGAGATTTTAATTAGAGAAGGTAGAGAGTTTAAGTGTCCTTGCTTAGGCTTTCTGAATTTGTCACGTGTGCAAAATATGGCCAATAACCTTCCAAAAAAGTATTTTCTGAATTTATTGCAAACTCCTAGGCTGCATTAGAATAAAATTTTATCAGTGTAGACTAATATTATTCATCTGTGGATGGAACATATGAGGAATATAGCAGGGAATAAAAATAGGAAATCCAGATACATAAATATGAAATACAAATAAAGTATCAAATAATAAAGAGCACTGTGAATTTTTCTTAAAAGTAAAAAGCTTCATTCTGAATTTAGGTGAAGGTCAGACTTGTCTCCTTTAAGGAAATCTGTTTGCTCATTTCTAATATTACGTGGGGTTTACAACAGATGATTCCCAGCACCATGGAACTTTATTCCATGGGGAGCTCAGAAAGCCTATGCTTAGATTTTAAAAAGGCTTTGTCCTTGCTACATCTAGCAGAGCTTAAGGTCCCTCTGAAAGAAGTGCAGCTCACACAGAGCAAGACTGGTCTGAAAACCTAGCCAATATGAAGCAAGGGAAGATGAAAAGGAGTATGACCAAGGCATTTGCTTCAAAACTATACTATGGCTGCAAACCAAAAACCCTAATGTAGACATAACCAAAGGCCACCATCTGTAGTTTCTGGCATGCACTTATGCTTCCATTCACAAGACAACTCATGTGAAAAAGAGATGATGACCTCTCTTCACACAAGTAGAGTTTGCTTGATGTGTACAATGGTTTTCATATAGTTCTATCAGTGTCCCCCAGCACTCATACTCAGAGCATTGTTCATGGCTACAGGAAATTAAAAGCTTAAAACATGGTTGATGCTGTCTGACATGAACGGTGAGCATAGGGATTGACACACCGAATTTGGGTCTGGGTTTCAGGAGGGAGATACAACATTTTTTTGAAAATATTATCCTTAAAGCCAGATATGAGACTCTTTGCTTTTAAAATTGTGGACTCATGGTAGTCCCAGATATCTCAGTTGTTTTAAAGTCTCTGTATCCAACTACAAAATAACCTAGTTTAGGCTCTGAAATTCTCTTGACATCTAAGAGAAAAGTGTCTTCTCCTGACTACCTGTGGAAAAGGGACTATGCTTTCATACTCTTTCACAATAAGTCCGATGGAAGAGAATGAAAAACGTTTTGTTTGCTTACTGCGCTCATGAGAGAGTCCAGCACACTGACAGCAAATGCGGTTCCACATGCAAAGGGCTGCGTGAGGTACAGTTCTGTGTCTGGATCATCATCATCATCTTGGTCCAAGAACTGAACATTTGAATCATTTACTGAAAATAATAATAATAATAATAAAATCATAAGGTGCTTCTGGGTCACCAGGATGTGACCTTACACATTACACAGTCAGAAAGAAAAAGAAACGGCATATGTCTGGAAACACAGACTTGTGTCTTTGACGTCACTGAAAATGAAATCAAGATGGATGTGAAAATGTGCATTTAAAAATCTGTTGATCATTATCTTGCTCGTAAGAGGTGACTCTCTTGCTCTTGAGAGGTGACTATCCCTTTGCCGTAAAAGTAGCTTCGTGGCACCAGCTGCCTGCACTCAAAATGAGATACATGATACTCTTTTATATATTGAGACAATCTTGGTATTGGTCGGGTACAGTGGCTAAGGCTGTATGCATGTACAATTAAATGTTATTACAAGACACTAAGTCAGAAGCTCTTTGTAAAATAAAGGCTGTCCATAAAACTCTGATATAGCCCACAGGCATCTGTTAGATGTGCTGCTGTGATTCTTACTGGAGTAGTGTTAATGCACTTACAGCTCAAAAGTGGATAAACTGTCGCTTTAACATGCATCTATCTGAATGAATGAGCAATACTCCAGCTATTCTTTTGCAGCACTGCCTTTTGTTCAAATATTTGTCTCCATAACTTCACTTCCTTAGCCACAAATTCTATACTAGTCAGTGTGAAAAAGGATCTATATCAGGCTGTTTTAAAGAAAAAGCCCAAATAAAGTAATATTTGTCATTTAGATTTTCTCTGGCATTTTGTTGTCACAGTTAAGCTCTCTGCCTCCACCTCATTCCACTAAAAATAGTTGTTTCCTTGAGGTCAGTGTATCAAGTGGATTACACTTCCTTAAATACTTCATTTCCATATTAGTCCTCCACAGGCATGAAAGCAAAGACTGCTTAGCTATGCCATCAAAATACCCTCTAACTTACTAAATGACAAATTACTTTCAGTTCTCATGCAAGGAAGGGAAATTAAAAACTTTTTCAGCATTTGAAACTGCACACATTGACTATATTCCTATTTGCCACGCGAACACATCTCCTGAGCCAACCCAGGGAGCTTTGAAACCAACATGAGAGCTGCTGTTAACTTGATCAGGTTTCGGCTCTGCACTTCTCAGGTTAGAAAGTCTTCTGCCTGCTATTGTGATCTTCCTTCCTATATAGTTTCATTTCGCATCCACGCCTTTTCCAGTCTGTATAAACCACTGTGCTTGCCATGCTTAGCTGATAAAACACGAATAACTATAGATAAAGCCTCATAAAAGAGATGAGAATTGTTATCAGGTTTTTTAGAGCCCTGTTGACCCAGTACTTGGCCATGGTCATACAGTAAGTCAGGACCTGAGCTGAAGTAGGATTTAAAATTCCTGCCCTCCCACTCCTTGATGTAACCATGAAAACGTAACACCTCAGCGTTGTAAACGAAGTGTTCTGCCCTGGGAGTCCGAAGAATTTCATCCTAGCAAACATCAATATCTACAATACTCTTTTCTTTGTACAATGGCTTTCAATTTATTCTCCAGATTCTTGAGCAAAATAGTATTTGAAAGCCTGACGTATCATTTCAAAATGTACTTTTCGAAGAGCTTGTGCCTTAGTTTAATTCACTAGTTGAGAGTAGGCACTATTGACAGTAGCATTCTTTTCCCACTTACATCCAGCAGACTAATACCTGACTTTGACACCGTGCGTGGTGCCAGCTTCCAAGCTACTACAAATCTAACGTGAATTCTGCAAGTGTGGTTTTATCCTCAATATCTTTATCTTCCTGATGCAAGTTAGCACACTAGGCTTTCTATGAAAGGTCTCTGGGCTAGGTGAGGTAGGCTTGAACATGTGGTGCTGCGCCATAGGAAATGCTCATCAAACACTGCTCACAAAAGCTGGCGAGAGCTTCAAAACCTGAGCTTCTGAGAAAAGGCCTACTCCCCAAAACAAACAAATAGCTTAAGGGAAAGTATGATGCTGGGGTTTCTTTTCTGATATCTTTTACTTCTTCTTTGACTTCTGTGAGAAATGCTAAGGCATGTCCACCAAATTGACAACAGGCTGAAATAACAAAAAGAGAAAGAAAGAGAGAGGAGAAAATTGGTGGTGGTGGGGTAGGGCCCGGGAGGTGGGGACCCAGGCCAAAGAAAATGAATTGGTGAGAAGGTGCTATGAAAACAGCCGGCAGGTCAGACGAGTGTGATCAAAGGTTTACTGATGCTGCGTGAAAAAAAAATCATTAAGAAAGGCCAGAACAAGACAGTCGGTTTCAACCAGAACCACAAATAAAACACATTCAAAGCAGTGCCATGAGGGTAGCCCCTCTGATACAGCCAGATAAATAAAGAAAAAGCTGATGACAGTAAGAACAACAACAGCAGAAAATAAGACAGTGATGTGAAGGAAAAAGGCACTTCTTACCCAGTTCAGTTATCATTAGAATGTGGGTTCCACTGTTTTTTTCCTGACTGATTGAAACCAAAGGCAGAAGTTTGCCAGGCTTAGCTAATAAGTAAAGTATTTAGGGGGAAAAGAAAGTACAGAAAGAGAATAAAGTAAGGGAAAAAGACAGGTAAGGCTCTAAAAAATAAAACTGAAAAGGAAAATAAAAGGACAAAGGACCACAAATCAAGTTTGTATTTGCCATGAAAAAAACAGAACAGCTTCTGCACTTCACATCACACCACTTGACAACATAAATACCCACAGCTAGAGTGGAAATCAGAGCCTGGTTACCTACCATCATCGTATTCTCAGGAGTAAAATGTCTCATACTATTATACAGAGTTTGGTTACACATGATTAAACAGTTCTGGACCATGAAGAAATAAACAAATGGCCTCTTACTATTGATTAAATGCACAGGAAATGTCTGCTCATACTTACTGTGGCTTTTTTCTTTTCTAACCTTAGCCCAAAGACCCCTGCTTATTTGTTACACTAAGTAAAAAGTATCTTGTCTGAGAGAGTGTTTATTTAAGAAAACGGAGAACACCCAAAGGAAAGAGAGAAATATATTTCAGTTATTCAAATAAAGTGAAACAACTGTTACTAATCTTTCTTTAGAGAGAGTAATTCAAAACAGTTATCAGCAGAGAAAACATAGCACTGTCAGATACAGTATAGGTAATTTTCGTGAGGCTGCATAACAAGGGAAGTGAGCAACAGATACGGGAATGTACATGAAAGGATAAATGTTAGCTTTTCTTACCTAGCTCTGTTATAATAGGGATGTTGGCTCCTGTTGTAATGGAGGGTTGACGTAACAGGCCATGGACTGGACTGTTGTCTGGAGATGACCTATCCATCCCAGGGGGTGTAAAGCCTAAAAGAGAAGAAAAAAAAAAAAGAAAAAAAGAGAAAGTTTACACAGGACAAACTATATTAAAAAAATCCCCACCAACAGGGAATTCCTTATCTCTAATTGTTTGGGGTTTTTTTTTTCCAGAAAAGTATGGTAAAAAAATTGTCACTTTTAAAAAAATTGACTTTGTTTTCAACAATTATTTCTTAAAAGCATAATCCTTCACAAATATGCAGGTCATTTCTCCTGTAAGATATTTGGTAGCTAATGGAGAAATTGAAATTTATTTTGCTATCCTAGGTAGCCTTTGCGTCAAAACATGCAAAATGGAAAGAGTAATGCTTACTTAAATATAAATAAAAAAATAAAGACTTCAGTGTGAGAGAGGTTTCATTTTGTCCTATTAGTATTTCAAATAATCGTGAAACAAACACCTTTCCTTAAACCTCAATTAACATTTTAAAGAGTACTGTTCGTAAACAGTAGTACAACCATGAAGAACAAATTTCTTCCATTAGCAGGTTTTAGGTTTGATCAACATGCAGGATTTCAAATTTTCTAACTGTTTTCTAGGAGCAATGCAACCAACACAAAGGTTTCTTTTTTTCTTTTCAGGTGTACCATTCATAATATGTATTTTTATGAGTATTACAATTATAGGAATACTGGGATGGAAGGGCCCATTCTAACAGAAAAAAAAAGATAGGATGGAAGGAAAAAGACACAGGTTTTCAAATGGTATGTAAGAGGAATGCTCGAAGAGAACCTAGAAAGAGTTTTATACCTTTGGGGACGTAAAGGAAACAAAGGTAGGAGAGGAAACATATTGGCATGCACTCAAAGAAAAAAAGATCTGGAGAGCAGCAAGGTTCAGCTCTAAAAAAGATTGTGTTTTCAGCCTGATTCTCTACACAGTTTGAAATGGAGCTCTTGACACTCAGCATTTTTTAATATCTTTTTAAAAAAAAAAAAAAACAATACCCAGGCAAAGCCTTTTGGAGTTTGATTGTAAGTACTGAAAAATAGGCAGTTATACAAAAGTCTATGCAACAGTTGGACTGGAAATTCACAGTTGAGACTAATGCATTCCATCTCCCTTGTCCATTAAAGCTGCAGAAAGCATGGGAATGTTCATTTAATGTCATTATTGCAGAAGTGATGGTGAAGCCAGAGTTTGACTTTAGGGTTCCATGTAGACCAACGTCAAGGCAGCATTTTTAAGCAAGTATTTGTCTGCTAGGAATAGGATTGAGCCAAGCTCACTTTAAAACACACATTTCTGAGAAAACATTCATTTTTTTGCCACATTATGCCCAAGTTCTTTGACTTTGCACCTGAGATCCAGGGACAGACTTTTGATCCTCTGTCACTACTGGTCTGAACTAGTTTTGAATTCTCCATATACTGATTCTAAATTAATCGCAGCCAAACTAATTCCTGATGTAACTTCAGCATCTTCTTGCAGTGTGGAAACTGTTTCACTGCATTAAATTCATTGATACGTTTCATCTGCTACTGAATTCAGAAGAAGATGATATGATATTAACTACCTTACCTTTATTCATGTTGGGGACTAATTTACAAACCAGGAAACCTCTAAACTAAACTGTAGTTGTTAACACGTAGTACTGGTTTTATATTGTCTTTCTGAGAGATTTATGGTTCTTTTCCAGTGATAATTACCATCACTCTTAAACTGTCCCTAAACAAGAAAAACTATAAGGACCACTAGATCTGGACTTCTTAATTTAATGAGATTTAAATTTTTATTTGATATTCAGTTCATTTCCCCCTATGTTTTTTCTATATCACATATAGAATATATAGGTAATAAAACTAGAATCACTGAGGGGAGAGAAGGTACCAGTATGAATATTCTTCTGACTATCACATGAAAGTTAGATACAACATGAGGATTGTAAGGACAGGATAAGTGAAAAGGGGGTGAAAAGTCTGTGAAGAAATTCCTTAGGAGAAAAGAAGTGCATGCAGTATCTTCAACAGGCTTGCAATATAAAAACATCGCCAATCTAAGAAGCAAAGCAATTCTATTTAATATTACCAGCGCACAGAAAATCTTTAGAAAGCAGATTTCTTAGAGACAATCGGAAATGTTGGCAATGTTAACAGTCGGTCATTTAATACTACTCGTTGTGCTGAAACTAATTCAGTAAGACTGGCATGGTGACAGTGAGTTGCATTCCCAACTGGTATCAGTTTGCAGATGTTTCCTTGCGTCTGGCACTGTGACTGATAGCCATATTGGCTCTTTGAATGCTTATTTCTGCATGGCAGAGCCTAGGATTTCTCAGACTCACAAAGTGAGCCTAATGGAGTTCCTTCAGGCACCACCTCACGAGCTGGAGGTAACCCTGACACGCTCACAACAGCAGGAAAATTAAGGTGGGACTCCAAAGGGAGGGAACGCTATCTGAGGACAGGTGGGTATTAGCGTGACACCTCCTTCTGCAGCAGGCTTCAGTGTTTAAGTTTTGCATTCTGTTATGCTACAGGAAAGGCAAGACATGGCTTTTGTCACGCTACACTAAAAAAAGATCAAGTAGCAGTAGACTCCTTGAGCAGTTAAAGTGGCAGGCCCAGTTGGGTCCTCTGCAGAATTACAAGTCAAAATGGCAACAGCAAGACTTTTACACTTGCTTAATCTGAGAGCAGAGAAAACTAGTCTTGTTCCCATGCACCCTACGGGTTTTACTGCTGGGAGCATCCCTAGAGGCCCTGGTTCTCCCTTTTTCCTGAAGGCTCTTCTCTCCCCATCTCAGGATGCACTCCCTAAAACATCTTTCAGTGAATCAGGCTCTTCAGATGGTAAGACCATATCGGTATTTCCCTACCAGCTAAAAGCAAATTGAAGAAAGTTGTCATAACTGCATCTAAATGTATAAGTCCTTCTGTCCTTCTTGCCCTCCCTCTACTGCAATGTGCACACAGACGGAGGCATGCACACTCTCCATCGAAGCCTATTTGTAGCCACCTCTCTAACCCTTCAAATATTGGTCTTCCTAGGATGGTGTTAGAAAATTGAAGTAGATGTGTCATTTCTGTTAGACACAGACTGTCAGGAGCTCTGTAATTGCAGACTGCACACACATAGTGCATTCAGTCTGAAATGCAGGAAGCATGTTAAAGGGATTTTGTTTTCTCCTTGAATGAAAAATAGACTAATGCCTTAATATTTTTCATCCTATGGTCTTGGAAGATGTGAGAAATATCTGCTATCTTAATTTAATTTCCTTGTCTGTGCTTAATTCAGACACTTCTAAAAATCCACTTTTTAAAAATATAAAAATCTTGGGATATTTTCAGGAAAGGAAAATTGGAGTACTTGGGGATTTTGTATGCCTATGTCTGGAGTCACAAGGCATCATACACCTTTAGGCCACATTCCTGCTCCCAGGTCACAACATAAATTCTATAGATAGGCTCTCTATTTTTTTCCACCAGAAGAGAGGAAAAAAAAAAAAGTGGAAGAAAACTAACCTGCTTTATCAGAACTTTCATTTAAAGGCATGAAAAACTACAAGTGACAGCTGTGCAGATTCAGTGAATGTGACATTTCTGAATTTCTTCAACTTGACAAGTAAACACCTTAAATCGGTAATGCTATATGCATAATACATGACCTGTATTTTGACATCCATCATCAAATGCTGACTTGAGAAAATACAGGTTTGTACGTCAAGGAATAGCACCCATAAAGCAGGGAGAAATTCAGGTCACAGGGTATTAGGAAAACTCTATTTCATTACAGAAGCTGAAACAAGCTAAGGCATCAGATTTAAGATCCATTTTCGGCTGTGAAAAGATTCAATTCCTCTGCACAGAGCATTCATTTAGAAATGACATGCTTTCCTCACAGCCTCTTTTCATTTTCCTTTTCATATTCCATTTTCTCCTTCAGTCCCCAAACCTTGTTCCATTAACACTCATAAAAATCGTAAAACAGGGCTGATAGTTGTGATCTTCTTATAACCACAGTGTCTCCTTGTTCAACAAACAACTGAGGGAGCTGTGGCTACAATTGCTTAACAGGATCAACCTCTAGAATAAAATTCACATGGCCTGTGCAAGCCTGAGCACAGTCCCTGCGTAAGGAAACACAGTGACAGCGGGGGCTTCTGGAGACGGGAATTCTCTTTGCCAACAATTAGGAGGTAAGGTGCAACACAATCATACCAGTTCCTGCAGCCACTGCAGCCGATACCAAATTGCTGTACTGGGTGAGTGATTGCCTTTGCATCACTTGGGGGTTTTTGTGTTTTGTTTTGGGGTTTTTTTTCTGTTCACTCATTAAGCTGTCTTTACCTCAACCTGTGAGGTTTTTTCTCACTTTTGCCCTTCTGCTTCTCTTCCCCATCCCACTGGGGGGAAGTGAGCAAAAGACTGGGTAGGGGCTTAGTTGCCAGCCCGGGTCAAGCCGCCACCATTGGCTATAGTGATAACCACCACAACATCAAATTGAGGAAATGGCTTGGACTTCAACAGTAGGTAGCAAGCCCCTGTCTCTCTCTGAAACAAGATGCTGCCGAACAGTGGATTAAATATATCGTGCCTCTGAGAAGAACACAGACTCTGGGTTCCTGACGTGCTCAAAATCAGTGAGGACTGGCAGATGGGAGTCACTGCTTCCCTCCCGCTTTGAGAGGCAGGGACTCCCATGCCCTAACTCAGCTACCTGCTCTGAAGGAATTTGAGCCTCCTGCAGTTTTCTGCAGAAAGCAGCTGGTTCAACATCTTGATTCTGTGCAAAGAAATATTTCCCAGCTCCCTCTGGGATACTACTGCTCGCAAAAGTAGGTGAAACAACCAAATGATTGCATTAGAGGCAAGATCCTACCTCTTTAAGATGTTCTCATCTTTGTGGAAGGAGAACCTTGGGGAAACTTCCTCCCCACAAGGAGACAAGCTCTTTTTCCCAAGGTTTACTGGGAACTTCCCAAGAGTTACTGAGCTGTCCTGCTCAGAGCTCAGCAGGGCCAGTTGGCTACGAGCCCTCCGTGTCTCTTACAAAATCCCCCCTACAAAGTGATGAGCAGTACTGGGCTTCAGTAAGACCCGTGCCTCCTGAGCCAGGCTGATCCATGGTCCTCTCAGGAACTCAGAGGGACACTAACTGTGGCTCAGCAGTAACATGCAGGTATTCTGGGAGCCACAGTGGCACTGTGATGTTCAAAGTTAAGGAATGCTGGCATGGTTTAACAGTGACTTCTGCCCACAGAAAGCACCAGCAATAATTACAGTTTGCCCTGCTTAGGTGTTTGGAGCAACTGGCCTGATGGCCAAGTCATCTGCTGATTGTGCTGGCCATAAACCACTGGTTTTTGTTCCTGTGCAGTTCACTTGACGGAGTAATGTCCCATGAAATGCAGGAAGGTTTACTCTACATAGCAGTAAACATATCCTTTCAGTTTGCTGAGGGGCCAGTGCAGGTTTACTAAGGTTTTGATGTAGAAACAAATTTGGCTCTTGGATGTGCACTGCTTCTGTTCCACTGACTTCACTGAGACCCAGATAGGCATATTCTCAAACTGGATTTTTACGTTACATTTATAAAATATCTTCTGTTCCAAAGGATCATAATGGACCATTTATGATCCTCTTCCCCTTTCCCCCTGCCCCTTTCCTCTTTGTCTCCCTTCCTTTTCAAACATGTATGTTTTACTAAACTGGAACTCTATACAGGCAGAATGCAGTTTCCCAAACTGAAAAGCCACTTGGCACACCTAAAGGTTGTGGCCTTGTTATTAAAGTGCCATGTAAATTGATAGTGCCCTTTGGTAATGCTATTCTAGGGAAAGGCGCCATGGGATTCTCTGGGTAATGTATGCACTAAAGTCCTCAAAAATATAATTTTAAAAGCATACATACTATTAACTAGCTCTGGCTCATCTAAGAAGCATGAAATAGCAATCATATTTTGAGCATATACGAATAACACACAGGTGGTGAACTGACAAACACGCCCCTGACAAATTATCATGCAGGAATATGGGATAAGGATTTTCACTAGGCAGAGACAGACAAAAAGAAATAATTCTCTCACAAAAGGACCTCACCTTTGCTAATGTTTGCTGACAATGTCCATTAATATTCCAGTGAATTCAATTGAATGATAGACTATACCTGTTTTTCTCCAAAGTACAGCCACTTGGGTATACCTGGAAAGTTCAGCAGCAGTCATGCAGCTAAAGAGCTGCTGAGATTCATGGGAATCTGTTACAGCCATTCAATTTAGAAACAATTCTAGCTTCAATGTTCCATGTGGTCTGAGACAGAGAGTTGTAGTGTGGCCTCAGAACCTGGAAATCCTAAATTCTGGTTTCAATTCTGACTTTTACTGCAATTTGTGCCTGAAGATCTAATAATCTCTTGGAGATCATCTCTAAAGCTCTGGAAAAGGAGAGGAATGTGGGAGAGCAGATGTGACTGCATAAGCTCCCAGCTCTCTCAGAGACTGCAGCATCTTCAGAGATGCTCTGGGACCAAACACAGCCCATGATAAATCTACAGAGAGTGGTGGGTGAAGAAGGATAGCTTTCTCAATTGTAACAACCCTCCACTGCTTTGGGACTGGAACAACCCCTGGAGCACTGAATGCTGAGAGACACTGTTACAGAGAACAAGCTGCCATCCTCCTCCCAAGAACGTGCTCTTCTCTAACGTCTGTTCGTTCCCATTACAGAGACCTACAGTGAAAATGTCCAAATCAAAGCTCTAATGAAAGCACAGTGGGATCGATGCTAGTTTCTGCTCCCCAGAGTGTGAGAACCATTCCTGGGTGGGTTAGTGGTCCCATGTGCTGAAACTGTAAAGGATTAATAGGTCTACTGGTTTGTGCGCTGCTCTAGCGAGGCAGGATTAAGCTGTAAAAACAAAGATCAAGAGAAGGATTGGAGTTTCATCACCCTGAGGTCTAGCATTGAATGATACCATATTGTTTCCATTTTCAATTGTTAACAGATAATAAGTTAGAAATAGCATTACATTTTAAGCATAATGCAGAATCATGTATAACTTAGAGGGTTTTATTCACAGGTACGTATATGAGTCTTTTCCCAGTTTAAGCGTCATTTTGAGTTTCACTATCAAACACACACAAAAAATCAAGACGAAGGCCATCTGAAACTGCCTGGGTTGTGGGCTTTTTGTTTGTTTGTTTGTTTTTTCACAAAATCTCATATGGTAATTAGCCAAACCATAGCTCTGCTGAGGTTCACAATCCAGAAGCTTACACAACCCAAAGCTACCAAAACAAATGGGCTTTCTTTACTATTGCTTTGCAGAGCATAGCCTTGATGTTGTCTCCTTGCTGTTTTGCTCACCTCAAGTGAGATAATATATAGTTACTAGCCATAGCACTTCCCTCATGTCTGCTAGAATGGAAACTTTATTTCCTTATACAGTAAATATTCCTAGTCAGTGTTAGTCTGACAAGAACTTCTTACTCTCAGTGGAATCAAGCACAATTTTACTGAATTTATTTTTATATTTGGTAAAGGGAACACAAAATTAAATTTCCTTTTTTTGAGTCTTCATCCTTATTTTTTCAGTGCTATAGCAATTTTGTAAAGCTCTAAGCAAGTTTTTGCCTAGGTTACTGATTTTTTTGGCCTGACATATCCTATTTGGATTGGGGGTTTTTTCAGCCAATAAAGTCAAGGTTGAACTAGAACTCTTGTTATGCAATGCAGCCATCTTGTTTTATACATATCTGTCTTGGGAACATAAAATGTACTCCAGGAGTACATCAGTGACTTCTTATTCTGTCTCTAGTGCATGAGCAAACAATTCCAAAATTGTAAAACTTAGGAAAATAATTTCTTATTTTAAAGCACTGTATGGCACAGAGAAAAGTAAATCACAGAAACCTATGAGGGCTATGAAGACAGGCATAATGGTTACAGCCAAGCAAACCAGGATAATTGTTTGGGGCTTTTAGGCTATCAAGAAGGGAAATTAAGTATTAAACTGAGGCACTCTGCAGGTTCTCCATTATGCAACAAGAAGAAGGGACAGGGCATCAGGAGTTTATTGCCTGATAGTTAGCACCACCTTGTAGCTGCCTCTAAGCATCTATTTTCTAAGCCATCTCCAGAAACAGAGGAATGATTGGGTAATTCTCTAATTGAAAACACCTAGTACAACACACAGTAAAATACAAAGGACTTCCAGAATGCAGAGGACAATGGTTTCCAAACTACTTCACACTTACCCTATTGCTTGGGATGTGTTCACATTAATTTTACGCTATGTTTTTACAGACTGGCCAGAGAGTATTTTAACTCCTTCCAATATACCATGTGCTTTGGATTTGTTAAATTCTTGTTTTGTTTTGTAATTGTAATGTCATCTTTGGTTTTCTGTCTACTCTTCCCCCCTTTCTCTGTTGTCATGAACCTGCTTTTCCAAAGCCTACTCCTGTTGCGAAATAATTTAGTTCTCTCACATTGTTCTTCTAGTGGAAAGTCACCTCTTGGTGGCAAGTGATTATTCATTCTTTCTGGTGGATTGCACCTCTAAGTACAGCACCTACTCCTAATACTACTGTCCAGGTGCTAGAGAGTAGTTTGGCTACTTCTCACAGACTTTTTTTTTCTTTGCTTTTTCTTATTTTGTTCAGAAAGAACCACTAGAACTACACAAATATTTTGAAAGAGAGAGAAGAAATAGTAATGTGTTCATTCAGCAATTATTATGGAATACACTGTAATTCATAATAACATCAGAAATTATAATTCCTGTGTTTTTTAGCCACTTTCATTACAAACTTAATTTTTTAATTGTCCCTACTTTCCAGTTACCATTTAATAGTTTTCTACACTAGGTAATTCTAGGGCACAAAGTTGGTAGCATCTAAGTGTAGCACAGGTTTGCAGCTAAAAGAATTTAGTATAAAATGATGCCAAATTCTTTTCAGTTTAATCATTAGTCAGCCTTGCATATTTAGACCTCAGGCAAAAATACATAAATATGCTGAATAAAACTTATCAAATAAATTAAGCTATATTACCTAGTTCAGAGAGACAGGTATTCAATAACTACAAATAAAATAGAAAGCTCACCGTTAAAAATGATATATTGGCATGTTAGGCGAGACTCTGCATTATGTCATTATATCCTAAATTATATCAAATAAAGTAAATTTTTCCTTAGTGAAAAAGGAAGAGCAAAGCCAGATGTTATAGCAAGCAATCAATAAAAATATTTTGATAAATAAAAGTAACAATGTTGTCCAATGCATGATTGGCAACTACTGAAACATAAACAAATTTCCCATTGCTGCTTACAGGAAAATTATGTAGATTAGAATTTGATTAGGTTTATATCATGAGACTCAATTTGGACTTTTAATCTATTA
This sequence comes from Mycteria americana, assembly GCF_035582795.1. Taxonomy (NCBI): domain Eukaryota; kingdom Metazoa; phylum Chordata; class Aves; order Ciconiiformes; family Ciconiidae; genus Mycteria; species Mycteria americana. Next base: position 26,874,771 of record NC_134370.1, read on the forward strand.
AGCTCCAATAAATGAGGCATCTGAATAGCTCCCCTGAGCAGCAACAGTAATAACCACAGCAGTCATTTTTTGCAGTATGTATTCCGACAATTTCTTTAGCAGATGATTCCATGTCTTTAAGTACAATTACTTTGTAACTTCTACAAAAATTTCAGGTGTATGCAGTGAGGAAATGGATCCATACAAAACGCTTAAACAGACATTTTGTGATAATCAACATCTGTCACTCTGTTCTAGCAATATTGTTTTTCCATCAAGTTGGACTTACTTACGGTCGACTTCATGGTCTGTGTGGGCTAAATAGTGCCAGCAGACTTGTAAATTACTCAAGCTGGAACTGAGCTGGAAACCTAAGGTAAAATGTCATTAAGTTCTCTATAAGCTGGGTCAAAACCAAAATCCCACATTCAAGGCTGTCTTGGGGATCAAAGATTTAACTGTGAAGCCTAAAGCCTCATTTTATCAAAGAATCTGAACTGGATTCCCAGAGCTGAGCTCTGAGACAGGTTGGATTCAGATCAAGACCACCTCTAACTGGCAGGTATGCTTCATAGGCCTCCTGCACATTTCCTGCAGTCTAATCTATTTGCAACTATCCAAAAGCTTTTCTCCCGTCTTACTCCATATTGTAAAAAAGCAACTCTTGGCAAAGCCTGTCGACTAGAGAGCTTATTGTGCCCATGTCCAGTCCTGCCAGATTTCACCAAACCCTGCCACAACTTTTTAGGGGACAGGTTGTCATAAAAGCACATAGTCAAGTGACAGTATGCAGGTGATTCCCAAAGATGAAATCTGTGGTTTAAAAACTTCAGGGCTCAGAGTAAAGGAAGGTCGATTTTGTGTTCATGTGTGAATATATTTTTTAAAGAGAGGCTTAACAGAGAATTTCCTTCTGGCATTCATGCTTTCAGCATAACACTACAAAGATTCTCCAGAAGCCAAGATTTTTTACCAGAACTGCAAATTGAACACCATAAACAGGAGAAAAAAGTCAGTGTCATGCTCTTTGTCACTCATATACTGCCTTCTGTAACACACACAACTTCCGAGTAGCATGTCTGTTAAAGACATCTTAGTAGATATCATGTATGAAAATGAATATCAAGTTGTTTTGAACTATGCTAGCCTGCATAACACTAACTCAACCAACTTTTCCATAGAAAGCTCAATAAATCACTCGCACCCAGGTGCACCTACCACTGTAGCGAATGGTAGTCACCTAAGGACTATTTGTATATTTCTTTAAACAAAACCCTCCTGATCTGAACAGGTAGCTTATTACATCCCTGCTGCACTTTAATCTGAACCTTGCAAATAACGTAGGGTGCCCAGTTTGAAATGGGAATAAGGAAACACCATCTGAGGGTTTGGAGTATATTTTCAAAACATGCACATCATGCCGTCAGCACAATTATTTGCACTTCAGAATTATCAGTATTACTGGCCAGTATGAAAACCAACCCTACCATGCACGATAAAGTAATAGGAAGACAGGTACCTCCAGAAAGTACTTCCATTAAAAGAAATGTCAACCCTCTGATGCTGAAGTTCACAGGAATAGCTAACACATCAAACCAGCCTTATACTCTGTTCAGCTCGTAATATCCCTGTTTTATACGTCACATATACATTATGCCACATTCTATTCCAGTTTCAATATAGGTCTACCAAATACTAAAATTGGCTAATTTATTGCAATTGCTCTTGACTGACTGGAAATATACAAACAATGAAGATTTCACTTTCTTTCTACTCCTCTTTTTTCACGTTAAAAAAAAAATCTAAATAGAAATTGCAGTTACGGAATCAGGATGAATCTGAAGTAGCTCTCTAATTGCATATTCTTGAATGATGTACCAGTAGCAATATATTAGCTACTAATAATACCTAAGGTTGTGTAGACACAACTGCCTGAAGAACAGCAGTGATATTACTAGTAGTACCCAGTCTGTAAAGTTTGGGAACCTCTGCTTCCATCAGTACAGGATCCAGAATCAAGAAGCCAGAAAGCAACTTAAGCCTCTGATGGCCATTCTGAATATTCAAAGCATACAACCGTCAGTGTAAACAAAAAGATAATTTGCTCAAATGTATCAAGAAAAAAGGAAAAGTATACGCAAAACCAGTGAGGTACTGCCTGCTCTTAAGAAAAAAATGAACTTTCCATTGCTAAGTTTGCACTATTTTGGCTCACAGTTTTTCCTCTCTTCAGTCAATATTAATCTTAGAAAGAAAAGTAACTCATTATCATGATAGAATGACTCATATTATTTTATTAGAGTTTTTGCTAAAATCTTTAAGGCTTTGGCCTGCCTTGCATAGTTGAACTGTCTTTTTATATTTGAAGAAGTACCAGCAGAAGTGTCTCTACACCAGGTCCATATTTATTTTATTTATATGGGATCCAAAACCCATTACACTAGCAACAAAGCTGGTAAAGACAATGATGGCCAGTCAATGGAGGATGGGGATGGGGACGACAGTCTATCTACACCAGAGGTGTCGCCCAGGTCAGAAGAACGTACCTCTCGTATTAACACCACCTCCACAAGGAAGAGAAGACGGGTTATAGTTGTGGGTGACTCCCTTCTGAAGGGAACCGAGGGTCCGATATGCCGGACGGACCCTCCTCTTAGGGAAGCCTGCTGCCTCCCTGGGGCCCGGGTGAAGGATGTCACGAAGCCTGGTACGGCCCTCGGACTATTACCCCCTACTGCTCTTCCATGTGGGGGGCGATGAAGCTGCAACACGAAGTCCTAGGGCGATCAAAAGAGACTTCAGGGCCTTGGGACGGCTAGTAAGGGACTCTGGAGCACAGGTTATTTTCTCCTCTCTCCTTCCAGTTGTGGGCAGCGACACAAGAAGGAACAGAGACACCCAATCTATTAACACATGGCTCCGTGGCTGGTGTCATCACCACAGATTTGGTTTTTTTGACAACGGGATGGCCTACACAGCACCGGGTTTGCTGGCGTCTGATGGGATTCATCTTTCTCAAAGGGGAAAGAGAATCTTTGCTCAGGAACTTGCGGGGCTCATCGACAGAGCTTTCAACTAGACTCGAAGGGGGAGGGGGATAATATCAGGCTTGCCCGAGGGAAGCTGAGGGACGACGTGCCACAGTTAGAGGGAGCGGGTGCCAGCGAGGGCACTCAGCCCGTGTCTCTGAGATGTGCTGGGTACACTGGTGCACAGTTGAACAGAGCTGAGCTAGGGGATACTGAGGCAATAGGAGCCAAGAGGGAAATGCCAGTGAAATGCCTCAAAGCACACAAGGGGTGTTCTTCTATGAAGGAGACACGGGTGACAGCCCAGCTGAAGTGCCTCTACACCAATGCGCGCAGCATGGGCAACAAGCAGGAGGAGTTGAAAGCCATTGTACATCAGGAAAACTATGATATGGTGGCCATCACGGAAACGTGGTGGGGTGACTCGCACAACTGGAGTGCGGCGATGGATGGCTATAAACTCTTCAGGAGGGATAGGCGAGGCAGGAGAGGTGGTGGGGTAGCCCTATACATCAGGGAGTGTCCGGATAGTTTAGAGCTCGATGATGGTGATGATAGGGTGGAGTGACTATAGGTAAGAATCAGGGGGAAGGCCAACAAGGCAGATATTGTGGTGGGAGTCTGTTACAGACCACCCAACCAGGATGAGGAGAAAGACGAACTATTCTATAAGCAGCTGGGAGAAGCCTCACGATCGCTAGCCCTTGTTCTCGTGGGGGACTTCAACCTGCCAGATGTCTGCTGGAAATACAATACAGCAGAGAGGAAACAGTCTAGGAGGTTCCTAGAGCATGTGGCAGATAACTTCCTGACACAGCTGGTGAGTGAGCCAACTAGGGAAGGTGCCCCGCTGGACCTCTTGTTTGTGAACAGAGAAGGACTTGTGAGCCATGTGATGGTTGGAGGCCGTCTTGGGCAGAGTGATCATGAAACGATAGAGTTTCTGATACGTGGAGAAGCGGCGAGGGGGGTCAGCAAAACTGCCACCTTAGACTTCTGGAGGGCGGACTTCGGCCTGTTTAGGAGACTGGTCGACAGAGTCCCCTGGGAGGCAGCCCTAAAGGGCAAAGGAGTCCAGGAAGGCTGGACATTCTTTAAGGAGGAAGTCCTAAAGGCACAAGAGCGGGCTGTCCCCAGGTGCCGAAAGACGAGCCGGCGGGGAAGAAGACCGGCCTGGCTGAATAGAGAGCTTTGGCTGGAACTCAGGAAAAAGAGGAGAGTCTATGACCTCTGGAAGAAGGGGCAGGCAACTCAGGAGGACTACAAAGGTGTAGCAAGGCTGTGCAGGGAGAAAATTAGAAGGGCCAAAATTGAGCTAGAGCTCAATCTGGCTGCTGCTGTAAAAGACAACAAAAAACACTTCTTCAAATACATTAGCAGCAAAAGGAGAACCAAGGAGAATCTCCAGCCCCTAGTAGATGGGGGAGGGAACACAGTGATCAAGGATGAGGAAAAGGCTGAGGTACTTAATGCCTACTTTGCCTCAGTCTTTATTAGCAGGGCCAATTGTTCTCTGGGTACCCAGCCCCTGGAGTTGGAAGATAGGGACGGGGACCAGAACGGAGCCCCCATAATCCAGGGGGAAATGGTTAGTGACCTGCTGCACCACTTAGACACTCACAAGTCTACGGGGCCTGATGAGATCCACCCGAGAGTACTGAAGGAACTGGCAGATGTGCTCACCAAGCCCCTTTCCATCATTTACCAGCAGTCCTGGATAACTGGGGAGGTCCCAGTTGACTGGAGATTAGCTAATGTGACACCCATCTTCAAGAAGGGCCAGAAGGAGGACCCGGGGAACTACAGGCCTGTCAGCCTGACCTCGGTGCCAGGGAAGCTGATGGAGCAGATCATCCTGAGTGCTATCACACGGCATGTAGAGAATAACCAAGGGATCAAGCCCAGCCAGCATGGGTTCAGGAAAGGCAGGTCCTGCTTGACCAACCTGATCTCCTTCTATGACAAGGTGACGCGCCTAGTGGATGAGGGAAAGGCTGTGGATGTTGTCTATCTAGACTTCAGTAAAGCCTTTGACACGGTTTCCCACAGCATTCTCCTGGAGAAACTGGCTGCTCATGGCTTGGACGGGCGTACTCTTCTCTGGGAAAAGAACTGGCTGGATGGCCGGGCCCAAAGAGTGGTGGTGAATGGAGTTTACTCCAGTTGGCGGCCGGTCACAAGCGGTGTTCCCCAGGGCTCTGTGTTGGGGCCAGTTCTGTTTAATATCTTTATCAATGATCTGGACGAAGGGATCGAGTGCACTCTCAGCAAGTTTGCAGATGACACCAAGTTGTGCGGGAGTGTTGATCTGCTTGAGGGTAGGAAGGCTCTGCAGAGGGACCCGGACAGGCTGGATCGATGGGCCGAGGTCAATTGTATGAGGTTTAACAAGGCCAAGTGCAAGGTCCTGCACTTGGGCCACAGCAACCCCATGCAACGCTACAGGCTTGGGGAAGAGTGGCTGGAAAGCTGCCTGGCAGAGAAGGACCTGGGGGTGTTGGTTGACAGCCACTTGAATATGAGCCAGCAGTGTGCCCAGGTGGCCAAGAAAGCCAATGGCATCCTGGCTTGTATCAAAAATGGCATGGCCAGCAGGACTAGGGAAGTGATCGTGCCCCTGTATTTGGCACTGGTGAGGCCGCACCTCGAATACTGTGTTCAGTTTTGGGCCCCTCACTACAAGAGAGACATGGAGGTGCTGGAGCGTGGCCAGAGAAGGGCAACGAAGCTGGTGAAGGGTCTAGAGCAGAAGTCTGATGAGGAGGGGCTGAGGGAACTGGGGTTGTTTAGCCTGGAGAAAAGGAGGCTGAGGGGAGACCTTATTGCTCTCTACAACTGCCTGAAAGGAGGTTGTAGAGAGGTGGGGGTCGGTCTCTTCTCCCAGGTAACAAGTGATAGGAGGAGAGGAAATGGTCTCAAGTTGCGCCAGGGGAGGTTTAGACTGGATATTAGGAAATTTTACTTCACTGAAAGGGTTATCAAGCATTGGAACAGTAGAGACCAAGTTGATAGCTAGTAATGTGGAATGGACCTAGAGTGTTTCCTTCCAGGTGTTCATGAGAGGATGGACTGGGGATTGAAGATCAATCTGCTCTCCCTTGCTGATCAGTAAAGGGAGGCAGGAGACAGCAGTGCCTTCCTGAGCTTTTCCTCCAAGACTAGTACTCTCTTGACTCGTTTCTTCACAGGACTTCCTTCATATGAGTCAAAGCAGGAGCTACCCTTTTGATAAGCAATGGGAAGTCTGTCAGGAGAAAAAGGTGGGGAAGTGCTTATGCAAAGTATCTTGGGATGCACATTTCAAATACTCTCCTTGCAAGAAAGGAAACTCATTCTGCTTACTTGCTTGAGAAGTGCAGCCTTACCTTTGCGTCTCCCACGTTTCTCAACATTTGAGAATTTGATTATTATTAACTCTTCGATTAAATCTTCAATTCAGTTCTTGAGTGGCAATGTAAACTCTATCTGGACATATCTTTCATTTTGAGTGAGACAGCTGTGGTGTGAATTAGATAGACAAAGAGGGTGCTTCTTAAAATTTGGAATATATCTTGATTTTTTTTTATTTTATGGCAATGTGCTTTGGGTGTCAAACGTAAATAGGCCTTAAAATTCATCGGCAGATTTATATTTCAGATTGGCCCTGCCCAAAACCACAGATTCAAAATTCTTAAACTACCTCACTTCCTACAAAAATCCACATTGCAGCTTGAATATTTATTCTTAGAATCCTATCAAATAACAAGAAATAGACTAAAGACTCTCAGAAATATTCAAAACCCCTATTTGAAAAGACAGCTATTTCCACTGGTACTGGTACTAATGGAATTCAAACAAGGAATTAAACATTTCATTTTTTATCAACCCATTTAACACTCCAGTAAATAATAATGGATAGGAAAGTTAATGTGTTGTTTAAGTGTTTATAGAGGTTATGCCATTTTAAAATCCAACAGTAGTATTTAGATGCATGAATGACAGTAAATAGTCAATATAATGCTGAAAACTAAAAAAAACCTGCTTGCTGAAAGTTTTCAGTATGACTGTACTGTGCACTGGATACCATGGCATATATTTTATGGTTGCCACTTAATTTTCACTACTTAAAGAATACCACATTATATTTTACTGTTATCATCACAGAATCGTATAGGTTGGAAAAGACCTTTAAGATCATTGAGTCCAACCGTAAACCTAACACTACCAAGACCACCACTATATCATGTCCACAAGCACCTCATCCAAACGTCTTCCTTTCCAATGAAGGAAGTCCTATGAAGAAACGAGTCAAGAGAGTACTAGTCTTGGAGGAAAAGCTCAGGAAGGCACTGCTGTCTCCTGCCTCCCTTTACTGATCAGCAAGGGAGAGCAGATTGATCCTCAATTCCCAGTCCATCCTCTCATGAACACCTGGAAGGAAACACTCTAGGTCCTTTCCACATTACAAGCTATCAACTTGGTCTCTACTGTTTGACAAGAGAAAAGATGAGGACATTTCTTCCCTTTCATGAATTTTAGGTCTCACACTAGGCTCATCAACACCTAATAATGAAATTGTAAACCAAAAAGCCTGCAATTTTCATTAGTTTTTAGTAAAATTACTGTAGGTGCTAAACACTAAAAATAAACAATAGGAGTTGAGAATGGAAACGTTACTTTACATGCCACATGTCCGGCTAAGAAAATGTTGTAAGTAAGACTTCACATCTGTGTTTAAAAAATCCATGAATGTCATACTTCGAGGAATCCTTTTCCATGATATTGTGGCAAAATGCCTTTTTTATGAACTCTATAGAAGATTTGGTAGCAAGGGGCAGGCAAGGAAATCAACTAGTATATAACAGAGTGTCTGAGATTTATCTGTTTGCTTAGGCACATTTATTAAACTGGAAATAGCAAGGTTGCTAAATTGGAGTTATATGGAAAAATCTTTTTGATATTTGTCCTCTAAGAAAGAGTTCATCAAAACGTATTTTAAGCAGCTTGTCAAACACTGATTTCAAGCCAGGGTAGATTAGATGGTCAATTCAATAGGGATTTTTTTTATAAGGCTGAACTTATTTCTGAAAAGTTTGAAGTTACTCTTCTAGGAAGACATCTTCTTCATACATGAAAAGTTAGAATAAGAACAATTCACAAATTATTGAGGATTTACAACAGATATAGTTTCTAAAATATACAGCTTACTATGCCTTTTCTGAATTTAATTTTGGTTACAGCATAAACTGTTTTTGAACAAGCTCACACTTGTGACTAATGGAACATTTGCTCTTAAGAATATCTCCTATAACTGTAGTGTTATTAATCCAATCCATCTGTCCTCAAACAAACAAGAAACAATTCCACCAATGTTTTCTCAGCCCCCACGTGACACTGTCTGATTTCAGTGAAATCTCTCTTCTTTGTTTTCAGAGGAGTTATTTAAAAAATGTCTGGCTATCTTTGCCCTCACTTGGAGACTCATTCTAAGTCACAGAGAAGCAGACTGACATGAATTTAGCAGAAATAGGAAATCCAATGAGGACATCCAATCACATTATAATCCCGCCTATGCATTTAAGCAAAAACTCTGTAAAGTCAAACTTATAGAAAATACACATGCTGTTACACGGTAGAGATACTTTGCCTCTCACTACTAACCAGTAATCATGCTCTTGTGTTAGTATTAAGAGTATTTGACATTTAAAGTTGAAAACAAAATTTAAACCAGCAACCAAGTCTCAAATCAATATGAAAGGTCCAATCTCAATCATACTTTCATAGGATCTACTTTAAAGCTCTAAGGATGTTTGCAAAAGATCAGGTATTCCTATGACATTACAGAAATTTTATATAAACTTAATCTTGCATCCAAATAAGTCAGTACGAAAATTCCCAATAACCATAATCTTATTGGGGTTTGTTGAACAAAAATAAATCACAATAACTAGTCAAGAACAAAGTTGGTTCTTCTTCCTTCAATAAAAATTCCTACCATACCATTTACAAATTCTTTGATTTACTTTTTCAGATTTGGTTTGTCCAGATGTTAAAAAAAAAAAAAGCTGCAAAAATACTTTATTAGGAGCACAGCAGTATTGATTCTCAAATGAAGGCAGCGCCCCAGTTCAGCCTGCATATCCAACTCAGCAGATGCTGAAAGGTTTGGAAGGTTCTTGAAAACCAGAAGCTACCAAGTTTTTAGAGACTGCCTATTATGGAAAATCTGGGCTGCTTCAAATTTAACCATGTCAAACTTAAAAATCAACAGGTCCATCCTGATAAAAGAATGGCAACTATTTTGTAAGTAAGTTTCACCCTAAAACTGTCCACGTTCTGCCACTCACTAGCAGGTGTTAGATTCTGCTCTTCTACAATGGGTATCGCAGACTAGGATTTAACTGGAAAGAACAAAGAACTCAAATCTAGCTTTCTCCTGTGACATTATTAGACTGGTGGAATCTCCTGGATATCGATGCTTTGTATCTCTTCCACACTAAAGCAAAAACAGTGACATTGATCTCTGAATTCATGTATGTCCTTTGAAAAAAACCACCACCTTTATGCATATAAATAACCATTTATTAAACAAACAATACGTACTGAAGCAAAGAAAGATAGCAGAATTACGCTCATGAGGCTGCCTGCTATGGTATATAACTTTCAAACTATCTTGTAATCCCGTAATATATTATCTATATGTTCCATTTTCTTGAAGTTATCTTCATAATCAAGATGCTATCACAAGTATCGTGGGCATTGGAACTATTTTTAATTTTCATTTAAAGAGCAATTAAAGAAAGACAATGGATACACAAGATAATAAAGTAAGTGATTAGCAGCATGCAAATGACATAGGCTTAATGATAATACCCTGTTCTATTCTCCAAAGGGCCTGTCGAGAGAAACCCTTCCTACATGTGGTTGTGCAGCTAATGTGCCTCAGCCTACAATTACAACATTGCTGACACCATTAACCACTGAAACAACATCACTTCATGAAATCCTTGTTGTCTCATTAAAATGCAAAGGGTCAGGTAATTTACCAGCATTGTGTGTCTACTTTTGTTGTTGGTAATTAGCAAGCATTACCCAGCATGGACTCCTACTGGGAAATAGTGAAACTGTGAAATATTAATTTTTTTTTTTTTAAATTTGATGGAAATTTGAAAGATTCACAATTATAACTTCAACACACCTTTGTATTCAAGGAGCCATGAAATACAGACCTTTTATACATTTAACGCCACAAGATTTTATGGTTGCTTATTTTAGAAACTAAACTTCAAATTTCAAAAAAATTACTCTTGTATAATTGGATCTAGATATGTATCTCCTTCTGCAATTAAGAACTTTTAAAAAATACAGAGACAGAGAAGCAAAATGCTTTACAGTTTCTTAAAGACTTAAAAGACAAATAGTTCCTTCAAAAAGACTTTTTTTAAAGTTAAAATACAGAGATTGGTGTAGTACATTCCAATACCCATGTTCCCTGTCTTCTTGCTAATTGAAGTCCCATATCATCATTTAAAACAACCTTGATAATATTCACTATTGGCTCACATCTTGTCAGGGAGCAGAATGGTCTCTTATTCTTTAAATGGAAGTTTTGGAACATAAAACACATTCCAATAAAAGTGAACAGAAAATTATGAATTCATTAAACTACTTTGGTATCTTGTGCTATATATAATATTTATATTCCAACTACTGTAAAATATGCTTTAATATCTTTAGGCAACTATAAGGACTTAAATATTTATAAAATGGCTAAAGATAAAGTATAGCTCTCTTATTCCTACATACAGATGATGTAAGGCATGCAATCAAAGACAATAACACTTTCAACCCATTTGTCATCTTAAAGGAGCCTTTCAACTTCAGATCCCTTGTGTGCAATCTACATAAGAGTTGTTGCCTACATAGGCAACTCCAGAGGAGTTTGCTCCTTAAAAACTACCAAGAGTGCTATACTTCACATAAAACAGGGTTTTCTGAAAATGGAGACAAAACTATAAATTTGCAGGCAAAACAGCTCCAAGTGGGGCTTCAAAATACTGCTGTATTTATCTCTGGGACATCTGGGAACAGGAAGCATTTTGATTTAATATTTCATAACATAGAGGCAATTGCTTCCTTGCCTGGTGTATAATTAATGCTCATAAAAAGAGCGGGGTTTTTTTATTCCTCAGCATCAGAAATGCACAAAATAGTACACCTTCATAATAGGGGGTTTGCTTTCAAGATGTTGAACAGCAAATAATAATAAAATAGTCTCACCATGAATTTATAACAGTCTTGGGATGGTTAAATATATTTATAATTTAAGTGTGAAATCACGTGCTTGACGTACTGTACTATCTACCTCCTTTGCTCAGTTTTATCTTTCTCTGGCTGAAGCAGAAGGTGTCTTGAAAGCAGAGGAGAAAGAGGCAATTGTGAAAGCTTGAAGGTATTTGGGCTAGGACCTTGCAGCATTTCTTAAATACAGGGAAATTCTGTCAAAGAAACGTGTCTCTCCAGCCATTCCCCAACACATTTTCAGTTTATAAGCAACAGAATTGAAAACCTCTTTTCTTAATAGTTTTTCTCTCTTCCTAGGAAAACTTTTTTTTGAGAGACAGGAAACTGCTCTTCGCATGTGTAGGTTCTGGCAGCTAATGTTAGCATCCAGCTGCAAGGAAAATACAAGAAATGCAAACGGTGCTGGGTGGAAACTTTTCTCTGAAGGGTTTCTTGTGAAGGCTGGAAGGCTAGCAAGGTCCTGTTTGACAGAAGGGAATGACTCCTGACATAGATGGCTTCTATAGCACAGGAAACAAGTTAAGTGAACAGCCTCTCTCCCACCCAGCCTCTTTAGTTTATTTAAGTCCAAATCTTGCAAAGACTTGCACATAATCTAACTTTACACAGGTGGATAGTTTCATTGAAGTCAGAGAGATTTATTAACCTGTATAACATTGAGCACATAACTTAAGTTTTGGAACAAGCAAGGCATCAGATTGTAAACTTGCCAGGGCAAAGGCCATATTTTATTCTTGTATATATCAGGACTATGACAACAAGCTCTTAATCCCATCTAGAGCTCCAGTGTGCTACCATAAAATAAATAACAGCTATCAGCTGATCCATCTGGTTCAGCAGGATAAGAAATTATGTGCATGTTGCAAAAAGCTAGTACCGAGTTATTTATCACAGTGACCTAATCTTCAAAAATTGGATATTTTTGTGAGCAAATGGTGATGTGGAACATGTGCTGGGAAGTTAGGATACCCTTATCTCATTTTTCAGTTATTAACTTCATTACTTAGGATGGATGGCCTTTGTTTTGAAAAACAATAATGAAACCGAACCACAATAAACATTCCAAAATTCAGTTAGTTAAACAATAACCAACCCACCAAGTAGAAAATTTTGTTAATTGGATTATTATTTTTGTCATTTACAACTGATGCTAGCAAAAATACAAGGAGCATTCAGAAACACGCAGCATAAAGACATCCTTAATCAGGTGTAACCCCCACACTAAACTATCAATCCTGACAAACCAATAACCCTGATGTCAATGCAAAATACTTGCCATTTTTGCAAATGTGACTAGTAGAAGTGATATTCTCTAGGAGAAAATTTTTCAAAACATCTATGAGATTTAGGAAATTATGAGCTATCTTTAAGTACAACAAGCATTCTGCAGCCTAAATTACATTGATTTGCAAGGACACACAGGAATCTAAGAGTTTAAAAGATTAAAGTGAGTGTCATAGCTCACTTTGGCACTTGAAAAAATTACCCCAAATCTTTCACTTTTTACCAGCACTATTCATGTATTTATTTTTAATATTACCTCTACATTTAATATTCTACATTTACTTATATGCTTTCCTAAGGAGGTTAAGTAACTCCTTAAACTCTGAAATTATTTAGCTGGCTTAAGTAGAGTTTGATTTTCTGTATTTGAAAGTAAGGCTCTTTATTTCTACATTTTTATGTAATATAACAAATTAAACATAGAAAACAGAGCTGGCGTTGCCATGGAATACTGAATTCCATAACAGCCTGAAAAGTAACTGCATCTATGACTATCAAACCCTATATTCTGAAATCTTCACTTGAAACCTTTATTTTATGACTATAAAATAAGAGAAATAAGATTCAACATTCACCACCACCCCCCATGAATAAAACTACTGTTTTGAACTTATAACAAACATCTCTAACAGCACTGCAATACAGTTATCTCTGAAAGTGACACAAAACCTTTGCTAACCAAGCATTTCAGACAGTATTTATCCTTTCCCCTTGTTTAAGAATTTTCTCTCATTTCCAATCCTGATAATACTATTGTTGTTCTCTCTCTTTTGCTAACATTTCAGAGATAAAACGATCAAGAATTATTGATTGGTAGAGGTGAAAAAGAATATATTACCTGCAAACACAATGGAATGTAGGTCTGAAATTCGTTTTAATAGGAAATTTCTTGCAGCAGATTGCGAGACAGATAAGTCCATCAAAAATTGCAATACTTTAAGAATTAATCAACAGATTGTGAAATAAATCTAATGAAACTCAGTGGCTAGCTGTTTTTGTCCTTTCAATAGAAGTTTAAGCCAGCTCCAACAAAAAATGATGATGAAGCCACAAGTGATTTTTAAAGGAACTGGATCAAATGAAACTAAATTTGTACGAGGTTATTTTAGTTGTGTAATCTGTTACACTTGAAAGTCAGTGTGTAAAATTCTGAGTATGTTTACTTGATTTTATAGGATTTTCCCCAGAAGAATCCTGCCATGATGTATGAGATGTATTACCCAGGAGTTCATCCCCTCTTTATTTTTTTCTCTTTATTCCTTCTTGTTGGAGGATCTATTACGAGAACTGTAAATGGAGGCCTTAAAAAGATCTCTCATGTGTTGAAATAGTGTTCCTAGGGAAAATTCTCATAAGTTGAAGTCATTCAGAAAACAGCTGCAATTGTTACTATGCTGAAATACATCTACCCTGCTGTACTGTGATCTGTCTTGTAATGTCCATAGAAAAAATGTTACTATACAGCCTCCCCTTTCTGTACTTTAGACCTGCTTGGAGCCATAAGATCGCTTTTCTTTATTGTTTAGTAAGTGTTTTTTAATGAAATGTACTGCTCTTATTATATAGGACTCAAAATAAGATCTAAATCACTATCCAATAAAAGAAAATTATTGAGTTGGATATCTAAAGTTACTACCCAGAGGCTACTCTGGTACAGTATTTATAAATCTCTAAACAGTTAAGTATAATTGTCTTTCCGTTTTTTGGGAAGAAAGCCAAATAGCAGTTTTAGTTACAACTGAAGAAAAATATTTTGTGTTGGGCCCTGTTCATCTGGTGGGTAAAACAAGAAGTAAAATTCCCACAACGCAAGACTCTGCAAGAAAATACAAGAAACATGAAAAACTAAATGGGAACAGTCAATAGATGCCACTTGAAGAGGAAAGCATGGAAAGGTTAACAGAATGAGGAAAAAGGAGAATTACTGGAGTTTTCCCAACATAACTACCAAGGCAGAGCCCACCCCAGACTCAATCTTCCTGGGTGCTTTGGAATAAAGGTATGGCTAGGGAGCACAAATGCTTAACATGGATCTAGTATTCTTCGGTCTTCTCTCCAAAATACTTCTTGATAAAATAATCTCACTTTGTATTTGAGGGGACAGAATGAGAATCAGGAAGGATCAAGGGACAATAAAAACAAATCTTCAGTACCTGAGGGTGACTTTTTTTCTCCACCACAAACATACCTCTTTACAAACCTTTTTAGGAAGACAATCAGCTAACATCTACAAGAGGAACTGCAAGATAAAAACAGGACTTCCCTTGTCACAAATACGACATCTGACTGGGTTTATGAGTCATTTGGTGAAGAGGTGGGTGAAGCTCCAACTTCACAGCATTTTGTATCTCAGAAGCTGAGATATGTTAATGAAAGCAATAGTTTGCTGCAGCTTCAGTGGGATATACTTTGGCCTTTCTGTCCTTGGAATCTATGTCTCCCAAAGGCAACAAACTGCCTTGATGATTTCCAAAAGCTCATTTCCAGGACATCAGAGTCTACACCCCTAACCTCTAGCAAGCCTAAGGAGTTGCCCAGTCAGCTTTGAAACGTTCAATGCAGACAGCCATGAGAATGCTTTCAACATGAGAGCTTTCAACAACACAGGTCTAATTTGAAAGAGTTTCTTGCTCTTTTCAAGTAGAATTACACATTTTATGGAAAGGAGACTAGCGAATCGTTCCAGAACTGTTAGTAAGCTTTTCCTTCTAAGGAAGGCACCTTGTTTCCATTCACAGTTCTGTGTAGTCATGTGTTTGGTCATATGTTGCTAGACAGATGATGAGGAACATAGGTTTGACAACTTAGATAGTTTACTGTCATCCACTCTCCAGGGTCCTTTGTAGCTCTGGTCCAGAATATTTTTGTTTTTGTGCCTTGGAACTGTGAGCTATATTTTTCTTCTTCAGGAGGTCAAGGCAGAGCACTCCGGTTGGTTAAGATGCAATTCTGGCAGGATCAGTTAGGACTCAAGGCAGGCAGACCAGAGGACAAACGTGTTGTCACACTACTTATAGAAGGTCCAGATAATTAATGTTATCCAGTCCAAAAGCCTGGGAATACTTTAACACTATAAGGAGACACTAGCAAGTCTTCGTTCCTGCATGACAACAGCTGTGTGCGTATTAAGTTCATCTTGAACTAGTAGTGAGAAAATCCTTTGTTGATATAAACCAGATTAATTCAGTAAATTTTCGTTCAGCAGTTAACTTAATCCATTGGGCATTGGCAGCCCTACTGTTACAGAACTTTCCCTATCAGGAAGCCTTGCTGTCATATGTCCACCCTCCTGTTCCTTCTACAGGGCCTTTCCTCTCAGATTGCATCTGGGTTCAGTTGTTGGTGCAACGCTACGTCCCTGGTTGGAAAGGGCATGTTTGGATGGATACAGAAGGCTGGCTAGTGATGAATGTTTATATGCGTAGGACTGGAAGTGACTTTGGTGTTAAAGTCGGTGATGAGGGTGAGGCTCTGGGGAAAAGGGAATTAAGTCCCCAAATTTGTGGGTTCTTTTTCTGCTGCCAACTTAGAACAAAGGAGTTATAGATATGGCCCTGTACTTCAGCAATGGCCAAAGAGTATGGCTTGTACTGCTGTCATCTTTTGTATGACACTGGAGTGAAATAATCACAGATAAAAACTGGAAAGATCCTTGTGCATTCAATAACCTATCAATTAAATGACTGTAATTTTTTTCCTTTTCAGAGGCATAAACATAAATTATATATCAGGTTTTCACATGAGATTCCACTGCTTAGTGACTACAGAATTATACTAGCTTATTACTTAGAATAGCAAGGGTAAGATTACACTGTCAGTTCCCTCACCAAAAATCTCACAGCTTAGTCCATATGTTTCTCAGGCTGTTCACATATTTTGTTTTGTTACTTCTCCTTTCAACACCCTGTCACAGGTCAACTGACATTCTTCCACACACCCAGATTTTCTAATGTCAGTGTTTCCTACGATCAGTAATAGGAGTCACATAAAAGAACAGCACAGAACACTCTTTCAAGGGATGGTGTGGGTGAGGGATGTCCTAATTCAAAATCGTACATTTAAATCTAGAGAAATTCAGATTGGCAATACTTAAGGTATTGTGTTAAGGATAAGTAAGTATGTCAAATAATACACAAATGTTTAAGCAAAAGTAAAATGACAACTCACTCTGTAAATAAAGGTACTTAATTGCCAGTAAGGAGCTGTGAGGTGGTTCTAGTATGCTGCTTGTTGACCAGCAAAAGTTGAATCACCTGGTTTATATAATTGTCATGATAGTTTCATCCACTGTACATTAAAGCTGCGTTTCATAGACAAAAATGTCACATTGGATATAACTCCCAGTAAAGTTTGTGCTATCTATTGATCTAATTGCTTCTGACAGTCTAACCATTGTATTCAAGGTCCTTCATGAAAATTTACTGTACTGAGAGCAATGCAACCCATTCAGGAGTTGTGTATACCATAAGCGGAGAATTTACTGGGAAGATAATTATTTTCTGAAGCAACTGGTTTTAGAAGAACCCCTCCCTAGTCAGTGCTCCCAACTAAAATAGGCTGCTGGTTACCTGCCTTATGTTATGCCTTGTTTCCCCAGAAAAGCTACAGAGAGAGTCACCTTTTTTTTACATGCAGACTGATATTTACCTGAAGAAATGTCCAAAATTTCTAAGTATGTGCTAACCTATTGTGCCTCTGCTTCTCTGCATCAGCAACACTGAATAGAGCTGAAGGGATTTGGACCATGGCCCCAGTCTACACTTCCTGACTTATAGGGGCTATGCTGTAGCAGCAACCTGGATATTATAGAATCATGGAACAATTCAGGCTGGAAGGGACATCAGAGGGTCTCTAGTCTGACTTCCTGCTCAAAGCAGGGTCAGCTATGAGGTCGGATCAGGTTCTTCAGGGCTTTATGCAGTCAGGTCTTGAAGACCTCCAAGGATGGAGAGTAAAAAATGACAGGTGTTCATGTGGTGCACAAGACTGTTATATTGCTAGGTTTTTCCAGCCTCATTCAGGGATGGTCTAAGATCCAGTGTACTCCCAGAGGTACAATACAACAGCCAAGTTTTGGAAAGATCACTAACCTCTGAGCAAAGGCAGAAGAAGGAAATTCTCTCAGACTGCCCATGCTCAAGAACAGGAAGGAAGGGAGGAAAGGGGTGAGACAGATTCTATTTCTCGATGATTTTAATTACATGTGTGATAGGAGACTGAGAGACACTCACCAGAGAATAGTCAATAGCCTGGTAGTGAAAGTACACATTTGGTTTTGAGATAAAAAATTTCAAATCCCAGGTCTAAATCAGCAAAACAAGGAACCTCCAGGCCTGTCTTCCACTTCTGCCATGAGTTTCCTAGTCATGACTATAAATTATCATAGTGTGAGCAAGTCAGTCTCACAAATTTTTAAGGGAAGAACTCTAAAATATTTGGGGTTGTATTGCTTCCAGGCCACAGATTTGAAACTTCAAACACCCACGGGACTAAAAAAACATTTTGTTTCTCTTCTCTAAATCTACTTGTTATCCAGAGAACTATCCAACCTTTGACAACTTCAAACTTTTAGTTTCCTGGTACAATTTAGTTCCAGTATTAAACTCCACAGTTTTATTGCTGATTCTAAGAAAGAATTTTCCATGTTCAAGAAGTTTCCATATTCAAGAGGTTACACCGCTGTCTCTGATTTTTGGCTCATAATTCCTATTTCCTGATTAGAGTGTAAAGAGGAAAAACTGAACTTAATCTTAGCTCTCACAGTCCTTGAGGGAAAACTATTTCTAGGTCAGGCTCATGGGGAAATTGCAGACCAAAGCACTATCCTTTCTACACCTACATTTACAGCAAGGCTAGATCCAGAGGGAATATTTACTGCAGCACTTAATAGGTTTATCAAAGGTAGGACTTCAGCTGCATAAGCTGCAAGACCCTTCAAGGATGGGAATATGATTGGTTTTACACTGATGGTCTTTGCCAGGGTGCTTATGACTGCTTTGCAGCTGCTTTGGACAGGCACAGTTGGTGTAAAATAGCCTTTGGCTACCTATGAATCAGTCCCCTACTCTCAGCAAAGACTGAAGGATTTTGTTCAATGTCCTTAAATGGGATGAGTACATGTCAAACCATGGGAAGAAATCAGCTTTGAGTTAATTCTAAGTGGCTTTTTGAGCAAGAAGGCAAAGAAACTGTAAAGACAATTTAAAATTCTTGTTCTTTTCATTTTACTTTTTGGCTTGTATTACTCAGCTCTTTTTCTCTGTGGTTGCAATGTGCTTTACATAAAAAAGAAAGAGGCTTCAGGTATTCCAAAGTGAGTATGAGTTAGCTTTGGCTATATAACAGCAACTGCTCTGGTAAGAAAGCCACAGAGCAGGGCAGGGTGAGAAAGCAATGATTTTATATATTTTTTAGGAAAATTTTAAAATGAGAAAAAATGTCAGTTTCACGTTCATTCATTCTTCCTCTGCAAGATGTGCTTTGTGATGTAGCAGAGAAACTACATGACTGTCCCTTTAAAAGCCATCATACCAATCAGCAGGTTTAACTGTCAAGCAAGCTGATGTAGGGCTCTTTGAATTACTGAGTGAGGGATATTCTTCCTGCCAGGTCCTGTCCCCTGTAGGCACTGCAGAGAAGTATTATAGGGCAGTCCTTACCTTGGGAATTAGCCTGCAAGACCCCAATGCTGTCATCAAACTGCATAGATTTGATGTTGAGTGACGCCAAGATGCATTCCTTGTCCTGCAGCGAAGCATCATCAATATTATTCTGATTGGCTGACAGGATAACGCACATGTCGCAGAGGTTGATGTTGACAGCCCTTAAATCAGCCCGACTTAATGGCGTACCCTTCGGCACAGAGAAAAAAAAAGGGGGGGGCAGGAGAGGGAAAAAAAGAAAAACAAATTAAAGATTGAGAAGGAGCTTTGGGAAATTATTTAACAAGTATCTTTTTTATGCTCTGACATTAAGCTGGTCTAACTATGTGCCAGGGAATAGGAGATGTGTGCTAATCTAAAGGGTAGTTGGTGCTGATGGCAGCATTTTAGGTTCAGTCTCAATACTCAGTCAAGCTATTACTAACAAACAAGAAACAGGAATAATGCCAGCATTCTACATCTCATCGGTGACTTGAAATTGTCTTGATTTAAGTTGCTATCATGTGGCAACCTCTGGCGCTCTGAATATAACAAGGGGTGTGTTTTAAATGTCTATTTATCTACTACCAAGTCACAATGGTCTTGGGCAAAAGAATAGCAATTTAAAGAGGAAAGCATTATGTGTCCTACACATTTGAAATGCAATCAGAGTAAAGCTATTTTTTTCTACCTGAAGCAATACACAAAAAAGGTTAATCCTTTTCAATGCATGTTTTTGGTGCTTCTAGAAGGAAAGCACACTGATCTTCAAAGTTCTGTGATTAAACCCTTTGAACAGAAACAAGACTTTATCTTAATGGACACAACTCAGGCAACATTCTCTGCTTCCATAATTCTCAATCAGAGAATGCAATAATTAAAATGAAATGTTGTGGTAGTCCATGGGTTTTTTTCATCGTTAACACAAATGAGACATGACACTTAACCCATTATGTTTTGTTTAAAGAAAACACTTGCCTTTCACATCCAACACCCCACATCTCTAGTTACAGAATATTAAGTCTATATCACAGGGGCTGCAAGGTCCAGGAAAAAAAGATTTTTTTATGGAAACTAGATTCTGCTCTGCTGCCTCACATGGTTTGGTACCCAAAGACCCTAATGATGATGAGGAGACTAAGCTGTCCCCTTGTCACACAGCGACTTTCATAAAACCGAGTCAAGACCCTACTCTTCTATCTCCTGATCGCTCATGGTGAACGTCTCCTGAACTCCACTGAGAATATTCAGTGCAAAAGTGAATTTAAAATGCACAAAGTGAAGGCAGAGCTCAGTTCTTATTCAGCGATTGCCACCTAGTTTCAGATACCAGCCTCGCTATTCCAAATTACTTTCAATAATTTGAGGCATGAAACCTTGTAGAAAACGGTATATACTGAACAGGTATTATTTAGTTATAAAGTACTCAAAAGTTAGGATATGATTATTCCTGCCACCTTAATTCTGTCCTTTGTGTCTGCACTGCACCAAGTGAAGCAGGATTCCTGTGGGGAAAAATAATACGCAATCATGTAATTAATTAAAGGCTTACTCCTAATGACTTTATGCAAAGGGACAGAATTAAGGCTGCCTGAGGATATTTAAAATTGGCATTTGCCTACTTTTTAAGAGTTTACTCAGCAGCTTAAATGCCTCTTTTAATACAGACTTCAAATTAAATTTCCACTTTTTTTTTTTTTACACCAGAACAAATGTTTTTATGTTCAGCTGTAACCACATCCCCATTGGATATCAGCAGCAAGTTTTACCTCGCGAACCAAAGCACAGAGAAGTAGGAAATGAGTTTGAGTGGCCTCCCTTTAACACATGATTCCTACCAGTCTGATCTCAGCAACTTTAGCAGACTTTTAAATTAGTATAATTAGATCACAATAATGCTGATATTTTTAACTTTATATCAACATTTTGAACCAGATAGGCTGGAAAAAAAAAAAGAAAAAGCAGTAAAAAAGTCTGTGTGGTCTTCAGCACCCTTGATTACTGGGTAAGAGACAATTCCTTTCCATATTCTGTATTTTTAAAGGTGCATTAACTAACTATTTTAGCTGTTTAACTTGAAATTAATCTAAAACTACTCCAAATATGGGTGCAAACTGATTGGGGAATGTCAAGATGGTGTACATTTCCTTAATGCCTCTTCAGAATTCAGAATCAAAGCTTTACAAATATGCATTATAATAATGGATACACATTATATACTGGATAGTTTGGAAGTAGTAGCTGGATTCTATTCTGCTCCACAGTTAACAGCATTATTAATTTAATTCTGATTCCTTAGTCTTTAGCCTTCACAGTGACTGGAATTAAAAGGGATTGGCAGGAAGAGGAGGATATTAACTGACCAAATCTGATATTGACACCATTTTTGTGACAGCAGAGAATCGTGTGACACCATCTGTTGGATCAGTTTACAGAAAAAAGCCAAGGGCTAACACTAAAACTGCATTTACAGTAACAAAGACCTACAGCCTGAATTAATCAGAAGTGAAGGCAGTCTTTCCATTCTATAGCTATTTTCCCAATTATTCACTTTAGGTTACATCCATCATTGATTTATTTATTTTTAACTGTGGAAATGTAATTATTAAGAACTGGTAAATTAATAATTTTTCATTCTGATAAAAACATACAAACTCACTTTACTCCGTAATGTTCAGAGCATTCTTTTGTACTTATACCATGGGCTCGTTTCCCTGCTGCCTACATCTTTGTGGGTCATTTATAGCTATGACCACCTAAGATCACTAGCTTGGAGGGCTTCATTTGTTTGTCCTGGAGCTCATGTTTCTACATTTTGGGCACAAAAGTGAATGGTAATGATATATAGGAGAAAAAAGACCTCTGAATTGTGGTTTTAGTGGTTGTCCCTACTAAAATCAAACGGAGCTTTTCACTGATTTCAAAAGGGTCAGGGTTTTGCTGTACTTCCATACATGAGTATGACAGGACTCTGAACTGAAATGCTAAGGCAATGTTCCTTATAAAGTAGGCCAGCCTACAGGAAGTTTTTATGAATATAGATAGATATTATGTAGATAGAGTAACAATAATTTTTTTCAAAGGTTTTGTGGGTATAAATACATAAATAATGTCATAAATAACTACTGTCATTCTGTCAGGGAAATCACAACATCAGAACTGGCTACATGCAGTGCACTACAGTGAATGTTCGATATATAACACAGCTAATACATTTGATGGCAGCTGAAATTCATCTGATGAGGATGACAAGGAACCGAACACTGCGGCAAATATCTTCTAATAAGGTCTCACAGGGCTCTCTTTTCATAGACACAGTAAAGGAAAAATCTAAGTCCTCAGGCCTATAAGTAGACAAAAGTAAAAAAGCCTAAGATCAAAGTCAATACGAATCTGTCCAGTTGGTGTCCTAAATAACAAAGTATCAATAACATGGCTTTGGACTTACAGGCAAGATTGAAACCTTGGGGAAGTTATGCAGTGTCTCCCATTCCCTTCTCAGGTATTCAAGTGAACCCACAAACACAATGTGCTTGAGTTCATGGTAGTGAAAGTTGCTGGCTCGTAATGGCATCACTAAATTTCTTAATCCAATCAAAGCAGATTTAACATCCCCAAATACGCAAACGACTACATGCCCACTTAAAACTGTCATCGCTGCTTCACTTCGAGTCTAAAAAAAAAAAAAAACAAAACAAAACAAAAAGACATGGGAGAAATGAAACAAAGGGAAGCTTAAATCATATATTGAGTTTTAAACCAGGAAAAACACAACTGTCAATATTGTTCATGCACAAAGAAGCAGTTTGATAATAGCTGTTCATTTTACCCTTATTTATCCTTCATTAAACATGCTCAGCAGAAGAAAATTTCATTCTTGTTTGCAAATCCTTCAGTGTTTGGGAAGACATTGTACTGGACCGCATTCTGGTCCTGTATATGTTTCTACGCATGGGATTAAGACTCTGCTTACAATCAAAGTACTATGGGTCTAGCTAAGAACAGAATTTGACCTACTATGCATTTAGCTAGAAGGATTATAGAAAAGAGATGCAAAACCATGCCTTAGCTGACGAATCACTAGTGGGTTTTTTCCAGGACCTATTTGAAAAGGAAAATGTGAGTGCTCAATGGTCTTAGCAGGGCTTTGAGGTATTACACATATCTTGTGAATTGAGGCCCATATTCTCTTACAGTCAAAGCTCTTATTTTAGGACAAGCTGCTACTACCCTGAGAAGCAATCAAAGAACACTCTACACTGCTCTGCTTTACAATGGATGCCCACCATACGCCACAGAGCTTCTCTCAGTAAGAAAAAACTAGTGTGCAAGATTGTGACTAATACTAACTTTTCAGGCCCACTGGACTTCCTGAGTTGTTGAATAGATAGAAGGGAAAAAAGTCTCATGGAGAATATTTGAATGATGTTCAGAATTATGTTCTTGTCTCAGTGACAGGAATAAATTTTTGCACTAATTTCATCAGTGGTAATGTCAGTTGAGCAGGCAACTGAAACACCAAGAATGATTAAATAAAGTCATTAGGAAAAAATGACCTTCATTTCTAGAGGCAGTCTTAGCATTACTGCACTCCATCAAGTAGCTGCAGATCCACTGATACCATGTTGCCAAGAAGTTGTACACTCAGTACCATTACATAGAAGTTTTGCCAATAAATAAAACTAAGACAATGGTGAACTGCAAAATTTTCCCCTCACTTATCCATAGTATATGTCCTTTTTCTAAATTATGGAAACATGACAATGTGCAATACAGATTGGAATATGCAGCAGAAGTGTTCACTATGTAAGAAGAATGAGAACTCTGATTAGAAGTTTTCTCATCAGTTAAAAAATACATGAGCTTTCAATTTCTCTGGGGCAATTACATTGATTTTCATACAACTCTACCAAGAGAGTGGTCTTGGCCCTTCAAACATCAGAAGACATGAGTAAATGCTCAAGTGAAGCATGTAAGTTGTCCCATGCCTCTGCCTATCGGTTTGGAATACTCAGACTTTACAAGACAAAGACCAAGTCTTGAAAGAAATTATGTAAAAAATGTCACTCTATAGTCATTGATCTGTATGTAGCCACGTACATTTGACTATATGTCAGAAAAAGTTCTTACTACCTGATACTGCTGGAATTTTGCAGAGCCAAAACAGACCTTGGGCAGAAAAATGAATTATTTTCTGATTGAGGCATCATCAAGTATCAATTAGAAGACAACCTGAGAAATCCCATCATCTTCAAGTTATGTACTAATTTGTACTTGTGTGGTCTCTAAGGACAGCATTAAATTTGCATGGATATGAATGTAGACATAAATTGTGGACTGTGAGTTTGAAAAGGTGTAGAGAAGCATTTTGCTGGCAGTGTCTTTATTGGTGATGATGCATGAAGCAAAAAGAACCTGGCCAGACTTACAGATTCAGTCTAGTAAGGGGAAAAACTGACATGGCATTACGAAGAGATGATAAACGAGGCACTCCACAGTGCCATTTTTGGAGAAACACTTTTCAAAGTGGGATAACGTGTAAAGATTGACCGCTAAAATGTGTAGAGCATGAAGGCAGATTTCTACCTCTGTCTATTACAAAGTATGGTACAGCAGGGCTGCCCCTCCTTGCCTGCTGAACACATATAAATGCATACTCTTTAAAGCTGTTCAGCCAAACTCCATCTCACAGCTCAGTCTCTAGAATTTGGAATTTACTTGCTTGACTGTTTAAACACCGATATTGCAATTCCAGGCAATGTCATGGTTATTACAGAAACCCCTGAGGAGAAGTGGAGACAAGCTTTTAACCCCCGATTGCTTGAATAAACCGGGGCTGTCACCATCGTCGGCTACACCATGCCACAGTGCAGGAAAATCTAAGAGAGCAGGCTCACGAAAAGCTTTATGAAGTGCGACAAAGTGAAGATCCACCAGGGAGTTCATTTCAAATATCATCAGTTTTGCATATGAGATCTGGAGTTAGTTACTTGTTACTCTTAGGTATGAGTACATGAACACAAGTGGCACAAACTTTCACCGAGCAAAATAGACTGTGATAGGCCTTCTAATTATTTTTAATGACTTGAGTCAGTTTGATGGTTTCCCCAGTTAAACAAACAAAACAGACATAGACTAGGCTCACTGCAACATGCTAGAAAGGCAGAGTAGTAGTACTACTTACTCTGGCCTATTTGGGCATCTTGAAATGTTGGAAATTGAGAGAGAAGTTCTAAGAGAGCAAAATTCACATAAATAAATAAGAGATAATGCAAAGCAACATTTGCCTGTATTAGAATCATTCTGCCTTGTGTAAAGAGATAAATGGGGTATGTAAACATTTAAATATTTCCAACCTTAATTCTCTAAAGATTTAAACTCAATATGCAAATTTCAGCTTATGAAAAAGAAATTCTCTGTTTGGACTTGGCATACAGATTTATATAATCATAATTCTTTAACCAAAATGCTAGCTTTGATTTCACCATGCTGTGTTTCTGATTTCAATACACTGGATTTAATGATAGTAGAGATTAATTTATTAATCCATCAGACATCAGTTCTATGCTTCAGATAACCTCTTTTCAAACACAACTTATCATCAATACCTACCAAAATGACCTTTTCAATGTCCTTGGCTGGACACCAATGAAACATCCCTGTAGAGTCATATTTTTTCACATTGGCATCCATATTGTCAATCTGCTCGTTGCCAGGAATTAACAAGGGGTCATGCCTGGGGAAAACAAGTTGAGGACAACGTAAGTGGAAAATATTATGAATTATGGATGGAAAGATATCCCAAGAGCTGTGTATAAAGAGGGATAAAAGTAAAAAAATGAAATGTATTTAACACTTTAACGTGCTTTCAATGCAGGCACTTTTAAACAAAAGCTGAAAAGAAAAAAAAGTTACTTTTTAAATTTTGGGTGCGGTTTTGGAGATTTTCTATACTCTTTCTACACCATTAACCATATAATTTTAAACAGGGCTTTCTGACACCACCACATCCATAAAAGTTTTTTCTTTCCAGTCCCACCCCTCCAAAATAAATATCAGAGTTGCTATTAGCATCTGCGATGAAGTAGAAGGGATAGGAACAGAGCCCCATGCTGACTGACTGGCATAAGTATGGAAAGCCAATTACTTGCTTTTACCACATACAACTTCTGACGTGATGCTCTTCGCAGTAAAAGCTTTAACAGGCTGCACTTTAAATATTTTAGCAATTTGCCCAATCATATTTTGCTTTCCCAAACTGAAGCCCTTTAAAGATTCAACAGTATGTCAGTTTAGAGCAGACTGACTAACAAATGCCCACATCTGGAATACATGATTTTAATACCAAACAACAATGTCCATTTTCTTGGACAACTCTACCTGTGATAACCTTCTAAGTGTTTTTGCAGCAAGATTTTAAAGCACAAGGCTTTTCAAAGGAGAAGCAAATAAAAGACATTTTTATAAACTTGCTCTCCAGCAATATAGTTACATCTAAGCACAGACACATACAGTTCTTCAACTTATATGCTAAAATCAAACATTAAGCTAAGTACTAAGTGACTCCAACACTCTCAAATGCTAGTGAGGACCCCTAAGTGATAGCATTAGAAAGAGGACTATGTTAACAAGGCACAGGGTAAACTGACCCTAAATCTTAAATTCAAGGAGGGAACAGAGCTTCGTCTGGCAAAACTACAGTCTTTACTTAAGGTTTTTGCCATGAATGCCTGAAATATCCTGATACAGAATTGTAACATTTCAAAGAAGAAAATATTTGCAATGTAAGAATATGCTAAGTACTCTGGGGCAGGTAGCCAAATTTTAAAAGCAGTTTGCCTTTTGAAGCCTGTTAAAGAAATGCCCGTATTGGCTGAACTCTCAAAACTGGAAAGTTTACTGCTTTTAAAGCGTATGAGCCAGCAGACTGCAGTAAGAACCTCTCTTCTGCATTGTCTACTAAAGCAGACTTTGAACACTGTGTATGATATAGGTTAATTTACCCTCAATATAGTACGATAAGTTACCGTGCTTAAAACAGTTATGCTTGCATGCCTAAGAAAGGTATAAACTTTAATTCCATCAGGGTGATTAGTTTGTGTAATTTTATAGCCACTGATTATGTATCCATTGAAATCAGTGGAAAATTCTCACTGATTTCACTCAAACGGGGTTAACTCCATAGAAAGTGGCTTAAAAGGACTAAGGAAACTATCAATACAATGTTCCATTTAAACTAGAATCTTCCGATGCTTTAAGAAAAAGCAATGCACTACACGGCAAAGGCGTAAATCATACTCATCTGGAAAAAGAAACACGATGTTTTTGAAGTTTTTTACATTCACTCAACAGAGAGAGAGTTCAGTACATTTCACTATCAACCCACTGGCAGCAGAGGAGTCTCTAGGGAACTGCCTGGAGTCTCTGACCCTACTCCAGGTTTAGTAATGAAAGGCCTTGCATAAGTGTGCTCCCTCTTTTGTGGGAAGCAGAGGTGACTTCTTGGTACAAAAGATGTACCAAAGGGTTTTGCTGTGAGTTTGGGGGGTTTTTATGATTTCTAGAAAAAAATCTAGACTCTGCATTCTCTTATTCCATTCATCAGCGAGCTGCAGCCATGGTAATTTTGGCTGAGAGCTAACTGTAATGCTGTTCATAGGGCATTCCTTGCTGTTCATAGGTGCGTAAGGTCTGCAAGCATGGCTACAATTCCATTTGAAGGTTGTACTAAAGTTCAGACAACATTTAGTGCTTTGTCCTAGCTATTTTTTCTGATGGAATGTGTTAGCCAAAGGTTAGGAATCTTCAGGAGCTTCCACTAAGAAAAGTTTTTCTTTCTGTTTTGGTTTTTTTTCCCCCCTAAACTTTCACAAGATGTTTCTCTACCAGCCTTTCGTAGCACAGCACTGAAACAAAAGCCATGTTTGCTGATCAAATCGCCTCCTTTTTCTTTCACGAATTAGATGCATATAGGAAGGACATTTCCTTTTCCCTTTCCCTTCATCGGAGAAACTATAATAAATCAGTTTGTAAAAAATGCCACATTCAAATTTTCTAATCAGTGTTTCTTTTCTGCTCTGAGATTTCATCTGAAGCTTTCACACAAATGAATATTTAGGAATACTCTAATCCCAGTCACAGAAATGATACAAATTGAAAGGAAACTTATAAGAAAGCAGGTGATAACAGATATCTGACATCAAATTATGGTTAACTGCCTTGAAGTCTGAGGCAAATTTTAGCATGTGTGTGCTTAAAGCCTAGCACAGTTCTCTTTTGGGTAAGGGCCTTGCATCCTAAAAGGGAAGATTCAAAGTAGCTTGTGCCAAAGAGTTATTAGAATTTTACCTCAATACTATATTTTCTAGTTATCTTAGGTTTAAACAGAAGTGTGCTATGGAAGGGGCGAAGAATGTGAATCATCAGACACACTCCCTATTGAAGTTTTAGGTAACAAATCGTGACTTAAAAAAAAAATATATTTTTTTAAATCAATACAGGCACTTATTTGCAATATGATAAACTGTTTGGATTCTCTGCTTTACTGCTTGGAGTACAGCAAGTGGGAGCCTTAAAAGAAGCAAACAGGATGGGTCACACAACAAGAAAGTATGCTAACAGATACTATTGTACTACTATTACTCTAGGAGAATATATCATTGCCTGAGAAGGAAACCGTGATAAGATTAGCCACGCTTTGTGTTTCAGAATGTGTGGTTTTTTACATATAAGTGTGTTTATTAAATTTAAATCTTCTGGGCTAAGCTACTATTTTAATCTCTCTTTAATCAATGATTTTTCATTCTCAGTAAAGCGATCCCTGAAGATGTCTGTGGAGGTTGAAAACTGTTTACCACTAAGGTCCAACTTTGTCCTCAGATGTCAGAATATGCACTAGCTTATGTACTTAAAAACTGAATTAATCTCTGGACTTTTTTTTTTTTTAAAAAAAAGGTCATTTTATGAAGTAATACAGTAATAAAATAGTATTATTACTTTGGACATACACGCTCTCGTCAATCTGATGATCTAAACCTGTTTTGCAAATACTAAAGATTAATTAAGACAGACACACAGAGGCCAAGGCTGTCAAATCTGCCTAAGGGGTTTAGACACCCTCTTCCCATTAAAATTAATATTACACAAAGCATTACAGTTGTTGCCCTTACAGCCAAATGATGGACTGAATGTTTCTAGAGCCTCTCTGCCCCCCTCACCCTTGAAGATGGCCCTGTCAAGCCATGCTTGAGTCACATTGGCAGGTTACTGTGGAAATGCTTGTATTAGTGCTGCAGCTATTATGTTCTCCAGGGCTGTAAAGTCATCTGCTTGAAAAATTCAAATTATAGGAAGAAAACCAACTTCTACCAATTACAATCCATAGTGTTTGTTTTAATTGAGATGTTGGCTTTTATGGCTTGCAATGACCAAAGCATTTGGTCATTCCAGCTAGGAAACGACAGGCATGCATAGCATGCATGGGAGAAAAGGCGCAAAAGTTAATTTTTCCCTCATCCATAACCCCAGTTTAAAAATAGCTTCTGTGGTTCTCATGGCAGATATTACATACACATGACTTAAAATGAAGAGCAAAATACCATCTTTTCAAGGTTTTGAAAAGCATATAGTGCCGCTTATGATCAATGAAATTTGAAAACGATGCTAAACGCCATGCTACAGCTGCAACCCCAAAAAGCCTGCCTGGAAGACAACAGCCTAAAGCAAAACCATAAATCCCACTGCCAGCAAACCTGGAAGTCAACATTACATTTTAAAGAGCACTGCTTTCCTAGCACCCATTTATAACTACTGCAAACTTATTTACTTGGAGTTTTTGAGTCTGGAACTTCTGAGTAATGACTGGGGATGGACAGAACTGAAAAGACCATTCGGGGCCAAATGGCTGCCTCATTAAATGACTATAGTTTAGCTTATCCTTGGATTGTGTCACCTTTGTCTTAACCCTCTTGCTGTCATTGATATGCAATTTTGAGCTTTAAAGCAATATACCCTCATTGATCTGCAGTGGAACTGCTCCATGTGTTGAGCACTGGGAACGAGAATACTATATGATCGGTAGGGACCCTGGTATTGTTTGAAAATAAACTGTAATCTGTCAGCCTTTGCACATCAGTAAAATGATGTCTTGGCTACTTTTCATTCTGCCCTACAATAAAATTCTCCTTATATAAAATCCATGGCAAAACACCCCTGGGAACAACACAAGTCCTCTTTAACCTGTGTTTGTAAAAGTCTGCAGTCATGCCTTTCTCAGGCAGATATACTATATCTGGATTTTGCCCACAAAAAGATGTTTAGCAGTCTACTGCTCGAGATTCAGGGTCTTGAAACTCACCTTGTGCGTGGGCCAGGAATTTTGAGTTTTCCTACTCGACTTTGGATGTGGATGTGCATTTGGGAGCGTATGCGCACACATACTTAATTTTAGGAGGAAGAAGTGGGTTTGCTGAAGGTAAGATAGGAACTGAAGACACACTAGAGAATGTCTCATGCCTTTGAAATTTCTCCTACAACTACCCTAACAAATTGTGGCAATTAACATGCTGTTAGTGTTAGATGTATGCAGCCAGTGCAGGTGCTAATAATTGAAAAAGCATTTAGAGTTTTTACACCCTGGCTGAATATTTCATGATGTGCTGCATGTTTCACTATTTACTCAGTGGGCCTCTGTCACTTCAATCTTCTCTGACTGCTTTGACTGGTGCTATAAAGCTCAACCAAGATAGAGTGACGGCTTGTCACAGGCAAACTCCACTGACTCCGGCAGCTCGCTGGGACTAGCTGTGAAGGTTGTCACGACATTCTGATGGAATTCAGCAAATGTTTTGTGACTAATACACCCAACATTTGTCGGCTACCATTAGGCATTCCCTGTGACCCTCTGCAGTCTGTATGGATGGCATTAAGTTGTAATGAGAATTTGTTGCCTATGTGTGTTACACTAATGACACTCTTACTGCTCTTTCCTTTCCCAGGTTAATCAGCAATGAAATTTATAAGGATTCAGTGCCCAGATGCATGGGGCTTTAGAGAAGAAAACCCAATGCTACAAGAGAAAGAAAACCTGCAGTTTACTGTTAAACGCGTTCATTCTCATATGCAGAAGCTATCCTAATATTGACTACAATCTCACACTGTCTTTTCCCCTAAATCTACAAAGAATAATACATCTAATACAGTGGTTAGTACCTAGTGCCCTGTGCAAGCTTATGGGCTGAATTACAGTGCTAAGAATACTAACAATTCTCCTTCCTTCCCTCTCTCTCTGCCCAGATGTCACTGAAGTTTTTTTTATCCTCAGAAGCCTTACTGCAGAGTTCACGTTAATTTATCAAGACTACTAAGGACACTGATATATAGCTATTTACTGTAAGAATCTTGCTCATTAAAGTATCTTGATACCTCAGGACATGCTCAGAATATGCTTCTGAAGTATGATCCTCTCACATAGAAAAGTAACGAAATAGTTAACTTTTAGACTTTTAGACGAGCAATTTAATGAAGGGGAGACAAGACACACAGCCAATGTATCTTCTGGTTTTAATATTTCCCATTTATATCTACTTAAGCTGCAGAACTAGCAATCTTTGAGGGGTAGGAGAATGTACCTGAAAAAATAATTTTTCATTTGTAAAAAAATAAACCCACAGTTAAGTGGCATCATAAAATATAGGAGTGTTTTTTGCCACTTAAATGAAGTGTGTAGCCTTTATACCTTATGATAAAAGCTACCACTTTTGCAAGTCAAAGTTTATAAGAATACATTATTTTCTTTAAACTCAGTTTAAAGCTAAAGAGTTTTTCCTTTCCATTGCCTTGATCTGAGTGGATCTTCTGTTACTCTGAACTTTATAAAAAAGCCTGTAGATTTTTTCTGCCAGAAAATTCTCCTTTTCTTTCCTGACACTGCTCTCTCATCTCAAAAACACTTGTGCAAGATTTCACAGTACTCTCAAAAAAATCTGGTACTCTTCTTATTCCCATGGTTTATAGCACAACTACCAATGGTAGCACAGTCAGAGGGCTAACATATACTACCCCCTATCATTCAAACCTTTTCATTGTATAACCTTGTTAGAAACAGGTCTAAGATAGCACAGCAATTACTGAGCTACTCCTGTTGCTCACATTGGTTGTAGGGAACTTGTAAAACAGAATCAGGCAGTGAAATGTGCTATTAAATACCTGCTGTGTCGCAGCTTAGTTATCATTGCATATTAGCACTGCATAAAGTTAGCCTTGTAAATCCTTAACAAAGGACATAAATTTTGGAGTACATGATGGAAATCTCCAAGGCTGAGGGACATAAATATAAACCATTATTATGGTTAATCAGTGAGCTTTCACCTCTTCAAACCTTACCTTCATGCCTGCTTTAGGGGAGTCATGGAAAATGATCAGATTGAACTTATTTTACCAGTTTTTGCTTGAGAAATGTTCCCCTCTAGACCTCCCATCACTGTTTTTAGTTCCTATGAGAAAGCTCACAGTTTCAGCTCATGGAAGGGCAGCACTACAATGGTGGGGGCAATACAAATTCATCCTGAGTGGCACTAGAAGGAACATGTGTGTACGTTTGAGTGTATGTAGCTAGGTGGGTAGATGAGGAGATAAATGTGCACAGCCATTGTTCATATACTTAGAATATTATATCCAACTTCAGGAAAAAAGACAGCAGGTTTCCCCCTCAACTTCAGATAAATAATCTCATTAGGTTTCCAGAAACGTATGCCAAAAAGCTCACTTTTTTCCGTGTCACTTAGCGGGGTCTTGACAGTCTTTGAGCAAATTTTATGGCTTGGCTGGGAATTATTTTAGAACCTTGATCAAGAAAAATCCTCAGGCTTATGAAATTCTCCTTGGCAACACACTGAAAACCCAGCGTCCTCTGATGCCTCTGATTCTTATGTGATCAGGGACACTAATGATAATGACCCTTTGCTGAGTATGCTACTTGTCTAGAGGCCTATGTCAACTACACCACTACATTCAGAGTGGACAGGGACAAACTATTTGTTTGCTCTTCAGGCCCCTTGGGCCCTGTCATATGCTATTTGTTCTTGCATTAAGAGGTAGTTTGACTCAGCTGGGCTGACATTTCCTTCAAGTCAGTGTATTCCACTCATGCAGTAGCAGCTACCAAAGCATTAAGTGCGGACTTGAGCCCCAGCAACAATCCTTTTAAGTGGCTTTTTTGATTCATATCCAGGGCTTTTCCATTTTTACTGGTCATTCTGGAATCCAAAATGACACTTTTTTAAAAAAACTAGCTTTGCTATTTGATATTCGGGCGACATAGCCTCCTCATATTTAATGTGGCTGTTCACCAATAACATGCATCAAAACCTGTGACTGTGAGATGATGAACAGGTGACTTGATATCACTGCATGACACCAGAGGCATCAAATGGTTCTACTTTTCTTCTCCGTCTCATGAAGAAGGAGACCTGATATGTGATTACTCTGCTACTCACAGCTTTCCTTCCTTTCCCTTCCACTTCCTGTTTTAATTTTACTCTTTATTGTAATAGGATTTCCTTGTGTTCACATCTCCACAGCAGAAGTATCCGTTTTTTCCTGTTGGAGTTTAAGTTATCTTTAAATAATACCCATGTTCTTGTGGGTTTAATGGGACAGACTTCTGTTGAGGTAAAACAGACAGAAATAACCATGACAATGAAGAGTATTTTTCTAGTGTATTTGCATTTGTAGCTATAGTTGGAATTTGAAGGATTTGTTTCTGATTGATTAGATTCTTCCAGTATTGCATCAGTGTGATTCTGCCCATGCCATTTGATGCAATGCAGGATTCAGTTAGAACAGTGACTTTCTAAATGTGAATCTAGACCATTTGTGATGTATACAAAGAACATTTCTATGCCTACCATCTCTTTATTTCAGCTAGTAATTTATTGGCATTTAGAGACAATAACATCAAAAAGATGACATTGAAAAAATATCTTCAATCTATCTATCCGGATCATATTTGGTAATACAGCTTTCTACTTATGTGTGAGTAAATCTCAAAAATTCCCACTTCCTGACCAGGTCTAAATAAGCACCTGTCAGACCTCTTGTCATGATGTCCCAGGGAATCCCTATGATATAGCTTCTGTCCTCTGTCTACTCCAGTGATAGCAGAAGCCATGAAGTTTTATCTCATGGCATAATACCCGCTTCCCTGATTTGCCCCAGCCACCGTGGAAATCTAAAATCTACGCAGCATTTTCAACATTATCTTAACTGTAAGGCTGCTCAGAAAGTGATTCTAAAATCACAACTCTGATTACAATTTATAAATGAACCTTTCACATATTCCTCCTTTATGTGCTCCAGAGTTCTTGTCCTCCAGGCCCCCTCTAGATCCAGGACCACAGCTGAGGAAAAGGCTGCAAAGTAGCCAGCTCTTTCTGTGGGAGGGACAGGGGTGAAGCTGGCTTTGAAAAGGAGCTTTTAAAGTAAATTTAGGAAAAATATTGCAAAGATAAATATCAGCTACAGATATGACAGTTCGTTAGCCGATTTACCCCTTATGTACCTTTAGCTGACATACACTAAAGATTTCTGGGCAGGAAAACAAGTACCTGTCGCTTTAGGTAATTTACGAGGATACAAAATAGCAGATAATACAGCCCACCTTTGTTTATTGCAAAGGAGAAAAGCGCTTGGCCATTACACACAAAGCTTAACAGAGTTCTCTTCTGATTCAATCCACTTTCTCTTATTTAGCGCCTTGAACCAAAGTTAAGTCGATGTAGATAAAGGGTAAGACAAAGAGATGGTTGGGTCTGGGGAGAGGTTGAGGGTGCCAACACAGGGCTGGTGAATAAATTTAGCAGCATGGGAGAGGAGGAAGAAAACAATGTCTGCATTTGGAAGCCTGGCAAGTTCTCCACTCGCTGCTCGACCTGTATTTAGCAATTCCGATGTGCTACTGAGCAGACAGCTCAGGCTCAGGACGACTACTCTCCCTCAGTCCCTCTTCAGCAGGCAATGAAAGCAGGCTCCACTTTGAAAATCTTCCCCCATCATGCAAACTGACACAGGCATGCTTTTCAAAAACCCACAGCCAATCTGTTGATCATTACTTATTTACAAAGGCCTTCGGGCAGAAAGTCCTGTAAAAACCATACTTGATACGGTATACACTAGCTTTTTCTGCTTGTGGAAAAAAGTACCCCTAAGGCTACCTCAAACCATCACTTTCTATTGCACATAAAA
The DNA here is from genome assembly GCF_035582795.1 of Mycteria americana. Classification (NCBI taxonomy): domain Eukaryota; kingdom Metazoa; phylum Chordata; class Aves; order Ciconiiformes; family Ciconiidae; genus Mycteria; species Mycteria americana. Next base: position 26,910,229 of record NC_134370.1, read on the forward strand.
TGTACCGTGTAACACTAAAGTATTTAATATATATGGTATAATATATCTACAGGAAAGGCATTTGTGTAGAAGTATGTTACCCTGTATTTGGTAATTTGATGTTTTGCTGAAGGCTATGACTTGAAAAAGCCTGCACCTAGTACAGAGGACCTGTCATCTCAGTACCCAAGAGCCAATAGAATAAAGAAGTACCCTTAAGCAGCAAAACTTTGACACAGCTTTGAAGCATATGAAAACAGTATAACTCCCCAGAATTATTATTACTCAAGATCAAAGAAATGAGGCATACTTTACATAGCAAACAGGGACAGTGTGCTCAGCTCCAAACGTTTCAGTTCTCTCTCTCTCTCCCCCTCTCTTTCTTTTTATTTCTACTTCCCCAAAATTAGGATTGGGGGGGAGGGCGAATCTCCCACATGTTTAAAACTTTAAGTGGTTAAAACTGTTAGTACCAGATAAGAAGACTGTCCAAAGGTAAGTAAATTGAAAATGATGCTAGCATGACAACTGGCACCATAAAAATGAGAAGCTTGCCAGTATGTTCATTTTATTCTTCCTCATAAACTGTAAACAAGCATGTAAATCAGTGTCATATGGGCAAGGCTGAGCTAACAGGAAGGCAGAGAACTTTTAATGATACATTTAACAGAAATAGATGGTCAATAGGGAAAAAAAGCCACAGCTGGGTGCATTTTCTCCTGTGAATCAATCTCACTTTTGGTTCTGTAGTCTAAACAGAGATGAAGACGACTTGTAGAAGTTACGTCCTTGAATATGCCCTGTATTGCAGCAACAATAAACAAATATGTGTGCTTCTGTAACTAGCAAAAGAAAATTTCCAGTCTACTGACTGAAATACAAAGAGGAATATTACCTAGCTGTATCCAGAACCGTTAAAAGAACAAAATCATTGTCAAAAATAAAGGAAAAGTCAGGAATGATTTTATATATAGAAAGGACTATATGTTCATATTAATTTTTTCCACTTAACCTCTGTGACTGCACAGCAGTTACTATTACACATACACCGAAACTGGATGAATGTGTCTGTTTATACATGTAAATAAGTTTACATTTATATATATATATATGCAGTGGAAAATCTCTGCTATTTAGTTCTGGATACAGTTATGGACTGAGGTTCCAGCCTGGCTACTTTACATATGCAAAACCAGAGCAGGAACAGCTTCTTTGTAGAAAACTCCACGTCCGCTATCTGATCCTGTTCTGACTGACTTGAGCAGGCAAAAGATGAAGCACAGTGAGACAGAAAGCAAATGCCGTATTATTTTAATAGATTCCAATTTCGTGTTGCAGTTCTAGTTTTAACAAATCTCTTAGAGGTAATTTGTCCTATGGAAGGAAACTACATAGTAATACAAAGGTGTACCGGTGTAAAATAATGTACACACAGCAACAGGGGAAAAATATCACTAACAAGATGATGTTTTCATCACCCACTTTTAGAGTATATACTACCCTCTTAAAAATCCCTGTATTTCATAATTAATGTGCTTTTAGCCTGAGTAAAACTGCATTAGTTTTGAACTTTGCTTTGGCAAGTACATAGATTATTAGACTTTTTTATCAGTCTAAATCAATTAACAGAAATTTGATTTCAATCGACAGGATAAAAGGAAGGTAATATTCAGGTTCATTTTTGATTGTGATGATACATCTCACATATGGCCTTAAGTACAGAAAACAGTACTCAGAGGGAATCCAACAAAAAGAGAATTGCCTGAGGCAAACTAACCACATGAGTTCCCCTGATTGGTTAGTGCTATCATTAGTGCCACTGCTGTTTAAGAACTACACACGGACAGGACAGGGTGACAGCTAAGACTTTAAAGCCTATGTATTTTTCAAACAGCTTTTCAAACTGTTTTTCATGACAGAATTTTTTTCAGCTCTATCATTAACTGCTGACAAGCTGACAGAATAAATACTTCAGCCTTTCAGAAAGCATCTAACAATCTTTTTTTTTCCACCCCCTCCCCTTATTTTTGATGTGGGGGGAGGAGAAGAGGAAGGAGGGAAGAAAGGAGATGAAGGTACGAGTTTCTTACAGTCTTACCTCATCAGTTTGGGTGAGGAGTTGGGTGAATTTCGCATGCCTCCGTTTCGCTGCTTTTTTTTGGGTGATAGTGTCGACGGCTGCTCATCTTCAACTGGAAATATAAGGAACTCATGAGATTAAGTACTGTTCGAAGTGCAATATGAAATACAAGTGAAGTAGCAAAGAACACACACTCTATGTCCATTCACGCACTGATACTTCATTGCTAACATAGGCCCAACAGTAATAAAAATCAAATACATGTTAGTTGAAGAGATTGGTTTGAAGGAGAAGCAGGGAAGAATACCAGGGTTTTGAACACAGGCGTTCAAATTGGTTTCATACTTCAAAAACGAGGGGGGGCGGGAACCACATTCGGGTTATTCTTAGAGTTATTTTCAGTTAATCTGCGCTACAGAAAAGTAGAATTAGTGCTCTGCTATATTCCCAGAAAGATGGAGTACTATTTGCAATACCAACATAACAGCTGCCAGCCTGCTTTTGCTAATGAACTAGACACCAGTTGGTTCTTGCTCCTCACATGCCAAACAACAGAGTCTTCATGAAGAGATGTAAAATATTCAATGCCTTGATGTTCAATGATTCAGTTAGTCGGGAATGTGAACGCAGCCTGCCATTGTGCACAGATCTCCAGCACAAGTCAGACCTCATCGCTCTACCCTTCTCACAAAAGGGAGTTTTAACAGGAGTAAACAGAATGAGGTTGAATGGAAGTGGGGAGACAATACCTGTGTAACAGAGGATGCATGTGTTATGCAATCTTTTAATGAGGATGAGGTGCATTTTCAATGAGAGATCAATTTCCAGATATAAAATCACTTATGGTTGTGCCAATCATAAACTACTCTTGGATAACCTATGTCACAATACGTATTGCTTAAACAAGTGCAGCTTCCTAATAACTCATCGATAAGAATTAACCGTCATCTTTACTGCTTCAAGATTGTTACTGCACTTGATAATCTGCACATAAGGTTTACATGTGCTATCAAAGGAAATTATCTTATGCCTCCTTTCCCAAATTGACACGAATGCTGAATTATTCTAATATAAAGAAGGAAAAATACACTTTTTTTCCCCATTCTATTGTTAACTGAAAAATGAACTAGAAGATAATATAACTGATGCCTAGGAAGCTGTTACTTTAAAGCTAAAAGAAAGGAGATTAGTAGTAGTAGTAGTAGCTATATTAAAAGAGCTTAATACACACTAGCAGTGCATAAGCAGAAGCTGGAAAAAAAATTCTATTTGCAATGAGCTATGTAGGAACAACAACAAAACCTGGAAATATGTCACGTGCCTTAGACTTATCTGGGAAGAAATTAAGCAATATCCTTCTGCTATAACCCTCTTCTGACACTATTTTATTACAGATTGCATTCTAGCCTGTCATGTCTGTCCGTTTGCCCAAGTCTGCTATGGAACTTCATTTTGCCTTTGTCAAGACCGAAGGACTGGGCCCGGAAAAGACAGATGTGCTGTCTTCTTAAGTGACCTAACACATCAAGGGAATCAAAACAAAAGAAAGCACTGCAAAAGAAAAACAAACAAACAAAAAGCTAACCCCAAAATAAATGCCCCAAAGAGTGGTGTAAATGGTAATATTTAGACCAGACAAATGACTGTCTAATAATGATTTATTTCACTAACTTAACTTTCTTTTCTTCTCAGGCAGCATCCCCACAGACAAAGCCATTTCCTTATCATTTGACCTTTCTTTTTTTCCAAGTCAGAGTCCTATAGTGGAAATACTTATTGATGATTAGTCAAGTACCATCTGTTGTTTGGCTGAGAGATAAATAAGCCCACAGAAAATTCTCAAAAATATACACATTGAAATTTTCTTTCTGTGACAGTTTGTTTGGATTAAACTAGATCACTTCAGTATTTACCTATTTGTAACATGAAGTGAATATGCACAGAATTATTTTGTTAGTAATACCCTTCTATTTCTCATTATAACAAACTGCAAGTATCTGTGCATTTCAGAACACCCTCTGCAAATCACTCTCTTGGAAATGGCCTAGTCTTGTTTTAAACTTGTCTATCAAAAAGTTATTCACATGCTATTCCACACAGACAATAGGTTGCTTTCAAGATATACAGTGTGCTCTTTTGTTCTTTATAGGATATAAATATTCAGTTCCAATCTGATGAATCCACCACTTAAAAGATCAAAGGAACAAGAACCATGCAAAATGTTCCTTTCAGAAACCAGTTATAACTGATATGTTTTGCTCTCTTGGTAGTAAGAATTCTAAATTTCACTTAATTTAATCTGCTACCATGGGGTTGCAGAATGTTTGTCCAGAGATTCAGTATTGCACCATAAGTAAAGCATATTGTTATACTATTTTAATAGTTGGAGGAAGATATATAGCCACCAGGACCATGTGCAAAACCTTACGTTAACACAAGTCAACTGTAGATCATATTATAGCCAGAAACATTTCTATGAACAATAGAAAACACTATTAAAAAAGAGTACTTTTCCAAGTTTTCAGCTAGCTAATACGGCTCCTATCTGCTCCTTTCAAATAGTGAAAGTTAGTACAATAAGGATCTTTTGTACTATATGGTTCAACATCTGTGTTCTCCAGTGCTGCCAGGTGATGCTATCCTGCTGTCCAATTAAAAAACAAAGCCTTACTAGTAATCACCCAGAATAACCATTTCTAGAATTAGATTTCCAGCAGTCTGCAGTTATTTGTGGTACTGCATCTACAATAAATAAGCTCCCTCTGTTGATATGTGCTTGTCATATTCAAACTATGTTACTGTCACCAATTGCCTGGAAAGTCCAAGGTTAATGTGGCTCACTAGTTAATACCTGTTAGCAAAGTCTTCTGAGGGATCTCAATTTGTTGCTAAAGCAATGCCTTGCTTAAGCAAGGAAGCCATTTATTCTCATTGCAGCAATGAAAGGTGATCTATCTTAATCATATCACATCCTAACAAGATTTTGTTTTTCAATGAAATCTGTGTGCAGAGTTTACAGGGCATCTACAGTTTAGAAACGCAGCTCCGTAAGAATGGGGAAAGGGAATCCATGAAGCTGAAATATGTGAATGGTATATAATAGACACCATTACCTATGGCTTGGTTCCCAAAAGTGTTGCAATGATAACTCACAAGTGGCTTCTTAGTAGTAAGTAGCATATAAAACATATTTAATTATTATCCTTCAGATACTCTTCTCAATTTCCTGCATATTTAAAGAAATAGATCTAGCAAAATTTTTAGTAAAGCCATAAAATATCTTTTTAGTTTCATGGTTCCTGTGTCTGCATTAATTTAAAAGGGAGTCTTAAATTTGCTTGTTCTTATGAAAAACAACCATATTTGAATAATGGGCTGTGATATATGACAACTCAACTCTGATGTTGTATGTTTGACCTAGTGCTTTTGTTAATGAGAACATGTCCCCATTTTTAGTATTTTAGATGTCTTTTTGCTACAGGATTTGTATTAAAATACAGTCATATTATATTATGCAGACTTTCTTTACCAGCTTTCATGAAAACTGCAAATACGTTCAAGAATTGGACACAGAATTTTATAGAATCGGAACTCAATCCAGCCTCTGAGTTCCAATAAAATTCAAGAGCTTGTTTGCACATCCTTAAGTATAACACTGAATGTACTGTTGTAACAGCCCAGTGCTCACTTGTCTAATAGGCAGAGAATCTAACAGTTTTGCAGTTCAGGAAGACTCAGTGCTAGAAAAATGTCAGGCAAGTCTAATGAGGCTTCAGATGCTCTGGTTTATGCTGGAGTTTAATTTAAAGTTACACTGATGTTTTAACATGTTTGCTTATTCTTGAGTAAAGAGGATTCATTATTTCAATGACATAACCTCCAGACAATGTTCCGTGAATTGATTTAAGATGTGCTGGTAATTTTAACAGCCGTAATGTGGAGCTGAACATCTGTAACAACATATTACTTGACTTTTATCCGCATTTCATTTTTTAAGCAAAATAAAGGGAATGTCTTTCAGAAACAGTGGACAAGTTCATAACTTTTTTCTTTGTTATTTTGTTACTATTTTTTAAATAAATCTATTTCCTTCACCGCCTCTCCCAGGTCACTAGCAGAACAGTTTACAGGCACTGTTTTTTAGACCCCGAAAAGAGCTGGAATTTGAAATAACATCTATGTTACTGAACATCACGTGAACTGGAATACCTGGTAAACTCATTCTGCCCAGCATGTAAATGCTTCAGAGCAAATAAACCATATGAAAGGTAAAGCACAAACCACCCAGAAACATTAGTTGACCAGCTATCTTGATTAACTTATTAATCACCACATCTGGAGAAACCCACATCGGTAAGCACTTAACAGAGCATTAGTAATGTCATAGTCATGTTGAAAACAGACTGCAAAACCATGCACAAACCGATCTGTATTGCCTTATGCATCCAACTACGGGGCTACCTACGGAGATCTTGGTTCAACCCAGGCTTTTGGGAGTGGTAGCGGTATTTTACAGGCAAGCTGAGTGCCCTTTGCAATCTACAGTACGTAGATTTTCCTTGTTCAACAGAACTCAATAAGTTAAGGTGCAGCAGCGAGGGGTTGTTGGGTAGGAAGAGGCTCCCTTTACGGTTATTAACAAGTGGAACAGGTTCCGGGATTCCTTCAGTGGACTTGGCACCAACCAATGCATTAGTAGTTGCATTCTTGAATTGATATGAACATTTTGGATAACTTGATCTAGCTGCATTCTTTACTTCTAAATAATAAGAAAAAATTTAAATTAATGTTTTTGTATTAAAAATTATTTCAAACCACAGGCATGAATCAATTTTGATATTATGTGGAATTACAGACTTTAAAGCTTAAAGTATCAGTTTCTACAGCTGAAATAAAGGTTTATACCTGCAGCTTTCTTAAGTTTTTTTCTAAAAATGGCTTTTTATAAAAGAATACTTATAAAAGGATTATTCCACAATATTATCATCTTTAAGCAATAATCCCATCCTAGGGTAAGTGTGTCTGAGGCAACGCTTATGTCCCACATGTTGATAAAGGCTTTGAGATTTACTAGCTGTGGAAGATGTTTATTCCTTTGAATCTACTGAAAATGACAGGGGAGGTAGAGCACTCTGCTGCTATTAAAATAAATAAGGAATAATAGAAAAAAGTAAGGTCAACACTTCAAAACTGTGCAAGCATACTTATGGAATGAAACTGATGTTTAGGAACCTACATAAAAGTTGTTAGGTATTCAGAAGTGCTGAATACTGTAAATTTCAGGAGGTCATACATAGCACCTCTGAAAAGAAAGCTAATAAATTTAATTTCCCAAATATGGATTTAGCTTGAAATTGTGTTTCTTAGTCTTCCATTTCTAATATATCAAAGCTAATTAAACAAAACCTCCATATCCATACTTCTGATAAATGACATCCCTCTATAAAAGACAATAATAAAAAGTTTTTCTGGTAAAAATATGCAGTGATGATCTTCTCCTAATGCTTGTTTCATTCTGAATGAGTATATTATAGAGAAGAAGGTATATTACAGAGCCACTAAGATCTTCTATTCTATTATGTATTATGAGGTGAGGAGGTTAGGTAGGGAGTAGTTTACGGACTGATAATCTTGCAGCATTATTTCCATATGTTGCAATTGCCTTAAAGTTTCCAAGGAGAACTTCGAGTATACAGTAGCTCAAAATTGTTTGAGGAGGTCGGCATGTTTTTTGGCAACTTTGTCTAGTTTACCATCAGCTAGAAACACTATCTGGTAATGGGAAAGATACGTAAATAGCATCCACATGCTTGCCATTTGTGTTCAAGCACAAAATCCGTCTCTCACAAAAAAGGTGATTATATGTGAATTACAAGAGTCATTTGAATGTACTTTTTAACAAGATTCAACTATTTGGTGACAAAGTATCCATTCCCACTCAATGATCTCTGAATTGATGGCTTGCTACTACTCTGAGGTGGATAGAAAAATCAGTGAGAACAGAACTAGAGTCTAACTCACAATGTTAATCTGCTCTTTGCTAATAGTAGTAACATTTAAAGTATAATGATAATAATGCATACTCATGAGAGTTCACATAGGTTTTAAATCATTGGAGAATAGCATATATCTTTGATTAGCAAAACTGCCACCAAAAATGCTGTGTATTGTATTGGATACACTATCTGAAAATTATCAATCTTACCTCAGAGTTACTAGGTTTTTGTCAAATCTTGTACTTCTATCTTTGATATTCCTCCAGTGAAACAATTTTCAGATGATAAAATATATCTGCAGATACCTATCTCCCTACACAAGTATGCATTTGAACACTTTGAAATGCATCAATTTGGTTGTATTTTTAAACTACAGACAGTAATATTGGAAATAATCTTTATAAATCTACATGCCTGCGTCAAAGTATCTTCACATACAATGGAGGACCAAAATCTATTAATAATGCTTATCCACCCTCCAATCAAGTTGTTTAAGAAACATCATAATCTTTTTACAGTCTCTTCTGGAGTTCAGTAAGTGATGGTTTCAGACAGCAGACCTGACTATTAAGCACTAAACTTCCATAACAGTGTATGTCTTATGGCATATTCCATGCAGACATAAGCAAGCTTTCCCAAGATTTTGTGCTTGCAGTAGCACAGCATGAGCCAGAACTAAAATACCTTGTCTTTCAGTACAGCTTAATAGCTTGAGCTTGGCATCATGTTTAATAGCATCACATGATCTTGTTCAGCATGAAGGCAGACTGAGCTGCTTAAAACATATCCTACTTCCCCTTATGTCCAACAGTGTGGATATAGTACTACCACTGAAAAGCAAAACATTAAACAATAGGGATAACAAGAGTTGCCATTTTTTGGTCAAATTATTCCAGATTTAAAAGTTCTAACTACCAGTTTCATCCCATGACCTCTAACCTCCTGCCTCTGAGAAGAGCTCAGCTGCTTCAGATGAAAATGGAAGAAGCCCCACAGTGGATGACTATGAAATACCTTTTTCATAGGACAAGTTTCTTTCTGACTCCAACGGTTTATAGCTCATGTCTTTTTACTCAATCTTGAAAAGCAAAGATTACAGTATAATATCTGAATAACCTATCTTTGGTAGAGGTAATTATCTCTTTCTCCATTCCTCTAATACAATTATATATTTTTTACCCTAGAAGAGTAAAACTGGTTCTTTTTAATCTAAATAGCCTGTCAAGTTGCACATGCACGCTGTGCCACAGACACAAGCATGTCAGGATACACGTGGAACTACATGTGCAAGCACAGAGGTGCAGTTTTGAACACAAGATATTACTGTGCTTTCAGATTAAGCAGTGTTGTACAATTAGGTGAGAAATACTAGCCAACACCGTCACTTTTGCAGATACATACTATAATGTACAGAAGCTAAAACACTTACATTTCTTATAGCATCCTGTTGTTCAGCAAAAGCAGTTTATTAATAATTTCTTAAAAATCTGATTGGGTACTTGCACCACTATGTGGGCTGATTTCCATAGAAAACATATTTGGGAAACAAAGATTGCTGTTAATTATATGGAACTAAATACATCCTTACATACTGCCACTGCCTCGCTAGGTTTGGCAACCAAACTGTCTGGATTGGGGTAATTTGTTGTACCACTGTGCAATGTTAAACCACAACCTCCAAATCCACAAGGGTTCTCTTCCAAGTATGTGATGAGTTTAGCACCAGCGAGTCTACTAAGAGAGACCTATTTTCTAGTCATAGTGAGATAAGTTTCTCTTTATCTAATAGGACATATGTCTGTGTTTTCAGTGCAAATGATCACAGGACGAGTGTGCTGCCTGCATTGTTTATTCTGCCAAAGTTCATTAGAACTATTCAGGACACTTGTCATGTATCCATAGGCATTATTATTGTTAACTAAGAATAGTGATACTTACTGGTCATTTTGAGAGTACATTTTGAATAGCTTTCTGAGAATGGCAAAAAATACAGAAGTGGATAAGAGTAGGGTAAGAGTAAGAAATTCCATGTTTTCTGTTGTATTTCCTAATTGCACCCTGGGTGAACACTACCTGCTTTTGGTAAATGCTGTACAGAACATGCCCAAGAAACCTGCCAACATTAGACAGATAAAAAAATAAAGTCTATAAAATGTGAGATATTAATGCGATTTATCTAAAGGTATTTTAAAGCTGCATACTTTCCTATTCCTTCCCCCCACCCTCAAGAACTCTCTTTCAAGCTCAATGAATATACACACTTGCCTACAGACTGCATTAGGGAATCATGCCTGTTTCTATTTCTATAAATTTTATTTATTATAATGAAGATAATTTGAAATGCAATCTGCAACTCCCTGAACATTTTTAAAACAACCAATGTAGTTAATCTAATGCCTATGGCAATCTCTATTTATTCTTTGTGAGCATACACTTGCCATAACTTAAAACTGGGCTGAGCTTTAATTTAAATGTAACAAGGCAGAATACCAGTACAGTGCTTTCAACAAAATGGCTGAAACTGGCTTCAGCATGATTTGCCTGGAAGGGAAGATGAAAATGTGTTTTAAAGGAGAAAAAATATCCTGACCAAAACCAGACATTCTAAACAACCACCACCGATACCCACTGCTCCTTTCCTCCCCCATCTCTATCAGCTGCTAGGCTTTCAGCACTGTTTTTTCGCCAGACACTAGCACAGTGTTTTCCTTCATAGTCAGCCATCAGCCAGAGCTGTCACTTGCAGATACTTCATTTTTGTTTCAGTCTAATTCATACTGCACCCCGTTAATCTTTGTAGTGAGTAATGCCATGTCACTGTGCAGATATGCCAGATCCAGCACTAGAAGTACAGAGAGTGTTTTTAACAGTTAAACTATCTCGTTTTGAAAAAATATTTTATTTCTCCCCCCAACTTAACTGTTCTCTTTCTCCTAAGCATCTTCCCAGCTGACCTCCAAAGGAGCAATCACTGTTCTGCAGTCTGGCATGTCTTCCATAAAGCTCAGCTTTCACATGGCGGGTGAAGACAAGCTGCAGCTCTGTATTACTAAATGCAAATAATCAATATGTTGATTGAGCTTTTGGCTACCAGAGTTCTTTTGATGGGAGTGACAGTGAGCATGACTTCCCTCTTTCAATGACAAGCCTGTTTAGACTTTGCTACCTACTACTTTGTGAATCAGGCAACTGAAAATACCCACAGCAATTCTTCCAAACTGTCAGCTATTGCTGTGATTCCACCCAGCACCCCCTGTACAAGACAACAGATTAACCATTAGGCTAGATATGTTGAAAATATACAGCTTCAACCTTTCCCCAGCTAGCTCAGAGCGATGTATAGATGATTATTTCAACCGTCAGCTGCCGCATAGACTTAAACCCCTGCACAATAACTCCTGGATTCATCTGCCCCTTGTCAAACTTGAACAGCTTTAGTTTGAGCATACATAGTGTGGCAGTTTCACTGTGGATCTAGAATAATCCAGACGGCTGCTGTCTCTTTGTTAACAGGAAGCTAAACTGATGAGTTTGTAATGCATTTCTTATCAAAGGTAGTTTCAGAAAAGAAAATGTGCCCAATCAGCTGGAGTTCGAATTTAGCATAGTATCGAAATATGGTTTAATCAGAACATTTGTTATTTGTTAGGAAAAAATATTATTCGTCGCCTTTAATAATCACTTTATGCCAATGAACTATTTATTTTACACATTTATAATTATTACTTGATTCTTTGGCGGTAACATGTAATGAAATCATTGACTAGAAACTACAATGCAATGGTACTTGATGAGATACAAGAATGTTAATTTTAGAAACTGCAGAGCAGTGTTTGCTTGGTGTCTGAAATGGTAATTCCAATGAAACAGGTTTGCTGTTTCGGTTTCTATGTGCATTACAGACTCAGGGAAATGCATTTCATTGCTTTTTTTTTATACAAAGAGAAGCAGAGATGCTGCGTATCTCTACATCCTAGTACCATCAGAAAAGCAGGTGAGGCTCACTGGCTTTTAGTTGCAGTGTGTGCCACCTGAAGCAGATAAGAAAACATCAAGATCCGAGAATGTCAAGAATGCATCATCTCAGAACATTTTACAAATACTGAATGGTGCTTACATGAGACATTCTCTTTGAAAGAGTGGAGCCCAAGAAACATCTTTTTTCCTTTTTTTTTTTTCCTCTTTTTGTCCCAGACTTGCACCTTTTGGCTAAAGGCACATAAAATTGAATGACAAACACATTGCTCTACTTTTTTTTTTTTCTATTGGCATCCAATGCTTAAATTTTATATTAATAATACACAGTCCTTCAGTCTTAATTCTCCTCACACATAAAGGATTGAAACTGAGCTACAGATATATTCCTCATCTTTGCTTTTCCCTGAATGCTGTAAAAAGACAGTAAATAGAAAACGTGGAATGTTGCTAGGCTGGATCCTGTTATGTATTCTAGATGGCTGCTCTGATATTTTGTGAAACCATGATAAACTTTAAGTTCCTGAGCTTTTAGGGTTACATGCATATATGGAATGAAAGATAGACTGGAAAAGTGTTTGGAAACCCAGTAAACTTTTAACTTGAATCTTTTGGTGAAAAAAGTCCAGGGTATGGTTTTACACTAATTTATTTCTAGGGGTAGAGCAACCCCCTAAGGTTACTGTAGAACTTTGATTTTTTTTCTTTGCTCCTGCAGTTTAATTCAAGAGCATAATTATTACGAATGCTTTCCAGAGATACCAGTTGCTATCACTTCTCTATTACTATAACTTCAGCAAGCAAAAAGTGGTTTAAGGCTGTTCAAATTGTGGTCGATCTAAAGTGCATTGAAGTCAGAGAAAACACTTACATGGGCTTCGGTGGACTTTAGATCAGGAGCTGTTCATATCTCATGCTCCAGGGTGCAAGCTAATAAAGTGCACCCTGCATGGGGCAGGAAGAAAGCCTTTCCCATGGATACAGCATTTCACAATTGGCTTGGGCAATTTAGAGAAGAAAGGTTTCAGATTTTGAGGACTTGGTTTCTTGTTCCTATACAGAAGTATATACACAATGTGACACTATTTGTGCATAACAACCATTTTCCCTTTCCCCTGACAAATGTGCACAGTAGAATAAAGCTACTTTATTTAATTGCTAATCAAATCCTAATTTATATCTAGACTAAGTCATAGGTCCACTGAACCTTGAACACCTTTTCTGATTCAGATTTTAGAATTCCCTCATACATTTTTCTTGATTTTTAGTCTCCATTCTCCATTGCCTTCTCAGTTTATGATTCACTCTGTTTATTCAAGTCATTATATTGTTATTGGAAAACTGTCACATGAAAACTTAAAAAAAAAGCATCAGTGGACTTTTTTTTTCCCCTGCCCATTTAATTGTCCAATTGACTTCTCCACATGTTGCACCCATACAGTATACTATTTGGGTAAAGTAAAGTTTATTTTGGGAGAGAGTGAAGAAAGGGAGATGTGTCTAAATTGTAGAACTTAAAACAGAACATGGTCTGTGTTCATGGGGGTCTGTTCTCCAGACAAACATCAAAGTGAAGGGAATTGACTTTGTCTTTTGAGAGTGCACTTTGGAGAATAAGGAAACTCAAGGTCTCTCATTGGGTATGACGAGTGTAAATATTCTCCGAGTTAAATTTTAAATTCTGTTATTTTGTTATGACAAGCTGTTCTGCTATCTGAACACCGAGGAGGAGCAACAGTAAAATGTTACCCCCCCGTGTCAGAAAAGAGCCATTCAGACCCTGTGTGTCCTACTGTGTCACAAGCAGCTATGAACTCCAATTTTAGAGCTCCAGCTGCTGCATCTGGCAGAAGCAAAGTACAAAAGCATTGCTCAAAGCCACATGTTAACTTTTTAATAGACTACCTGATGATCCCCGGGCTACAGACAGAAGACTGGGAATCTCTTGACTGGGAATTTAGCTCTACCACTGATCTGTTACACAGCCTTGGGTTGCTCACTTGCAGTCAATTCCCTTTTAACAGAGTTCCTTACATATAGCTCTTGCTAAGACTTAAGTGACCAAATTATCTCAAAATGTGGCTGATAATCACTAATTTTCTCAGATCTACCAGTTATAAGATGGTGAGGTTGCTATTACTGTTTGGAAAGTACATTGGGAATACATTCCATAAAAACATACCACATGCATATGTGATAAGAGTAAATTATTATTACAGTTTTGGGGTTTTCTTAGACATGAAAGTGCATCTCTTTATCAAATATCTGTAACAACTTTTTATTTCTATGTTTCTTTTTTCTTCCCTTAAAAAACTACAGTGTTGATTAAAGGACACTCATTTCCTTATGAGTGGTCCTTTGACAGTTCCCCAAGGCATGACATGTAAAGCCAAAAGGCACGTCTTTGGGGGACTCTTTAAGAGTAGCATCACACAGTAAATTGTAGTATTTCCACACCCATAGTTCTAAATTCTGTGCATTGTCATAGACTATCCTTGTCTCAATACACAGCAATCCAAAGTGTATTGTCCTTTGTCCTGTTGCCTCGGAGAGGATTTTGACACCATCTGTAAGGGACACAGAGGGAGAAGTTGCAGCACGAGCAAGGGTAGATGGTAGTTATGTAGTTCTGTCAAACTGTAGGAGGCACCTGTCCTGTTTTCACAAAGTAAAGGAAGTTTCCCCTTTGTGACTGCATACACTCACAATCTGATCAGTCACTGCTAAAGCCAGTGAAGTTCTCTATGTGGACAAAAAATAAGTTCCTATTAAAAAAAAGTCAAAATAAAAATTTGAAAGGCCACTCACCATTGTGCCTATGTACAGTCTGCTGTTTACACTCCCTCAGCTCCATTAAATTCAGTGGGAAAATATACAATGCCTAGAAGTAACTAAGGGAAAAAGTAAGCACAGGAGTCCTTGGCGATTGCTCTGCTCCTTGGGATTACCTGTATTTACTGCATAGATTGTGCTCCTCAGGAAAAGAGAATATTTCAGTGCATAGGAAAGGGATAGTTATATGCCGACTTCTTTGGAGCAGGACCCCACAAATTTCAGCTAGGTCTTGCTGCAACTGTTTCCTTCCTGAGAACATTGGGAAGTGCAGATTTCATCCTGCAGAAATCTAATTAGAATTATTACTTTGTTCTCCAGTTCAAAGTGCCAATTTATTTCAACATCTTAAAAATACACATTTCCAGTGTCATTCCAACCTGTATATCCTACAATTTTAAACTGAAATAACCTTTTCTCTACCCTGCTCATGACAAGTTTAAAAATAATTTGTGATGAAGGTGTTTTCATTAACATATTTCCTGAAGAAGACACACTAGGTCCCCGTGCCCATGTCCCTCCCAGTACAGCACTGTTGACTAAAGTAGAGATTTTCATAAACTTCTTATAAATCTAGGGGACTGTATTCTTAGCTTCTAAGATTTTTTAAAAATTCTTCCCCTGCTTCCCAGTGAGTTGTCTTACTTCTGAAACACACAATTTAGAGGACATTACTCAGTTTGGTTTTTTTACTGTGTAGTTAATATGCCACCAATAAATTGGATTTTTTTTTTTAACTTTTTAAACTTCGCTACCATCGAATTTCTTTTCCCTTTTGGCTGTTGTTTACCCTTGTACAAAAGGGTGTAGAAGTGTCTGTGTCTCTGAACAAGAAGAATTGAAAACTTGACATTTAACTCTGGCTTTCTTATCGTCAGTCTTATCCGGCTTTTATCCACATCAGTAGAAAAACTTCCATTTATTAAATGTTAATAGGATCAGGCTCAGCGATCCCCAGTACTCTTTCAGATTCAGCTGTAATATTCCTCTGGGACAGAGGTCTTCACCTGTGAGGTCATAATATCATTTTCATATGTAAACTAAGTATAAAATGCTGTGCATGTTTACATACACGCTGGATTTATATAGAAGTGCTTACACTGTATACACCTATTTGGAACTCTTCTATACAAATAAAACGAGCCATCTGAAATATTAGAAATATTTTCTTTAAATAAAATTGTTTCCTCACAAAAGCAATACATAAAAAAATTCTTGGAGGCTTTTCAGTCGCTACTTATTTCTAAGCCAGCACCACCACCTGCTGGTTACATGGAGTTTCAAGCCCCAGTGCTGTTTTTCTATCTTCAAATCTCTGCATAAGTATAGAACAGTATTTCTCAGCTGCTCTTATACGTAGAAATGTTATTGCCAGAAGAGAGATTTTTTGCACATTGGTTGCAGTTTAACAATACTCTATTGCCTGAAGTACCACTTTCGTAAAAGCGGGGAATGTTAATTGTTGACAAACCAATTCTCTTATGCAAAGTACTGTAAGTCACAGGATAAACATCCAAATTAATCAAAGAGATTGAACCTGTTGTATTAAAAAGCCTATTGTAACATATGCTGGTTTTATAATTTACAGATCTACAGTTAAATACACTTCATGACACTAAGAAATCAGTATATTTTTTTTCTAAGTGCTCCCTACTTTAGTGAGTTCTACAATGTGCTCCATTCTTGTAAAGCTCTGTTTTTCCCTGAACAAATGTATCCAAAAAACCCAGTATCACTTGGTAAATATCTTAATATAAAAAACAACCAAGATAGATATAAATAACTAAGATTAAATCTATAAAATAATAGCAAAAATAGCAATAGCAAAAATAGACATGGAATATAATTCATTGTTATGGAAAATTAGGGAAGCAGAGCACATAATTTCTAGGTAAACAATGGCAAAACAAAGGAAGTAAAACAACACAATAAGCATAATAATTAAAAAAAAAAAAAAAGAAATGGAAATGTGATGTCTACCTCTGACTGTATCTGCAAAAGCACCCACAAAAGAATTAAGACTCACATCTCTGCCAAAGCACACAGTAGCTTGGCTGAAACTGATTGCTGTGTGGAAGCAAGGGGTGGCAATTTCATAAGGGTGCAAAATAAAGCATAAGCTAAGAAATCCAGTGGTGATATCTAATGACAATGTTACTTACAACAGTGTTTTGATCTCTAACAGAAAGAGTACTCAAAAGGATAGATATATTCAGCAAGGATAATATTTTTCAAATAAAACCTAAATAGGTTCAAAATACTTCCATACAAAATTAAAAAAATGACTGTTATAAATTCCATCTGATTATTTCTCTAATACTTAAAAATACTTCACTGATAACACTGAAATACATGCAAAAGTTAGGGTTGAACTATTCAGAATTATTGTAAGAGGGAAAGGCATGACACCTCACATTCATTTTATATAAGACAAACTATAAGGGTATAAAAGTATGCAGACGAACAACTGAGAAAGAAAGAAAATCATACTGAATCTACCAAACTAAATTTATAGCCAGCTTTAAAAAAAAATGAAATATGTTTTGTCCTTTTATTTTTCACTTTGTTACTAAAGCTACACAGAGATGTCAAGCTTGCTTAGTTCACGACAAGGATCAGGCAGATCATGCAAAGAGATCACAACCCATGACGAGGAACAGCTTTAGAAAGAAAACTTCATCAAAGGTAAACGCATTGTGCTACGTACTTCTGGTTTCATTAACCAAACCCTGATGAGAATATGGACATTAGTAGAGAAAGTGAAGGCAGCCTTACAGCAGCACCCTCACTGTTACTACACAATGCACTGAAACAAGAGGAGAGAAAAGAATGCAATGGAGAATTTTTGAGAGAGGATTGTCAAAGTGTTGAATTAGCCACTCAGGTTGCTTAGTTATGTCCTGCAGAACGCTTGGTGTGCTCAGTGTTATACCAGGGAAATCACTTATACTCTGTGAGTATCAAATTAAATACAGATGATGTTCATTTCCAAAGCAGGTAGCATGATAAGGAGGAAAGAAGACTGATCAAAAAAAAAAAAACCACCAACCCAGAAAGAAAATTCTGCAGAAAACCACTGAACTGCCAGTATTTCTGTTATAATTACCACACCAATTTCACAATAAAATCCACAATCACCTGGAGGAGGAGGAACTCTCTCCAACAAAGAGAAAATTGATATATAAGATTTCAGAAGATTTACGGGTCAGTTACTACCCTGAAAGTAACTATATCAACCACAAATGCCACAGGACGTCAATATATTTGGAAATAGTGTTGCTGCCAGATGTTTTGTGAGTCAGATACTGAAAGCATCCAGAAATCCAGCGCTCAGGGGACACTGACAGCTGTCAAGAAAGTCATCTTCCAAAAGCAAATTGCTTGGAGCTCTACCTCTGAGAATTTTGTTTTGTCCTGCTTGAGGAGAAAGAGGAGGGCACACAAAAGACTCATATGCTAAAGGCAGATTAAAAACAAATGCATATTTTGACATATTTTATATTCCTCATGGGCAGAACTCAAGGATACCACTGAGGAAATCTGTGGGACCCAAGGGACAACTTCAGGATATTACTTGAGGAGTATGTGGGGCTTGAGTATTGAGGCTGAATATATGAGCCTAAAGATACAATTCTTGCATTCCCTCAAGCTACAATTTGAGATGAAAACAAGAGTTTATCTATCTATTTAGCAGGAGAAATCCCAGTAAAACTGAATGAATGAGCTGCAGCATTCAAAGATTCAAGCAGCCCATCAAAAAGACCACTAAAGCTTGATCAGCTACTAGACATGATAACACTAGAAATCCTGAATCCAAAAACAGAGTATGCATTTTCATTCAGGTAGGAGATAGTATTTTCAGGAATTATTCAGAAAAGAAAGAAAGAAAAAAAAAAGTTCCACAGACCATGCTATAATAAAAAAGAATGTGTGTTGGTGATCACAGGGGAGATCCGAAAAAAAAATTAAAGAATTACATGCTTGAAAAGAAGCAAATTTAGGTGTAGGGAGTTCTAAGAACAGCAGAATTATACAATAATGGCGTATTGAAGTGCACAGATCAGGCATAGAATTCATACTACATAAATCAACATGCAGAAGGATCTGGTGCCAATGGGTTAAAAGAATGCCAGTTCCTGCTTTTGCAGAATTTCAGACTGATGTAACATCAGACAAATCTAGACTACGAGATCACAGATCCTTAGCTTGAGTCTTCCCTGTCACTGCAAATTGTGTGTTCATTTACTTCTCTTCCAAATGTAACCAAAGGCTTTTGCTGAGTCATATAACTCTCCAAAGTGTACGATGCCTGTAAGCTGGCCTCCTTGTATGGAAGGATCCTCTCAAACAGCTAGGACTACATTACTGATTCCAGTCTCTGCAGATCCTCGCATTACGGTTATCACCACAGAATCTGTGCTGAGACTGACATCTGTCCCAAGTCTACTGTTCTCTCGTCTTTTCTCCTTTGAATGAAGAAATCAGTAAGGTATATGTTGTTACCCAGGGCAGTGAGATTCTTGACTAGAAACAAGCAAAATATACACAATGAAATGCTTTATATGTATATATATTCATTTTTCCTTGGACAATTGTTCTATGGAACACAAGCCCTTCGTGCAAAAAATCCAGCCTTTAAGAACTATGGAAAAATGTAGATCTTTACCAAATGAAAACTGATTTAATTTTCAGCAGATTTTTTGCATGTAAAATGAAACAAAAATTACATTTTCATGTCTCAATTTACACAAAATATAATTTAGCAACTATTAAAATTTAATTTGAATCGTACTCTGAAAATGTGCAACCTCACACAACAGGATAAATATTTTTCTGTGGAATATCAAAAGCAGTTCTTAGCGTCCAAGAGTTAGTAAAATGTATTTTGCTATTTTGTTGCTTGCCCTGACATTGAAAAGCGTACTGGCTTTGTTCAAAACCAAGTAAAAAAAAGAGTATTTCATGTCAAAAACAAGACAAGATGCAAGAATAGCTATGAGTCCAATTCCATTATTAGTGAGAAATATTATCATGTCATCTGAAAATTTGGGAAATGTTTCCCATATGTTGTAAAGGACACTATGTAGTAGAAGCCAGAAAAGTACATCTTGTTCTATTCAGCGGTGCATCTCACTTCTTTTCACCCTTCTGCTGCCTCATCATGTGAATTATATTCATTTTACCACTCTGCAATTCTAAATAAATACTGTAAATTGCTGCCACCCATCTTGTGACTGACTGATCACAGAGAACTTGACAGTTCTTGCATGTTTTGGTAGATCAGGAATATTTCTAACAGAGATAAAGAATGAATAAAAAAAAAAATCACTGGACAAATGCCTGTTAATGAAACATGGTATCAGTTTGCAACTGTGGATTTTACCTCATGTTACTCATAGCATCATAAAATACTTTGGGTTGGAACGGGCCTTTAAAGGTCATCTAGTCCAACCCCCCTGCAAGAGCAGGGACATCTTTAACTAGATCAGGTTGCTCAGAGCCCCATCCAACCTGACCTTGAACGCTTCCAGGGATGGGGCATCTACCACCTCTCTGGGCAAGCTGTGCCAGTGCCTCACCACCCTCATTGTAAAAAATTTCTTTCTTATATCTAGTCTAAATCTACTCTCTTTTAGTTTAAAACCATTACCCCTTGTCCTATCGCAACAGGCCCTGCTAAAAATTTTGTCCTCATCTTTCTTATAAGCCCCCTTTAAGTACTGAAAGGCTGCAATAAGGTCTCCCCGGAGCCTTCTCTTCTCCAGGCTGAAAAACCCCCAAGTCTCTCAGCCTTTCTTCATAGGAGAGGTGTTCCATCCCTCTGATCATTTTTGTGGCCCTCCTCATGGAACAGGAATAAGCACCATCTCTACATTAGGCTCAAAACTTGTAATTGTTTTTATTCTTTGCTAGAAGAATCTTAGTTCTATTAGCTGAGGAAACTTTATCAGATAGGCAAACGCTTATCTTGTCTTCTAAGTTGTTGTCCATGTTTCACAACTTCTATTTTTACTAAAAGTCCAAGCAATATGTCCCATATGGGATCATGTAAGTACCATAGAAGAGGGGCTAGTTGTAGAATAAACTACCTATGTTGCTAGATGGCACACCTGCTAGTCCCTTCTGGCAAGAGTTTGCTCAAGAACAGAACCTCCATATCTTGTTGCCAGTCTTCCTCCATAGCATAGCTATGGTGATGTAAAATCTCTCTCCATATTGTAGTGCCGTGTCAGACAACACATAACACCACTGAGATAGAAAGTGAAGATAATAATGTCAGGAACACGGGAATGGAGAAAGCAACATGCTTAGTGCAAGCAAAATCTTTTATGCAAGAACGAACAAAGGAAATTGCATGACAAAGATCAAAGACACTATAATGATTTTTTTTATTTCCTTCAGCAGTTCTTCACAGTAAACAAGGACTGCATTCCAATTAAAGTTCAGAAGCAGCTAAAAACTGCAGATGATTTTTAAAACTTTTTTTTTTCCAGAAATCCAAAAAGAGATTCTTTCCTGCTGAGGCAGATAAACAGAAGGTATTCATGCCCCCTTAGATAGTATCCCCTTTCAAAACCTCCCTATATTAGACAGCAGCAAGGCAGTTCTGGTAATTTCCCCATTCCTTCTTTCTGTCATGTACCCCATTTCACTTTTCTCTCCTCCTTGCCATGTATCTATGACCTCCTTCAGCAAAGATCAGAAGACATGAAAATTGGCCTCCGCAGGGGAATCACTATGTCAAAAGGACACCTAGGGCTATCCAGTACTTCAAAATATACGGATCTCAAAGCACTTCTTAGCACAAAATGTAATATAATATATAGAGAATGCAATATTCTCGGTCACAGAATCACAGAATCGTATAGGTTGGAAAAGACCTTTAAGATCATTGAGTCCAACCGTAAACCTAACACTAGCAAGACCACCACTACACCATGTCCACAAGCACCTCATCCAAATGTCTTTTAAATACCTCCAGGGATGGCGACTCAACCACTTTCCCTGGGCAGCCTGTTCCAATGCTTGACAACCCTTTCAGTGAAGTAAAATTTCCTAATATCCAGTCTAAACCTCCCCTGGCGCAACTTGAGGCCATTTCCTCTCGTCCTATCACTTGTTACCTGGGAGAAGAGACCGACCCCCACCTCTCTACAACCTCCTTTCAGGTAGTTGTAGAGAGCAATAAGGTCTCCCCTCAGCCTCCTTTTCTCCAGCCTAAACAACCCCAGCTCCCTCAGCCGCTCCTCATAAGACTTCTGCTCCAGACCCTTCACCAGCTTCGTTGCCCTTCTCTGGACACGCTCCAGCACCTCAATGTCTCTCTTGTAGTGGGGGCCCCAAAACTGAACACAGTATTCGAGGTGCAGCCTCACCAGTGCCGAGTACAGGGGCACGATCACTTCCCTAGTCCTGCTGGCCACGCTATTTTTGATACAAAAAAATCAACATTTTTGAGGACAAAAAAAATGTTGGTCCTTGGTTGGAAAAGGAAATAGCCATGTAGTAAGTCTGTGGCACAGTCAAGCTTGGGATCTTTGCCTTGTGCCATCTGCCTAGGTAGATTTTCCAGTCAAACTGAAAAGTCTACATGAATTTTTAACCAGATGACACTGGCCACTTCTTACACAGCAATAACGCTTCCTCCACCCTTCCTTTTCAGAATAATTGTACTGTGCTAACAAGATCTGATCAGTATCAGTGAAGCATGTGTGTGTGAGGTAGCACATAGTTTCCTAAAGTCATTGGTAAAAAGTGAATTACAGCATTACAGCATTCAGTAATATATACAATATCACAAAGAAAGGTATAGTATTGTATTATAAAAAGGTATGCTAACAGAAGCTGGTAAATAGTCTCAAATAGTAAAAGTACAACAACTGAACTTTAACCTATTTTAAAGTATACCATCAACATACTTAAGAAATTACATACCAAAAAAAAATATAGCTATGTTTTCTTAAAAATCAATTAAAAATTTTCCTCTTCTGCTCAACTCCCTCCTGTATACTATAACCTCAATCAAAGCAACGATCCAGGATGGGTGCTTGTTTTGTGGCACTTCAAGAACCACAGTTAGAGTTATGTGACAGCAACCTCCTCCTTTCACGTAGCACATAAAAATTCATGAGGTTATGTATCCTGGCATACACACATACCTGGAAAGGTTCTAGGTACTCAGTAGAAAATATTATGACCCAGAAAAAATTGTCTTGCAAGTTGCTTCTGCCTTCCAGGGCTAGACCACTCTGCTGGACCTACACGGAATTTGATAAAATCTGAAGATCTCTGGATCTAATTCAATGGATTCTCCTAGCTTAGGTAAGCATTAGGTTGGTTCCCTCTGGCTCCAATTCTAGAAATATGAATCACGTAGGATGTGCATTAGTGCTCACACTACAGCTAATGTGACTACTTACCTGATTAAAGGTATGCATATGTTAAATATGCTGGGTGTCTTAATGGAATAATCAGATGGTGGAAACACCGTACTTGATTTGTTCCTTCCTTCTCTTGTTTTTACATCAAAAAGCATCAAAAGAAATGATGCTCCCATACATAATGCAAGCCAAGCACATTTTAACTTGGTTTGGAGGGCTTTTATTCTAGTTGTTTTTTTATAATAAACTGCATTCCACTTTACATGTTGATACTATATTGTGGTCTGTTGTATACTTCAATAAGCACCTCCTTCTATACATTACAATAACTTCAAATCACATGAAATGTAGAAGATTAGGCCAGAGGACTTCTATCAATTCCAGGGACGATATTCCAAGTCAGTGAACATATTTTTCCCTGAATTATAAAAGGAGCCAACCGATAAGGATATCAGATGAAAAAAATACTATAATACAAGAGTACGAGAAGTACAGGCTTTACGAATCAACTGTTCATTTTAGTTTGGAAGCAATTTCAAAAGAACGCAAATTACACATCAAAGTGTATCTGTGATTAGCATGAACTGATAGCTTTCTGATGTTATTGGTTCAATATTAATTTGAGACCTTGCCCAATAACATCAACACAAATTAGCGAAGACTCAAAATGGCAATCAACTTGGGGGACCTATCCTGAAAAGAGGTACTAACAACTTCCCAGCATCAATGAGCTTCTCAATCCTGCAGCTGTTTTTAAAAGCTTCTTCCCAAAGGCACATTTAGAACTAAATTAAATGCAACTTTGACTTAATTAACGTTTTAAATGATAATGAATACAATGTAGATTCATAGAAGGCATTTACATTGTGTTATAAAACTGATAAAAATTTAATAACTCTTCGTTAATAAGTTATGTCTCTCCAGACCCATAAAGCCTAAGGCAGTCAGTGCTGTAGTCTAGGGTCTAATCTAGGTTCCTAATGCAGGTGGAATAAGGAGGCAGGAGACTGACTTGACACTTGACATTTGCTCTAAGCCTGCTCTGGATCAAGCCACTGCTTGTTCATAAGTACTTTATTTCATATAGTAAAGGTCAGAATTTGGGCTCAAGGCAGGGCTATGACAGAAATGCTCAAGCTGAAACCAAGCCAGCTCTGGCATCTGTCGCTTGAAATAGCTCGGAAACAGTAGAGAAGGAGAGCTAACCGGCTAGCATCTGTCCCACACCAAGGAGGTAACAGGAAGAATCTGCTGCCTGGTGGTAAGAAACTGTCATGGTGAGTTTCATGACAACCAGCCACACTCAGGAACTAAAAATGCAAACATAATTTCCATGTCACCTTGCATAAGACCCTCTGCTAAATTCACTCCACAGGATGCAGACAGCATCTTTTCTAGCTTGTCCCCATCAAAGCAAGCCACTCACTAGTCTCTTTCCTGTGACCCTGGTAAGAATCACTACTCAATGTAAAGGCCTAAAGGAATTACATGCAGACTTCTTGATCTGTCCCTCCCCCACCTTCCTAATTCTTCAAAAGATTTGCTCCTAAATTTAGCAGTGCCTCCATCCCATGGTGATGCGAGAGTTCATCTCCTTGTTACAGACGTCACATATTGGGCAGAGCATCCTCTCATCAGCCTAGTGGTATATACTGCATCGCGAAACTCATCTGAAAAGGCGTCTGCTTCATTATTTATATTTTCTGGTCATGAGTAAACAAGTGAGATTGTATCCCTTTTACCATTCTACCATCTGAAAAGGAACAGCTTGGTTTGTGGGGGTTGTTTTGTTTTTTTTTCCTGCTCTTGCATTTCTACATCTCAGTGTTCATCTATACTCTCATATTATATCCAAAAGAAAGTTAAATAATTTAGCAGCACTCAGGTTCTATTAAAATATAGAACAGTAAAAGGGATTCATTTTTTGAGTGTTCGAGTCAAACTACATACTTGAAGTCACCTATTGCAAAATACCTATTGTTTCATGTTACTTCTCCCTGCCCTGCAATTAATGCTGTCTATTCAGTATTTGAAAAGGAAATATAAAAGTCCCAGTGCATTCATTCACATGAAAAAATGATGGAATAGATACTTGGAGTCTCAGGGGGAGAATATACCAGCCCATTCTGATCGCAGCTTCTCTCTCCATGTTAGCAATGCAGAAAAACATACAGTTGCATCAAGGAGAGGATCATCTGAAGGTCTGCACACCAAGAATAAGAGAAAAGTAGACAAATCAAAGGGTAGGTTCAGTGAAACCACTGTTCCAGCAAGCAGTTCTGGAATGCTGGTTAAGACTGTGATTGCATATATTGACTCAATTCAGCCTATCTTCTTTAGTGGAAACACCTGCATGCATCTTTGTACAATTGCCACAAGGAGCAGAAAATGGAAAGTAAGTTAGGCAGAATTGCAAATATAAACTAAGCTTGAAAATGGAAGAGTAATTAGGATATTTTCATTCTCAGAAAAGCAGATCTCAGGGTGTCTGGCTTCTGATTTACCAGTACCACAGACTATTGAGCTGGCTGCAAATATGGCAAATCTCTAGCATGTACAAGGATTGACTTCATGTTGGTGGCTACACCACAAGAACCTGTATAGAACAGCACAGGAATCTCCTACATTGGTGTTTTCTTTTTCAGTTGTTCCATTGTCTGGTTTTATATGCTTCAAAACCCTGTTGGCCAGGTTTGGTAACAGCAGCTTTCTTGACAATAGTTCATTCTGAGAAGGTAGCTAAGGAAGGTAAGTTGGTTTTCTTCATTACCCAGTAGCAACGCAGACTACATAAAGATGTGTATGTCTGATTTTTTTTCCTGTTGTATTGGACTTGTATCTTAAATGAGTTCTCTAAAATAATATTTTCCCTGCAAAACTGAACACTAAAATATACACAGGTGTCCATTTTTACATTATTTTCAGTATTTTGAAAGGGGACACATGCAGTCTTGTAGAGGTATTTAGAGGAAACATCATAGTCACATGAATTCTCAGGAACACAACCCTGAATACATGGGAACTGATGTAACTGAAGTAAAAATCTGTCACCCTAAAAGAAAGAACAATAT
The DNA here is from genome assembly GCF_035582795.1 of Mycteria americana. Classification (NCBI taxonomy): domain Eukaryota; kingdom Metazoa; phylum Chordata; class Aves; order Ciconiiformes; family Ciconiidae; genus Mycteria; species Mycteria americana. The sequence continues at coordinate 26,936,543 of NC_134370.1, forward strand.
TTGGAACTAGGTTTATGTAAATCAATCTATTATCCACAGTGTGGTACACAGGCTTATGATTTCTATTCTCTGTGGCTTTAAATAAACAGGAATTTATTTGGCACTATGTCTCACTCTTAATGTCCCATTTTCATTAATCTCATTAAGAAAAACCCAGGCTACACAAGGTAATGCTGTATCATTCTCCAGTATATAGATATGGGGTCATTCCATAGAAGCGAGCTGTAAAAACATAACAATCTGATTATAACTACTTGCTTATGATGTTATGATGCCATCCCTGAGGGGCAACATCTGTCTTTCCAAGCAGACCCAATCACTTATTTACTCCTTCAATTTCTTCTTCCTCAAAACACTAAAGGTGTCCTATTAGCTTTTTGTGCAGGGCAAAGACGAGACAGAGTGACCACACAGGGACCTCATATTAAAGAGAAAGGTGTTTATGCAGCATATGTAAAAGTAAGAATTTCAGAGCAAATGAGTCTCCATCCCTCCTGTGGCCACAACAGAATTCCCACAGCTCAGAAAAGGTGTGTAGTGGGAGAGAGAAGTGGTAGTACCCCACCTTTTCCTCTTCAGAGTCTTATAATGTAAATGGGATCATATTTACAGCTGTTTTGAGAATCTCAAAGTCTCTAGCCCTCACAAAGTGGTATATGTATCCTGTAAAAGGGAAACCATTGCTGCTAAAGGGTGAAAAGGGAATTCTAGCACTGAAAGTTGTCCTTTGACAGGGCACACATAGGTCCTTCCTGCACCTTAGCTCATCCAGAAAAGCAAGTATTTCTTGTTGTCTTGGCTACTTCAGCAGGACTAGAGAAGTAGTAGGTTAGTTTTGTTCTGTAGAAAGCAGAGGATACAGTTTTTGCATTCTAGGAGAAATAAAGACTATGCTGTCTTTTCAGCCAGTAATTTAGGAATCCAGGACTCAAGAGTGAACTCACTTAGAAAAGCCCGAGCATAGTTATACAACTGATGCATTTTAGATACACTGACCAATGTGTGTGTGTTATGCCTTCTTCTCTCTGGCTAAATCAGTAAGTGACATGTCATTTCAATTCTCATTATAGAAATTTTTTTTCAAGTTGTAAAGACACACAGGCAGGGTCTCTGCTGGTCTAAGTAGCACAGGTCAATGAAGCAGCTAGAGTGTTCCTTGACCTAACTTGCTAAACCACATTGCCAGACAGCTTCAGCACAGTGTAGCAATCTTGGTCCAACAGCCATCCTTATTCAAGCTACCCAGAGTGTTCATCTAATGTTGCAGAATGCAATTTTAGTTCCTTTGAGAAAGACTCAGCAGCTAACTTGTCTGTTCAGCACAAACCACGTGATGGCACTAGAAGGCCAGGCAGAATACATGCTTCTAAACTGGGCTTGGCATACAGGTAGGTACATGCTTTGGCTACTTTCAAAAGTTAAGCTTTCTCCAGCCTGTCTTAGCATGCTCTTTCTTTCCAAATAGGATGGCTAGGAGTTTGGGCTGAACCCTGAATTCAAAATATAGTGATAATTAGCCTTGTCTTTTGTCTCCAGAGACCCCTGATATTCACCAAAGTCAAAGTCTTCACATAAAGCTTCTCAGAACTATCAGAGCATGCCAAAGCATGTTTTCTCACAAGCTGAATTAGATACGCCTGGGCCTAGTATCAAGAATGTCCTTGGAAGTTTAGATTCCCATGGCAGTGGGCAGTGACAAGTTTAGAAAAGGTTTCCTTTTGGAACATGAACTTTTGATGTTCCTAAGAAGCAACAGCCATATGGTGATACAGAAACACAGAAATTAAATGGTTCAGGTTAAGATTCTGTCTGTATCAATTAATCATTTGAATGGCACTCCCCAAGATTTGGCACAGACCTAAGCAAAAACACCACACTTATTAGTAACATAATTTCATTGTATAAACCAGCCCAGATTTTTCAGTGGCTAAGTGCCTCTCTCCACTCTAATTCACTTGAGTCTCCCGTACAAAAAATACTTGGACCATTTGCCTGCTGTTCATGTAGCAATCTACTAAAAGCAGCTAAACCTGAAAAACTGTAGACACAAAAAAAAATTTAAAATTCTATTCCCTTACATTTAGAAAGATCATATCCATTTTTTTCCAGACAGCTGACTATAAACTCAAAAGCTATTTTAATGTAATTATATTTAATCAAATTATGATTTTCATATGCTGGAAGTACAGGCAACAATATAATAACAGAGAAACTGATTCACAGTGGAAAATACACTGCAATTGTCACTTTCTCTGTATATTATACAATTAGTACACTAAATCCTGTATACATCATTGAATATGTAAATTGGTATCTTCTACTTGACATCAGATACTTACAAACAGCATTAATTCTTACAAAAGCTACTCATTGTTTCAAGAAGTTTCATACAATGGTCTGTGATTTTATTTACCTTGGGAAAAAAAAGCCTGCTTTTATAATCAAAAGTTAAAAAAAAAAAAAAAAGGAAAGAAAGAAAGAAATGCATTAGGCAATTGTAGAAGCAAACCAACCCAACTGGGGCACCACGACCAAAGCAAGCCCTGTAATAGTATAATGACCTTTAATGAGTGTCTGGGGAAACAATACAGTCCTAGCATAAAAGACAAAGGGCAAAACCCATCATGGCTCCACTGACACTAATTCAAAATGATTTTCAGAACAACTAAAGAATGTAAGAGAGGTAATCTGATCCACCAATCTGACCTCACTTTGATTCTGGGGCCCTGCTGCTGCCATTTCTAATTGTCAAACACTCTACATTTCACATCTGCTCATATTTAATGAAAAGCTGACTCTCACCGCCATTCTTTGAGTTAACTAGCTCTGTCAAGATGGGCATCATACGACCTCTGTGCACTGCAAAGAAAACACACTGATTTCTATTGAAGCCTTGCCAGTAAAACATTGCATGTGTGTATATATATGTATTTTAATTGGAAAAGAAAGGCTTATGCTGCTTTGCAAAGAGCATGAATTGGTATTGATTTTCGTACTTATTATTAACAGTCAAAGGTGACTAGTCTCACAAGGGGAAGAGTGAGATCTCTCTTGATTTGATGGAGTGATGAAGGGGGGGAAAGGCCCTTGAAAGATAGGATGCTAAAAATCCTCAAAGTTGTCAATATCACTTATCCTTCAAAATATACCATAGATCTAACGCGTTTCCCAACAGTATTGTTTTTGGTGGCAATAATACCACTATTGTGGAGGTTTTTGGCTCAGCAGGCAACACAATCAAAAATGTTTACTTTATCTGCCTCTGCAGAGTCTTAAGTGAACTTGAAAGCTATGGTAAACCTACAAATTACGGTTTTTCTTTCCTTGCCAAACAGTGCTAATGGTAGAAATTTTACCCATTTGTAGGGGACATATTCATTTAGCCTGGTCTGGTTGCTGTTAACACCAGTGCTGGGACCCAACCACGTACTCTCTGTACTAGTCTGTATTAATGCAAACTATACCAGGCACTGTGTTACTGAGGTTGTTAGGCTGTGTAAGTAACACTGCCTGCAATAATTCTCAATCCAGGAAGGTTTCTTGTTCACTTTTCTTAACAAGTACGGTTTGTTATGTTTTACTCTGATAAAGGTCTCTTTAAAGGATAAAAACTCCTGTAATTTAGAAAAGGACTTAAAACTGGGAACCATCTCCCCTGAGGTGAGGCGTGAGTTGCAACCAAGTAGATAAAAAGGACATTCAGAGTGCTTATACACATATACAGAGAGAAGAGTTCTGGTAAAACCTCTAAAAAATCCTATTAGAATCAGTTTAATTGACACAGTCAGATCAAAACTGCTAACAAAAATCATAGTATTGTTATATACTCCACATTTGTGTCTGGTAAAATAGTTCAAATGTCAAAATAGTTAAAGCAAAGTCATTCACCACTTGGACTATATACTGCAATACACATATGGTATCAAAAGGCAACCAGATGCATAATGTACTAACTACATTATTCTTTTAGTAGTGGAAGGCATTTTTATCCATGATGAATTGTAATGTAAAGCGGACGTGCTTCCTGATCAAAACTCCTAATATTCCTTACAGACCTATCTGAATAATTTTATAGTTTTTCTTTGCCACTTGGGTAGGGAAAGGAAAACAGTACCTGTCCCAGGATATAGTTTTGCCTGTTATGAATGTCTAAAGAGGAGAAGAAAATGAAAAAAAAAACCAAACCAAAACCCCACCATTTTATTTAACAATCAATTGTTGACATCACACTGAAGCTTTGGAAGAAGCTTTGGAATCTCTACCGCCTGCCCAAAGAATTAATGGCTACACAGAATTGTTCTAACTTCTCTGTTTTCTCCCTCTCAACTCTGATCTTTGAAAAGAGCTTTTGGGGCATATTCCAGAATGGTACTGTCCTACGGGACAGATTCTACAAGTTAATTTCAAAAGGTTTGCATCAGGAAATTTGCATCAGGCTAGCCCTTCTAAAAAGGCACTACAAAAAGTACAACCATTTTCACTAAGATTTCTGCAGTTTCAGTATTAGGTGGAAGGTCCTGCATTATTGAGAAGGGTTACAAACAAAACTAAAGATAATGGTAGCAGTATAGAATACAATGCCAGCTACTACAGTTCAGCTACTAAGTTGTATCCTATATATTTATTCACTGCCTATTGTATGCTGCTCTAGTGCCAGCACTATTAAAGCTGTCCACTTAGCACATTATAGATTTAGACACAGGCCTGTTCCTCCACTGAAGCCCTTATTGTTTAATTAATGACAGTTTATATTGTATGAATTAAATAAAAAAGATGTTACCAAACTGCACTACTAAGGTCCTGCATGCTATTGCAAGAGCATGCTTCATAAAGAGCACACAAAGCAAAATAATGAATTACATTTTTCATATTAAAAAGAAATTAAAACAGAAATATAAATACAGAGCTGTTATTAAAATTTGGGTTTGACTTTTTTAAAAAGCATCAGCCCAGTAAAACTCACAGAACTACAATGTACGACACAAGACGGGGATGATACCACAGACACCACAGACATGGAACAGCATGTGTCGGTGTTAAAACTTACAGGCACGTAAACTGGTGGAGCAATCATTAACAGAGACAGAAGAAAGTGGGAAGGCTCTCTCAAGGGTGTCCATGTTACTATGTACACTGCCTGACATGCAAGAGCAGTCACGCTCAGAGCGTCCGCAATCAAAACAACATGCCAGTTTCATTCTCTTGTAGATGGACATCTTGGCTATAACCATGTGTTGGATGGGAGGAGAGGAAGAGCAGCAGGTTAATGGCAAGGTTATATATATAACAAGGCAGCTGGAAGGTAATTTAAGGGATTTAATACAGGCCTTAGTTTATGTTAACAGTCTTGACCCAGGAAAAAAAATGCAATGAGATTATTGATAACACTTTGGCTGTACATTAAAAGTAGGGCAAAAGATAAATTGCTCTTTATTTCTGTTCAGTCTTATAGGGTGACCGCAGACATGGGGAAGAATTACTGTTTACAGTCAAGTGTTTGGATCAAAAAAGAACATAGTAAAAGCAAAGAATACTAAGAATATATTTTTCCCTTGGCACAATTAATACTACTGGGCTAAAGTGAAAAGAAAAATCTAAAGTTGCTAATCCATTAGATATTTTTGGCCTATCCTGCTTCCTGTAAAAATCAAAGACTTTTATATATCTATATATGTATGTATGTATACACACACAAAAACACACATACACATATATTCTTACATACACACACTCACACACGTATTCATTATACACATACATACATATATATACACATATATATAAATAGATTTATTCTTAAACATATGCTAATAATTTCTCTGTATTAAACTGTGCCAGGGAACTCCTTTATTGCAATAAATTACACGACTAAAGAGTTACAAGATGTTCATAAGATCTTCTGAAAATGTACTTTGTTTACATTTTATCTTCAGGAATTCAAATTAACTCTTGACAGAATACCAAAATTTGCCCATATAAGAGACACAACTAATAATGGTAAATATGCTTGACATTAAAATCAGTTCACAAATAAGGCATCACCAAAAGCACACAGAGCATTGGTCCATTGAAACATGCTGAACCAATCACTGGCAAGTTTTCTGCTCTGGATTCAAAGGTAGATCGAGAACCAAATAACCGAATGTAGAATCAGGAGCTAATTCCAAAAGGAGTGCCAGGTTAGAAGAAAATATTTATATCCTTCAGTCATGGGAATGTCCTTGTTATATATTTCTAGAAATATACAGCATCCTATTTTATAAATGCATGTGTTATTACCATCGTGCAATTTTGTCTGTTACCTAAATCACAGGTATATTCAAGTCTGAAGAAATGCAAAGGCCACTTGGATTGTTTCACATGTTGCACTGAACCAACACTTTTGGTAATGGTTTAGATTGAACTGACTGAATTATACTAAAAACAAAACAGAACACTGACAGGCAAAAACAAAACCTTAAAAGCAAATGCAGGAAAAAGGTAATGTTTCTCTGGCCTGTACCTTCAGTTTAGGATGTCTTTTTTTGCATTATGGTAATGACATTAAATTTAAAATAATTTCTCTTATTTTTTTCCAGTTTCTTAATGCCACAGTCACCAGGGAAGAGGGATTGAAATTGCTCAAATGGGTCAAGTCCTGTTCTAAGGCCTTGATGACTTGCCATACAGTATACTTGTCAAGCAAGGGTAACATTATGATTGTGGAAAACAGGCATTGAGGGAGATGAATGAGTGATCTCTTCAGCAGCGACTCCATTCCTCTAAAACTTTGCTCACATGACTAATGCCATGTTCTTTTAGCATCCTAGTAGAGTTATCTTACAGCTGTTCAGAAAGTCATCATGCAGCATCAGGCTTGTTCATTGCATGGTACATCATTCCTCAGAGCTTGGCTTTTAGTAAGAAGGTTTCCACTGCAGCTTTTGATGCATACACATTCAAACTACACCGAAAATTCAAAACAGCATTTGTTTTCCCATGGTTTCCCTCTGTCTAACTCTTCCCAACACATTCTTTA